>NC_065580.1:146613414-146987580 GCF_024542745.1 Macaca thibetana thibetana
GAAGCTTGAATTTAATACACACGCACCACATTTATTAAAGCATTAGAATAATTGAAATTTGCTGCTGCAGCCGTCCAATCTGTTTAAATAATTCTATATGGGTGTCTTGTTGTGATAAAAGATTATCTAGAATTCTATTAAAGGCGCAGGAGCCTGCTTTGTAAATCCTATTTGGGGACTTTCAATAACTATCGATAATCTCATCTGCACAGAACCCCCCGCCTCTCCGCGTTATCGGAAAGTTTGCAGCGTTTGCCCAGCAGCGCGGGCAAGGCCAGACCTGCGGTGGAGCCGGCACCTGCCTCTCCGCCCGGGATTAGGGAGCTCCCGGCTTGCTGGGGGTGTGGGCGGCCGGTGGTCCAGCTCTCCCGCCTTGGCCGAGACGTGGGGCCCGGCCCCCACAGGCTGCGCCTGGCGGGACCGGCGGGAGGCCTTTGTTAGCGGCCCGGAGGCCCCAAGCTCCAAACCACATTCGGGCTGCGGGGAGCGAGCGCGGGCGCGCGGGCGCCGCCGCTAATTGCCGCTAATTTTGTTCCATTAACTTTATTTACTCTTGAACCCCTTAATTGTTTTCCATTTATTTTTAGTAATTTTATAATGCACTAATAATCCACTCCCCAGCCTGCGGACGCCTCCCCTTTCCTCCTTCCCTCTCCTTCCTCACTTCCCCTCCCCGCGCGCGACCTCCCAGGCTTCCCAGCCACTAGCCGCGGGCTCCGCGTGGCGCTGGCCTCCGGGCACACAGAGAAGCCGCGGGGTGAGCGGGAGCTCGGCCGGGGCCAGGGGTGGCAGTGGGTCCCCCCGGGATTCCGCGGGGAGGGCAGCTGGCTAGGACGAGGGCCAGTATCTCCGCGCTGGAGGCCAGAGGGTTTCTGCTTGCAGCGGTTCCTCCAGTAAGAGGACGCGCAGAGGCCCAGAGAGGGGAAGGGACTTGCCTAGGATCACACAGCGTCCCAGCGGCCCTACTGGGCAGGGGAGGGGTTGGCCCGGCCGGGCCCCTTGCGCGCCGGCTTCTGCGGATTCCTTCTGCGGCCAGATAAAACCGTCCTAGGGCCGGTCTGCAGAGCCGCCCAGCTCAGGGCTCGGCCGGGCGAGGGCTCCAACTCCCCACACTCAGCCCCTTCCCTGGGGAGCCCCTGTCCCCGCGGCCCCCGTCCCCGGCCCCCAGGACCTAGCCCCGCGCCTCACCGGTTATTAGACAGCTCGCGGGGACTGTCTGCGAGCCGCCTCTTTCCTGCTAATTATCACTTTATGAAAAGTGTTTCATTAAGAAACTCTGCTTTTGATTAATTATCGACAGAATGCTGACCAGAAAGAAATGAAATTAATCTCTGACCCCGTCTGGGTAACACTGGAAATTCATCACATATCCTTTTAATATTGAAACACAGCGCAGAATTTTAATAGAAAATATTGTTTTTCCAAACCTCCAGTCTTTATTAATGCCCCTGGGCAGGGAATGATATTGCTGGCGATATAGCAGTCTTTGTTCATTTTAAATTTATTAAACATAATGCACTTCATTTTCAAACATTTTACTGTTTCTTTTTAATTTCACTCAGTGTAAGTACAGAATAAAACCTTTTTAAACATTTAAGATATTGAAAACCCATATACGGATATATAACGGAAACGCTCCGGCCATCAAATAAATTTAAGTAGAAGCAATTGTAATTTTAAGCTCCCAAGTATTATCCCCTTCAGACATTAAGGCAGTATCAGTAACCATCAAATGAGAGTGTGTGGAGGAGAGGTTGGGCGGTCCCCCCGCCCCGGGAGACCTGGCCAGAAAGACCGGCCCGGGAGGGTGGGGTGGGCAACCCCTGGGGCCTCTCCTGGCGGCGGGGGCGGGCACTGGCCCCCTCCCTTTCCTTGGCCCCAGCAAAGTCTGTCTGTGAAGCCAGAGTGATTGCATAAGATGCCGCACGTCTCCCCGCTCTGTTCACCTGGTCCAGGGGCTCACTCCTCCAGGGCACTCCCCAGAGGGACACAGTGGCTTTCTGGGATAGAAAAATGTTTCTTCCCTTTCTAAGTCACGTCAGGCCACCCCCGACCCCAGCCGACACGCTACCAGGCCTGCACCCCAGAGATCGTGTCCCCGACCCGCCTTCTGGGTTGCTGCTGACAGGGGAGCTGGACGCGCATCTACCCCCAAACCCAACCCCCCAGCGTAACTCGCACCCTCATCCCCTTTCCCGAGGAATCCAAACCCCGGTTTAATGAGTCGTGAAGTGTGAGAACTTCCGGAGCCCGCAGCGCCCCTGATGCCAATTCCAGATGTGTGAGTTGGGAGGGGCGGGCCTCCCAGCCGGTGAGGACCCCGCCGCTGCCGTCAGAGCGAAGCATCCAGGACCCAGGTTCCAGCGATCTGGGGCCTGAATTGGAAACAGGCAACTTCTCCACTGAGAAATTACTCTTTTTATTTCTTGTAGTGTTCCTGGTGCCCTATTTCACGGCACCAACAAACGGAATATTACTTTTAAAACACTATGAAATATCGGGTCCTGTCCTCAGAGCTATTTCAGGGGAATTCGATTTTCGCTGAATGGTGAGAAGCTCCAGCATTTCTTTTGGGGGGTTGATGGGTGACTCAGTGGGAGGAAGAGGAAAATTTTCAGGGATTGTCTTGGCATTCCAGAGAGGCTTGTGGGTGTCTGGGCCACACACTGGCACCCCTGCACCCACCCGCACTCACACAGACACCTGCACACTCTGTGAACGTGTCTTAGATGGGACCAGACACTGCACAGCACTTTGCAACCGCTGGCCCTCGTGCCATTAGCAATCTATTACCCTGGGCTCAAAGTCTGGCCTAGGCGAGTGACTGTCTACAAGGTTATCTGTTATCTATCATCCCTCTACCAGCAGGACCTGCCCATCCCCCATGGCCCCCCTTGGTGTCCTAATGTATGGGAGAACAGCTACTCTGAGCTGCTAGGAAAAAAAAAAAAGTTTGCCTTTCCGTTCTCCCATCTTTTCCCTCTTAGCAAATGTTCCATCCTTAGACCTCATGGGGGACAACTTTGGTTCCAGTGCCGCAGTCAGGCCTGGGAAAGGCACTGGGAAAAAACAGAAGACTTTTTGTTGTTGTTGTTATTGTTGTTGTTGAAAATTGAAGGCCCTCGGTTGGAGCTGAGATTACTGTCCCCTCTTGCTTCTAACCAGAGCAGTAGACGATTGAGAACAGGCAGCTGGGACCAAGGAAAGCATCTTCCAGCAGCTCCCCGAAACGCCAGGGCCACCAGTCCCCAAGTCCTGAAGAGATCAGTCAGCCTTCTTGGAAACTTAGCTGGTGGCTCCACCCTGGTCCTGCAGCCCGGGGCCTGGGCTCCCCAACTCAGGTGCTGGGAGGCCTGTGGAATCCACCTAGTCTGGAGGCACTCCAGGGGTGCATGTGGGAGAGATGAGGCTTCTGCTTGTCCCCACAAACAAGAAAGAAGCTCGCATAGAGTAACTTGGAAATACTATCAGATTCCCCACTGCCCCTCCTAACACAGACTTCGTTCTTCCAAGTCCTTCCCTGCGTCCAGGCTTCCTCTGTCCTTGAAGGTGGAGAAGCTGGGTGCAGCCAGGAAGGGCCGCTGGGCAGTTTAGAGGGTAACACCCAGGAGTAAGCCTCTGTCTCACCCAGGCATGGCCAGGGAAGAGCCCCAGAGGGGCCAGAAAAGAAACAGCCAAGGGCATGATCTGTGAATTTAATTTTTCCACCTAAACTAAAGACAAAACAGGCCCAGACTGTGGCTTGCAGTGCCTGGGCAGCAGCGTTCCCAGCCGCTTTCAGTACCTTCTCAGCCTCCTGGCTGCAGCTGGCTAAATCCACTGTGGAAGGTCTCCCTACAGTGTCCATAGTTCACGCCTGCTCCGATCAGGAGATCTGAGACCAGGACGGGGAGACCCCTGACCACTGACCCTACCCAGGTTCCCCAGGCCCCAGCCCTACAAATACCCACTCTCTCCACTTTCCCCTAAACTATTGCTTACTAGAGTTTAGAGTTAGGACTCTGTCTCTCAAAAAAAAGAAAGATAACAAAGTGATTTACAGATAATTAATTGCATTAAACTATTGACTAACTACCTCGCTCAATAGTAATTCATTTAGAGAATATTAAAATCGGAAGAACAATAATAAAATTGATGCCAATTCCCACGGGGAGGGAGATGGCCAGCAAATTGGATACTTTTCTTAATCTGGCGTAAATAATAACACGCCTGCTTCCTTCTCTCTCAGGCCAATTCCCCTATCATTTATTCCAGACTCTAAAGCTGGGCTTCATAATTGATATCAGTTACTCAGTGAGTGCGCTTTCATTTGTTCTTGTTATCCGTGATAATTGCGAAGTTCAGCCTCTCGGAATTGGGCCGGCCTGGTGCCTCCAGCGCCGGGCAGGGCGGGCAGAGGCCGGGCTGGGAGGCGGAGGCTCCGCTTCTCTGCGTTTTCCCCGTTGGAGGCAATGTGTCAGGTCCGGGCGGAATGTGGAGAGGCCCCCAGTCCCGCCCTGGGGCGGCGGCGGCCGACACGACCGGGTCCTCCTTCCGCAGATGCCAGTTCGAGCCGCGGCCCGATCCGGGAAGAAACGCTCCGTGGCTAGCCCAGGATTAAGAGGCGCGGTGACAACCCGTTTTTGTTTGAGAACCGGTGGGTGGAAGCCACGAATCTCACACGACATCTGGGGACCAAACGCCCAGAGCCTGGAGGATGATTTGGGAGAGGAAGGAAGAGGGGGTCAGGGGAGGGACACGGCTGGGAAATGGCCCCTCCCGGCGCCTCCCTGACCCCAGGCCCGGGTCCCGGACCACACAGACCCCCGCAGGCAGGCTGGAGCCCTGGCAGCTGGGCCGCCCTGAGATGACGATTTCGTTATTTATTCACTTATTTATTCATTTATAAAGTGTTTACTTAGCTCGGTGCAGATGTAACATCTCATTTACAGCGTGGCCTCCGGGCACAGAAACAATTGGCAACAAAAGAGTAACTCCGGAGAATTAGAGAAAAAAACCACAAAACAACACGAATCGGGGGCGGGGTGAGCGCTCCGGAGAGGCGCTGGGGGGCGGGCAGGGTGGCTCCGAGCCCAGGAGCCCGACGGACGCACCTAGGCCAGGGCTGCGGTGACCCCTGGGCCCCGCGTGGGAGCAGCGGGCAGCCCCTCCCCAGGAGGCTGTGGAGGCCCAAGGGAGTCGCTGGGTACCCGGCCCGGGCTGTGTCTGAGCGCCAGGGATGCGCAGAAACGGGGGGGCTGGCCGCGCCTCTGCAGAGGCCTTGGAAGAGCCTCTGGAGCGGGCTCCGCGGGCGCGTGGGGTGGGACCTGCTGGAGACCCGCAGGCGGCGGCGGCCAAGCAGGGTGAGGCAGTTGGCACCACAGGTCGCCCCCTCGGCTGCAGTCGGGGCAGCTTCAGGGGGCCGCGCACCTCCCGCTTCACGGCCACGGGTGCGGGCGGCTCCGTCCTGGCCTCACCCCCCTCCCTGTCCTCAGCCTGGGGGCTCAGGGGTCCCGTTGGGCGTGTGTCCCGCCCGGGCCCCGGTGTAGGGGACGCGAAGGCCTCAGGGCCGCCTCTCTCCCGCCCCCAGCACAGCGCCCCGAGCTCTCAGCCGGTCCTTGCGGCCGCGGGATCCCAAGCCCAGCAGCGGGGAAACTGAGGCCTGCAGCACCGATGCGCGCAAGGAAGCTCGATGGGGTCAGAGGGGCGGAAAGGGAAGGCGGGCCGGACCCCCCGGATCCTCAGGGCCTGGAGCGCGTGGAGGGCGTGGACCACCCCGGATCCCCCACCGGCGGGCGTGTCTGCCGAGGGTGTCATTGGGCGCCGCGCAGAAGGGGCTTCCGAGGACCCGCCCCTCCCCCGCAGCAGTCAGGGCGCTGACGGAGGCAGCTGCGCCTGTTTAACTGGGAGCCGGTTGCTTGGCAACCCGAGGCGGCTCATTACCGCGGCCACAGTGATTAACCAAAAAAGAAAAAAAAAAAAGAAAAAAAAAAAAAAAAGAAAAAATACAAGAAAGAAAAAAAATAGGGGAAAAGCGGGAATATGAAAGTAAAATAGATTATTTAATTAGCTAATTGATAATCAACTTTTTTTTAATTATTCACTTAATTAAAAAAGTGTAACTACAACAGTGCCCTCATCAAGCTGTGGTTGCACCGGCAGGTTTCAAAGCCTCCTCTCCCTCCCCTTCCTCCGCCCGCCCCGGGGCCGCTTAGGGCTGGAGCAACCTTCCTTCTCTCCAGCCATGTCCCCCACCCTTAGAAGGGACTATTGAAAACATATTCTTCCCCAACTGCCGGGACAGCTCCACCCACCGGTGTCCAGGGACCTTCCCGGAGGGGCCCGGGCACTCTGCCCTCCGCCTCTGCGTCAGTTTCCCCATTTCCAGGACCTGATTTCGGTGCTGAAGTGCGTGTGGGCAGGGCAGTTTGGGTCCCCGCCTTCGTGGAACTGGTGTTCTGTGCAGGAGGCAGGCAGCCGTACCCTGGAAAATAGGAAAGGAGAGGATAGTGTTTGGGCCTCGACGCCAGATATGAGCACAGCGGGTGGTTATTCCCCACGAAGGCAGCCTTGTTGAGCAGGGAGGTCAGCACAGGGGTGTGGTCCAAAGGCTCCACTGGTGGCCGAGTTTTGAGTGGGATGAGAAGCTGGAGGATGCTGGGGTTGGGGGGCGTGGTGATACCGGGGTGTCTCTCCATCTCCCTGTGGGGCGGGTGCTTGTGGGGCTGAGGGGCACTGCCTCTCTTAGCAATGTGCTCCCGCTCTGGGCCACCCATATCCAACGCCCGCCTCCCTGCAGGTGCAATGCTGGCCTGGGCCTCTGGCTGGGCCAGCTCTGAGGGAGCTTTCCGTGGGATAGCTGGGCCTCTGTTGCAGTTGCAACCATGCTGCAGTTTAAATTCTCCCTGGGTCCAATCCTGTTTCCCTCCCCTAAGCCTCTTGCACACACATCTCGGCTCAGGAAAAGCCACGCGGAGGCAGGGCAGGCAACGCCCGGGCCGGAGACCCGGATGGTGGAGACAGTGCAGTGGAGTCGGCACTGCTGGGGGCACCTGCTGATGAGGTGGGAGGGTGAAGCCACCGGGCGATGCCGGTTTCTGGACTTGTTCGGGTGGGCGGGGCTGAGTGGGGACGCGGTGGGGGATTTGGGCTGGGAGGGGGGTGGGGTGTCCTGGCATTGCTCTCAGCACAGTCCCGGTGGTCCCCTTCTTTTTCCTTGGCCTCCCCTCTTCCTTCATCCCCCAACCCCCGGTTTCTCCCAGTCCCAGATTCTACCTTCCCCTATATCTTCCTTCCCACCGTCTCCACTCTCTCCATGCTCTCCACGGCCCTGACCCTGGGCCAAGCCCCCTTAGACTCCTTTTAACCTCTGAAAATCAACAGCAGCTTTATCACCGGGGAGTGTTGGAGATTTTTCCTTGGAGGAGAAGGAAAGGGGAGGCTGGTGACTGCCCCCTCCACTCCCCCCACCCCCCTTCCCCCCACTAGCCGCTGGCCTGGACCTGTCCCTTCCCTCTCAGGGTATGAGGGCCTGTGATTCATGGGAGTGTGAGGGCTGCTGCTGGCACTGGAAAGCACCCACAGGGACCCCTGCACCCGGGCATAGAGACACTGCAGTCCCTGGCAGGGTCCGGTACAGGCCCAGGGCTGGAGGGAGGGGTCCATGACAGGCCACCCTTCCTGGGGCAGTCCCCCTCCACTTCCTCCCACAGCTCTATTTAGGGTAGACAGGCCAAAGGGAGCCACAAAGGCGTGTTGGGCAGCCCGGCAGCGGCAATGAACCCTGGCAGATTTATCTGCTGGAGCAGTGGAACCCCGCCTCCTAGGGAGTGAGGTTGGAACCAGAACCTGGCGGGAGGGACGGAGGGAGGCAGGGCGGCAGCCTTAGGGTGTGGCCCAGGCTGAGAGGGGCTTCACCCCCTTCCTGCCTTCGTCTCTGGTAGGCCATGGTTACATGGGGAGTGCCCAGGAGCCCCGAAGAGCAGCTCCTTGCATATGTGACATCAACTCTGTGATAGGGGTGAGGGGGCAGGGCTGGGTGGCTCAGGTGTTTTGTTTTGCTTGTTTTGTTTTCTGCACGTCTGGGTCGTCGTCACCAAACCCTTTCTTCTATATCTGTGGTGAGTCTGAAAGTGTATTCCAGTAATTCCAGCTATCAAAGCTGTTCCATAAGAATATCTTAGCTAAGTCTTATTTGGTCTTCAGGATGGTTCATTGGGCTAGCGTGGGAGTCCCTGTGCCCAGTGCCCAGAGGGGGAGCTGGCACATTAGAGGTGAGAGGAGCTCAGGGCACAGTCTTTTTTTGAGACAGAGTCTTGCTCTTGTTGTCCAGGCTGGAGTGCAATGGTGCGATCTCGGCTCGCTGCAACCTCCGTCTCCCGGGTTCAAGCGATTCTCCTGCCTCAGCCTCCCGAGTAGCTGGGATTACAGGTGCCTGCCACCACGCCTGGCTAATTTTGTATCTTTAGTAGAGATGGGGTTTTGCCATGTTGGCCAGGCTGGTCTTGAACTCCTGACCTCAAGTGATCCACCCGCCTCAGCCTCCCGAAGTGCTTAGATTAGAGGCACGAGCCACTGTACCTGGCCAGGGCAGTCTTCCAGCTGATAGAATGCTCCCCTCATCTGTCCTTGGGCAGCTGTCTGGAAGGGCGGGGAGTGGAGCAGTGGGTGGGAAGTAGGGGATCACTGGACAGGACCCTTCATTTCTGCAGGGAGCAACTGCGGTTTCCTGCACATCACCCAGGGTTTCTTGTCCTCATCAGCAGCCGTGAGGAAGCAGGAGAAATTCAGAGTTGGACTCCCTGCCCCCGACTTCACTTCACTCTGGCCAGACTCCTAGGTAGTTTTGGGGACCTGCATTATGAGTCGTACTGGCTACGAGGTGCCCCACTCTGAATGCTGAGGGGGTGTAGCTGATCATGAGGTCACCAGGGTCTCAGCAGGGTGGCAGAGGGGGCCACCCGCAGGAGAAGCTGCTGGGGCCTGAGTTCCTTCGGCTTAACCTTGCAAGCCCATGTGAGGTGGTGATGGGGACAGAGGGAGATAGCATACGTTAGGGGCTAAATTCCCACGCTGAGGTCCTAACCCCCAGGACCTCAGAATGTGCCTGTATTTTGGGATGAGGTTTTTAAAGAGATGGTTCAGATAAAACGAGCTCATTGGGCTGGGCTCTAATCTAATAGGGCTGGAGTCCTTATAAAGAAAGGAGACGAGGATGCAGATGGGCGAAGACCCAGTGAGGGCCCAGGAAGAAGACGCTGTCCGCCAGCCCAGGAGAGAGGCCCCAGGAGAGGCCAGCCCTGCCCACTCCTGGATCTTGGCCTTCCAGCCCCCAGGACCATGCGAAGTCAATCTCTGCTGTTTAAGCTGTCCCGTTTGTGTGTTTGTCACAGCGGCTCCGGAAAAGTAAGAAGACACGTATTGCAGAGAGGGACAGGCCTGCTACAGATGAGGTGCCCAGCTACTGGCCCCTTTTCGAGTGGGCACCTGGGTGCCGGGATCTAGGGCCTCCACTTTGGGATGGGGGTTCTGACATCCCAGGTTCTGGTGTCCTCAGTGGGGAAGCTGGTCCCTTGGCTTCTCCAAGGGTTGGAGGCAACTGCTTCCCTAAAATACGAAGGTCAGGGTGACCTTTAGCCTCTCTCCCAGATCAAGCAGCCCAGGTCAGTGGGAGGGGTCCCTTGCAGCCCTGTCCAGCAGTGAGGGCTGTCCGCCCCCAGCTCCCCTAGGCAGGAGGAGGGGGCCCTGGCCTCCTCTCAAACCCCAGGCTCTGAGCTGGGACTGAGGGCCAGGGCTGCTTCGTGACACTGAGCCCCCCTGGCAGGCAGGGGCAAAGGTGTGGCACGGCCTTGGCCTCGGTTCCTGAGGAGGGGGCTGGCACGTGGAGTGGCAGGATGTTCCCACATCTATTTGCAGATTTATGTCAATATGGATTATGGAATTTGGTCCCAGTTTTCCCTTCCCTTTCCCCTCCCCTGCCCCGGAACATCGGGGGTATTAGAGCCCTTGGGTTGGTGGATTTCTGCAGCCTGTCAACGAGCGGCGCTTAATTCTCAGGCAAATGTCTACTTATCTCACTGTGCGGTGGGCTTAGGCCTCTGAAAGGGACTGCCTGGCTCAGGCTGGGAGGCGGTGGGAGGGAAGGAGGCGGCTGCGGGGGGGCGGGGGTGGGGCCGTGGCCACAGAGAAGCGGGGGGTGGGGCGTGGGCATGTGAACCACACCTGTGGCCTCTGGGCTCTGTGTCCACGCAGCTGTCACAGCCAGGCTGGCCTCTCCTGCGCGGTGCGACTCCTTACAGACCCCTTTGTCTTTCTAGGGCTCAGCTCTTCTGTCTGAGTGTGGGTAGCCGTGGGGATGAGGCTGGTGGCTCAAGCGAGAATCCACACCTTCACCAGGAGGCTAGGCCGTCACCCAGAGCTCACCCCCCTGTGGCCTGTGGCCAGAATTCTGTCCTGAGCCCACCTTTAGTTCAGAAAGATGCAGGTGACAGGCATGTGTGAAGCTAAACTCAGGCGAGAGTCTGGTCACTCACGTGCAGCCAAGCCTCCCACCCCCTCCCCCAGAGCAGGGACAAGGAGCAGGCGGCCCGCCTTGCAAGCTGGGAAGACCGGCTCAGACATCCTAGAACTTCCCGCAGGCGTGGGCCGAGGCGGGCTTCCTCAGGGCCCTGCAGAGCTAATGGGGGCCACAAAAAAAAACACTGATCATTCAGAAGGGCTTTAGGTCAGTGAGCCATGCAGAGGAGGGCTGGGCGGCCTGGCCAGGGGTGCCATCAGCTCTGATCTCGGGACTCCGTGAGCTCACTTTGCGCAGGCAGGACCCAGTTCCCATTCTGCAGAAGTAGGAGCTTCCTGGCCTCCCACTCCTCACCTTCACAGGGGCCTGGGGGTCCCCAAGGTGGAGTGGCCCCTGGCCCTTGGCTCCTGTCTCTCCCTGCTTTCGACCCACTCCTCCCCTGGTTTCAGAGCCACAAGAACCACAAAATTAGTTCTAAAAAAATTACCCCTTCATTTCATCACTAATCCCCTAACTCCCTTAATTAAGTCAATGGTAGCCTAAATTGTTCTAAACATCTTTTGGGGGATTAAATATTTTAATCATCATTATCCAATGAATATTTGATTATATAGCCATCATATAGTGAAGAGTAAAAATTATAATCCAAAAAAAGGCATTTAATAACACTTTAAACGACCAGGCGTTTGATAAAGGGCATTAGGGGATTAGGTGCTGGATTGAAAGACTGGATTGTGCTTCTCAGTCAAGGACTCGAGCTATCATTTTATTTAAAAAAATAAGACCACGATTTAAGAAAAAGGAAAACAGAAACCTAAGCTGCCGCATCTTCTCCCATGCCAGCCCCCTCTGCCTGGGTAACAAGGTGTCATATTTGAACAGCTGTTTTGAAATGATTCCTATAAATATCACTGGGCTTGGGGTTTCTGCAGAGTTTCACGGGAGCCCTTGAGTTGG
Organism: Macaca thibetana thibetana; assembly: GCF_024542745.1. Classification (NCBI taxonomy): domain Eukaryota; kingdom Metazoa; phylum Chordata; class Mammalia; order Primates; family Cercopithecidae; genus Macaca; species Macaca thibetana. Next base: position 146,624,867 of record NC_065580.1, read on the forward strand.
CTGATGAGGTGCAGAGTCTCGGGGTTACATTGGATCGTGAGGGTGCCACGGTGAGGCCCCACACACCCATCTCTGGGATGAGGATGCTGAAGTCTGGGGAGAGCCTGGACTCTTGTGGGTCACCCTGGTTTGCTGCACTGATCTGGAGCCTGGACCTCCCCCTCTCCGGGTTGGGCCCCTTCTGTGACCTCAGGTGACCGCCCCAGGTGACCGCCCCCAGCCCTGCCTGCCCCATGCAGTCCAGTATCTGATGCCACTCACACCATCCCAGACATGACTGTCCCTCTCCCTGCCCAGCACCCACCATCCTGGACACTGGGGGCCCCAGAGGCACGGGGCTGCCCCACCCGCACACCTTCTGTGTTGCATCTGTGGCAGGAGAGGCTGCACCGCCAGGCCCCTTCTATTGACGTCTGCTGAAATCATTTGAGACAAAGTTACTGCACAGGCATTAGAGCCACTTTTCAGAGCGAAACATCTGTCATTTAGCTCGATGACGCTACGGGGACGGCACTTTAGAACAATCTTGTTGCATTTAATTTATTTTCTTCCGGATACTGCAGAGAAAAGGGCAACTTCCTAGGTGCTGAGTGTGGACAAATTCACCTCGTGTGGGTGGAGAAAACCCCCATCCAGAGGCAGGACGTGGCCTCCGTTCCCAGCGGCCCTCCCCACCCACCACCAGCAGATTGATTTATTCCCCTGCAGGCTGCTGGGGGGCCACCGTGGGAACGCAGGCGGACCACCTTCTCAATGCCCTGGGAAAAAGGTGTCGGTCTGCTGGGGCAGAGATGGGGGCCAAGTGCGCTGAAATCTGCCCCGCTGGGGCAGGGGTGGGCCGTGAAAGCCCACGGGGCCATCCTTTCCCACCTCTGTCATCCCCTCCTCCCAGCAACCAGAGCCTGGTCCTCTGGGACCCGCATGTCCCTCCTGCAGCCCGAGGAAACTGCAGAACAAGCCCCTGCCTGGTGTCCCCCCACCCAGGAGCAACCGTGAGCCCCACCCTCAGGGATGCCCGAGAATTCAAAAGTCCTTTCCCGGCCTCATGTCCCCTGGCCTGTTGGCACCTCTGAGAGACTGATAGAGGGGCCCTATTTTTACATCAGAGGAAGCAGAAACTCGGAGAGGTGTGGACGCTTGCCCGAGGACACACAGCTGGGCAGGGACTGACAGGGATTTGAAGGCGGGCTTGTGTAGCCCTGTAGCCAGAGGCTTCTGCAGCGTGCATCCTCTTCAGGGCGGAGGAGACTGGTCCCAAGATGCCTGGGAGGATGTGGGAAGGTGGGTGGGGGCTGGGAGGATGTGGGAAGGTGGGTGGGGGCTGGAACGGGCTGCAGTGGGAGGTGCCTGTCTAAGAAGTTCCTGCTTCTCCACCCTGGTCCCTCCTTGTGGGGTCTCAGGGCAGTTCCAGAAGCTCAGGTTTTGGCTTCCTGTCTATAATATGGGGGTGCTGATGCTGGCCCCAGGGGGGCCCACCCCAGACTTCACCTCTGGGTCTGTGAATGCACAATTCTGGGATCTCCCTATCCTGGAGAAGCCCCCTCCTCCCCGGCCGCTGAGGCGGGGCTGGCCTGGCCTGGGGCACATTCTAGTGACCACAGCTCCAGTCGCCCACTGGCCTACGGCCTGCTCTGAGGGCAAGGCTGTGTGGCAGGTGCTGGGCAGAGTTCCCGCAGCCTCTCCTCCTCCAGGCGACATCCTGGTGTCTCCCAGACACTCCTTAACCCCGTGTTGGAGCACAGTGGAAGTCGGTTCTCAGTTCAGGGTGTAAAGCCATGGGGACAGGACGAGATGGGGAGGCACCAGGCGAGCTCCTCCTCATTGTCCTCGGCCGAAGCCCTGGGTTTCCTGGGAGGCCTCCTGCCCTCTTCCCTGTCCCGGGAGGCCCCCAAAGCCTGGCTAAGGGCCAGGAGGAAGAGGCTGAGTGACCGGGGCTGGGATGCCCAGCCAGCCAGCCCTGTCCCATGGCCAGGCCCAGGGGTCTCTCTCCTGAGGTTGGGGTGCTGGGAGAGGAGCACCCCAGCCCCCCCAGGGCACAGCAGGCTCCCTTCATCTCGTGTTGTATCCTCAGAGGGGACGGGGGTCCCAGCCCCGCCAGTGGGCAGGTGTCGATGCAGGGCACGGCAGCCTGCAGGAAGATTGTTTTCCTCCTGCCGCTCATGTTTGACTTGAAGGGTGGGTTCCAGCCCGGCTGAGCCCGCCCAGGGCCCAGGCACCTCCCAAGCGCTTGGTCTCCCATCAAACGGCATGAATAATTTAGTCTCTAATTAAAAGTGAGGTCAAGCGATGAAAAATGGCTGGACGCACAGTGGCACGTGATGCATTAAATTGCTGGCAGATCAGAGGCAGGCGGGCCGGGGGCTCTGGTTTACACACCAAACCTCCCGGATTTTGGCTTCGGGGGCCAGCAGCCGGGTCCACCCTGAGGGAGAGTCCCCAGGTGAGCGAGAAGCTGCTGGACAGATCCCAGAGAGCCCCTGGCCAGCCCTGCCCCCACTTCACCTCCACCGCACCCGAGGGGCTCCTCCCCAGCCTCCCAGCCTCCTGCCTTCCCCACGCACACCAGCTCGTCCTGCCTAAGTCTGCATGATTCCTTCTGGAACACGCGTCCCCCAGGTGTCCAAGTAACGTGCTCCTGCGCTCCAGCGAGCTCTCTGCCGGAGGTCACCTTGCCTGCTAGCCCCAGCTAAAATGCCACCAGCTACCTTCTGCATCCCTGGCCTGTGAACTCCCAACTCACTTCCTCCCCATACCTCGCCAGCACTTCTCCCTACTTGGGGTTCGTTCTAGTTTATATTCGTTTGTTTACTTGCCAAGTGCTTGGCTCCCCAACTCCAATATAAGGACAGGGTCTTGGCTTGGTCCCTCTGTGAGTCTAGCACCAAGGATGGTGCCCGGTACATAGTCAGAGCATAATGGAGTCTCCCTGAGCAGAGTCCCCGTGCAGGCAGGGGCACAGAGCAGGGGCTGAGCTATTGGGTCCTGCTGCTTGATCCCTCCCTCTCTCCTGGTCCGTGGGAAGGTGGGACGCATCCTGAGAGTCCTGCCTGTGCCAGGGCACTGTCCCCCCATCCAGGGACTGTCACCGAGGACATCCAGGGTCTGTCACCGAGGACAGCTTGAGGGATGCAGCAGCAAGAGGCTGGTGCAGCTCCTGCCCCAGAACAGCAGCCCATGTACCCGACGGGTCGAGAATAACAGAGGTGCCAATGGGTTGGCGGCTGTGCCCCCAGGCAGCCAGGTGGGCCAAGGTGGATGGAGGGTGCTGCAGGGAAGGGGCCTGGATCCCCAAACCTTGACTGCCCCCACCCCATGTGGGGTGGCAGATCCCCAGGAGATGCCGCTGCGCGTCCTCTCCCCCTGCCTGCACCAGGCCCCAACTGGGACCCTCCCCTGCCTCCCCGCCAAGGGTCATGAGCCACTCACTGGGCCCTGTGCAGTGAGCCCTCTCTCGTTCCTGTTTTCTAGAAGGGGAAGCCGGGGCTCAGAGAGGTCGGCCTGCTGGTCAGTAGCTGGGAGCTGATTAGGGTCAGACCCAGTCCCTCCTGAGTGGCAGTGAGGATCTGGGCAGTGCAAGGCCCCCCAGCCTCCAGGGACCCCTTCTGTAAAGTGGGGAGGCTGCAGGCGGGAAACGGAGACCACCAAGCTCCCGTCTGCTCCAAGCCTGGGCACTGACAGCCTGCTCTTCCACACAGGGAGACAGCCAGGAGGCCCGGGGCAGGCTCGGGATTCGCACTCAGAGCTCCCGCGAGAGGCGCCGCCACCTTCCCGGCCAACGGCTCCCAAGTTGGAACCTCTTTTGCATTTTCCAAGCGAGGAAAAGACAGTGGGAGGAGGGCCCGGGTGGCCTCTGGGTAGCAGATTAAAGATGGATATTTTGTTTGTTACAATCAAGACCTCTGATTTCAGTTTTATAAATTTTTAAAATATTAATTATATTTTGGAAAGTGTGCGGAGGTGACGGCGAGCGCCGCAGTACTGCTTCGACGGCCCCTCTTTCGTGTTTGGTCCAGATTAGCTGCAGAGGAGGAGGTTGAGGCATTTTAATCCACCTTGTTAACTTATTAAATTTTCTTTATTTACATACGGATCCCACTTTCATTAGCATTGTAACAGGTGTTCATTAACAATTTATCATTTGGGAGGCAGAGTGAGACAACGGCGGAAAGAGAGACATTGCTACAAAGTTTACTCTTAATTACAAGGAACAGCGCAGAGGGCAAAACACGACTCCTGCCCCGCCTCCCACCCCACAAGCCCGGACTCTGTTCAGGCCCCAGGGGCTCCTAGAAACCCACCCCATCTGCCTGCTGTGCCTAATCTAGGGTTCTCAGGGAAGAACCCTGCAGAGGGAGCCTGGGCCTGGGAGTCGGGAGACAGGGCCTGTGCACTGGGGCAAGGCCTGGGCTTCTAGGATGTGGCTCTCTGATCCCGAGGCAGGGAAGGACCTCCAGGCTTTGAACTTGCAGCCCTGAGCTGGAATCCACCTGCAAATTACTTAACTGGTTAAAGTTTCCTTGTTCATTTATTTATTAGAGATAGGGTCTCACTCTATGGCCCAGGCTGGCATGCAGTGGCATGACCATAGCTCACTGCAGCTTCGACCTCCTGGGCTCAGGTAATCCTCCCACCTCAGCCTCCCAAAGTGCTGAGATGACAGGTGAGCCCCTCTGGGTTTCCTAGGCCTCTTCTCTAAAACCTGCACACTGTTGGGCAGGATGGCTCACACCTGTAATCCCAGCATTTTGGGAGGCCCACATGGGAGGATCCCTTGAGCCCAGGAGTTTGAGACCAGCCTGGGCAACATAGCAAGCCCCTGTCTCTAGAAAAATTTAAAAAACTAGACAGCTATGGTGGCTCATGCCTGTAATCCCAGCACTTGGGAGGCCAAGCTGGGAGGATGCCTTGAGGCTGAGAGTTCAAGACCAGTCTGGACAACTTTGTGAGACCCCACTCTCTACAAAAAAAAAAAAAAAAAAAAAAAATTTTCTTTTGAGATAGAGTCTCACTGTGTCACCCAGGCTGGAGTACGGTGGCACGATCTTGGCTCACTGCAGCCTCTGCCTCCCGGGTTCAAGCTATTCTCCTACCTCAGCTTCCTGGGTAGCTGGGATTACAGTTGCCCGCCACCACACCTGGCTAATTTTTGTATTTTTAGTAGAGACGGGGTTTCGCCATGTTGGCCAGGCTGGTCTCAAACTCGTGACCTCAGATGATCCGCCCTCTTAGGCTTCCCGAAGTGTTGGGATTACAGGTGTGAGCCACTGCACCTGGCCTAAAAATGTGTTTTTTTTTTTAATTAAAAAAAATTAGCTGAGTATAGAGGCACACGCTGTAGTCCCAGGCACTTGGGAGGCTAAAGTAGGAGGATCACTTGATCCCAGGAGTGGGAGGCTGTAGTGAGCTATGATTGCGCCACTGCACTCCAGCCTGGGCAACAGAGCGAGACCCTGTCTCAAAAAACAAAAATAAAATAAATTATTAATTAAAAACTCTGGATGCTAACAGTGGAGGGCCAGGTTGCCTGGATGGGTATAGAAGGTTCAGGGCTGAAGGTCGACATTCACCCAAAACTGGTTTGTCAAGTGCCAGCTTGACGGGGGCTGTTAGGGAGGGGCGGGAGAGCGGCTGACCCAGCTGCAATCCAGGAGCCCACGGGAGCCCACAGGGGCCCACAGGAGCCCACGGGGAGCCGGGCTACAGGAGGAGCCCGGAGTTTCCCTCAACAGGGCCACCGGAGGAGGTGGTGACCTTTGAGGGGGCCTAGAGGGTCCTCCTGCCATCTGACTCCCCTGAGGGAGAATCCGAGTGTGAGCAGGGGGAGGGTGGCCAGGCCTCAGCACAGGACAGGCCCCCAGGGGCTTCTGGCTCGTGGCTGTCCTGGGCCTGGGTCAGGAGCTCCCTGCAGCTCAGGTCTTCAGCAGGGCTGTGTATGCAGCCAGAAAAGTCCGATGATCACAGCCTCTTTGTCCCTTGACAGCAGAGTCTGTGGCCTCCTCCCTCGTGGGGGTCCTGCAACGTGTGCACCGCCACCCTGCCTGCTGCCCCTGGGCCCCAGGTGCCAACGTGCTTGGGGAGTGTGTGGGGGCTGAGTGGAGGGCTGAAGGGGGAGATGGCGTGGGCAGTGAGTGGTCAGCCCCGGGAGGTAGGGATGGGCGTGGGCTGCAGAGTAAGGTCCCGGTCAGCAGGGCCAGCACAGGAGGAGGGGGGCACCCACTGGGGGCTTCTCACCATTCCCCCGATGGGCCTCTCCCTCTCTGCCCCCAGTCCCCAAAGGAGCCCACACCCCTGAAGTCCAGGACTGCCCTGTCCCCTCCATTTGTCCCTGGAGAAAGAGCCCAGGTGCCCATCAGGCACCCCAGGCTCACCCACCTGGCCCAGGAAACCAAGGCAGAGAGAGGTGAGGCAGCCATGGTCACCAGGGAGTCAGTGGCCGAGCTAGGGCTTACGCAGGGAGCTGGTGCATCCAGCCCTGCCCTGATCACCTCTTCTGAGGCTGGATTGGGCAGGGGAGACGGGAGGTCTGCAGTGGGGCAGGTGGTGAGGACATGGCTGTGCCCCGGAACGTGAGAAGACCCGTGACCCCTGGTCAGGTGCACGGTCCCCTGCAGACCCAGACGGGCCTCGGTGCCCACCTCCCCTCGCCCCGTGGCTGTGGGCTCTCCCACTTCTAGCCTTCGGTCCTCGTTGGGAGCAGCAGCTTCTGCGGGTGCCCGGCCTGGCCTCTCCAGCTGCCTCAGATAATCGCTCTCGTAATCACCTTCCCTCATGCTGCTCCTTTAAAACATATTTCCAGGGTGTTTTTCACGGATAGGGCTTTTAATATTCATCTCAGTGCTGACAATTTTTCCTGCCTTGTTACGGAGAGCTGGTGTCGGTTTTTCATTGTATCTTTGGACAGTCGGTTTATTCGGAGCCACTTAAAGGCTCAAAAGTGATTCTCTTTTATAATTTGAGAAGTTTCATGGACTGAAAATCAAAGTGATTGGCTGGGAATGTTTTCCGCCTCTCTCCGTCTCCTTCTCCTCCCTCCCTGGCGTTCTCCACCTTCGTTTTGCTAAATTATTAGTAGCACACTCTTTGGCCCCTCTCCCCAGCCTTGCTGAACCTCCGGGCCTTGGGGAAGGTCAGGCCCTGTGGTGGTTTTGGCCTCAGGGAGAGGGGGCAATGCCTTTTAGTCTGGAGTTCCTGAGGGACTGGGAGGATGGCAGCGGCAGGGGAGGCCTGCAGGGCATCAGAGGGGCTCTCGGCATGGAGCCTCAGACCTGCCATGGGTCCCAGCCTGCAAAGGCCATTTTTTTCATCTGTAAAGTGGGTGTCTTGGCTCAGAGCAGGGCCATAAACCCACATGGTCACAGTCATCAGGCAAGTCTCCTCGATGGGCGGTGGCAGCTGGGTTTGTCAGCAGAAGAGAGCTCCATCTATCCATCCATCCGTCCAGCAGCGCTGTGGGCCCAGCCACGTTCCAGGGGCGAGGGACGCGGCAGGGAACAAACAGGCAAAGCTCTCGGTCCAGGCAGGCCACTGCACACAGAAGACACTTCTCCTGGTGACAGGCTCACAATGACGGGGCCTGGGGACCTGGAAAGCTGGAAAGTGGTTCTAATGGGCACGGCCACCCTCGGAGGCCCCTCGTATCCTGTGGGGAGACCCGTCCTGCTCACCACGAGCTGGGCCAAGGGCCCCAAGAGTTAGTGGAGGAGCTGAGCTGGTCCCTCTGGACTCCCAGGGCTGGCACGAGTGTGGGCCAGCCCAACCCTGCTCACTGCTTCTTGGGCTCGGCACGACAGGGCGCAAGGGAGGCCAGCAGCAGGGGCCACGTCGGGCAGGCAGAGGCCCCAGTCCGGAGTTGCTGGAGCTTTTGTTCTGTGTGAGATTTGTAAGAGAAGCTGGACGTCTACATCGACTTTTGGAATCTCCTGATTTGCAAATGCTGGTGACTATTTCAAAGGTGTTGAAAACGCCACGTGGCTGTTGGCACCACAGGGTGAGGTCCGAATGCCAGGGAGCTGTGCACGTACAAATGGTTAAGGTGGTGAGATTTATGTTATATGTATTTCACCATAATAAAAAATATACTACGTAGCAAATACCTGCTGGCCAGAGTCACCGTGGAGGCTCAGTTTTCTTTTCTTTTCTTTTTTTGAGACGGAGTCCTGCTCTGTCGCCAGGCTGGAGTGCAGTGGTACTATCTCAGCTCACTGCAAGCTCCGCCTCCCGGGTTCACGCCATTCTCCTGCCTCAGCCTCCCGAGTAGCTGGGACTACAGGCGCCCGCCACCACGCCTGGCTAACTTTTTGTATTTTTAGTGGAGACGGGATTTCACTGTGTTAGCCAGGATGGTCTCCATCTCCTGACCTCATGACCCGCCCGCCTCAGCCTCCCAAAGTGCTGGGATTACAGGCGTGAGCCACCACGCCCAGCCCTAAGGAGGCTCAGTTTTCAACCTTGGGTCTGGTCTGTGTTTTTTTGTTTTTTCCCACTTCGCCATTAGTATGCCATCTTCTGGACATTAAAAAAAATTTTTTTTTCTTTTTTTTTTTTTGAGACAGGGTCTCGCTCTGTCACCCAGGCTGGAGTACAGTGGTACAATCACTGCTCACTACAGCACCGGCCTCCTGGGCTCAAGTGATCCTCCCTCCTCAGCCTCCCAAGTAGCTGAGACCTCAGGCACACACCACCACAGCCGGCTAATTTTTGTATTTGTCATAGAGACAGGGTCTCACTATGTTGTCCAGGCTGGTTCGAACTCCTGGGCTCAAGTGATCCTCCTGCCTCGGCTTCCCAAAGCGCTGGGATTACAGGTGTGAGCCACCATGCCCATCCTGGACATCGATTAGCCACGGGTGTGTTTGACAAAAATGCACCCACCGCCGTTGGTCATCAAGGCCGGCCAGCCTGCTAAACCCTCAGGTGCTGACTTCCACCAAGAGAAGTGCCCAGAGCTCTGGACCAGCGTGGGGAGGGGCCGTCACCTGTGGGCCACGATCCTGGTCTCAGTCCCAGCCGTGGGGAGGGGCTGTGACCTGAGGACCGTGATCCTGGTGTCAGTCCCAGCTCCTCCCGGCACTCCCTGGAGCTTGTCAGGACTGCAGCCAGCCCTCGTGCCCCCAGAGTTTATTTGCACCCCACTGCTCCATACTGCCACCACCACTGGCGTGATTTTATAATGTTTGCACTTTCAACTATAGCAAGATAAATGGGTGCGGATTACCCCGCTCCCAGCCTGGGAACATGTGGCCTGGCATATGTGGGGCCAACCTAAGCAGAAATCCAAGTGCACCTCCCCAGGCAGCACGCCCCCCGCACACCCGCCGCCCGCCTGGCTTTCACTCCGGAATGGCACTGCCCGTGCCTGTACAGACAGCTGGCAAAGCGTCAGATGGCATTACAATATTTTTACTTATAATTGAGAAAGCAATAAAAGTACACATTTAAGTAGCATATTGCTGTTCTAAAGGGGCTGGGGAAACCTGGGGAGGAAACCAGGTTTTGCTGTAAATTCAGAGTCCGGGTTGAGCGTAGGAGGGGCTGTGCCAGGCACGTGGGCTACTGCGGCTGTGCCTGAGCCACACCTGGTGGGCAGGGTGGGGTTCTGTTTGTAGGTGGCTGTGGGGAGACAGTTTCCTCACCTGTGAAGGGGGTCTGCATGCTCCAGTTCTTCAGGGGTTAATCCTGGGAGATGGCCCTTTAGAGGCCAGAGACCCCTTAGAGGAGCTGGGGAGGGCTGAGAACGCTTGCCCCTGAAAGTGCCAAACATGGCATTTGGTGACAAGCCAACTCAGGGAGTTCTTGGGCCCTCGATCGGACCTCGATTGGACCCTGTCATGAATGTGGGAGCTTTTGCAGGTGCCAAAGCTCTGCTCGTCCCCAAGCCCCTTACCTGGTCAGGTACCCCGTTCTGTGGATGAACGGATGGCGCTTCCTGAGACAACACACCTAAAGCCCCGGAAACAGCTGGGGCACGGCTGGGATTCCAGTCCCCAGCCCCCAGACTCCAGAATCCCAGACCTGCACTTCTCCCAAGAGGAAGGTATCCCCGCTAAGGCTTACCCATCCATAACCTCCCTGGCCACCCACCCTGTGTGCACCCTGGAGGGCCCCGGAGGAGACTGCCGTCCTGATATCCTTCCAAGGGTGACTTTGAGGAGTGCCTGAGCATTTGGAAGAGCTTCCCAACTGTCCTGCAGGTCCTGGTCTTCCATGGCAGGTGTCAAGAGAGTGAAGCCAGGCCCCCGTGCCCCGGCCCCCACAACCGGCCCACCCTGCCTGCCTGCAGCCCAGCACCCCTGCCCTCTGGGACTCTCCCGGCAGCCCCAAGAGGCAGGCCGAGAGAGATGGGGCTGCCACTCGCAGATGGAGAAACAGGCCGGGAAGGGTTAGGAAGTAACTCAGTCCATTTGTACAGTCGAGGCTGGGCCAGGTACGAGGGTAAGACCCATGTAAGATCTGGAGAAGGAGGTCCTCTGGGCAGGGACCACGGGATCCACCCCATCTGTCCCCCAGGCCTCAGAGCTGGTCACGCAGCAGCCCAGCTGGGCTGGGTCCAGGAGTGGGCAGAGTAGACACAGCCCCCAAGCTCCCGGGCACATAAATAAACATACTTGGTGCAAATGAGCAGCTTCAGGTGTCTGGTGATGGGCGCTGTGTTAACAGTAGAGGGGGTGAATGACTGGGAGCTGCTTTGGCCAGGGTTTGTCAGATACGGCCTCTCGGAGGAGGTGGCACCCACATAAGGAGGAGGCACCACGAGGGTTCTGGGGAGAAGCCCTCCCCTCAGAGAACTGCAGGTGCAGAGGGTCCGGACTCTGCCCAGCCTGGAAAAGCCCCAGGACGGAGGTGCTCAGGGCTGAGAGCAGAGGGAGGGGGGCAGAGAACTGCAGGTGCAGAGGGCCCGGACTCTGCCCAGCCTGGAAAAAGCCCCAGGATGGAGGTGCTCAGGGCTGGGAGCAGAGGGAGGGGGGCAGGGATATGGTCAGGGAGGGCGGTAGGGACAGACTGTGTAGGGTTAGGGGGAGATTGTGTAGAATTGGGGAACAGATTGTGTAGGATTGAGGGGATAGATTGTGTAGGGTTGGGGAAGATTGTGTAGGGTTGAGGGGAGCGACGGGGTAAGGTTGGGGGAAGATTGTTTAGGCATAGGGGGCACATTGTGTAGGAATGGGAACATCGTGCAGGGCTGGGGGCATTGTGTAGGGTTGTGTAGGGTTGTGTAGGGTTTTATAGGGTTGTGTAGTGTTGTGTAGGATTGTGTAGTGTTGTGTAGGGTTGAGCAGGGTTGAGTAGGGTTGTGTAGGGTTGTGTAGGATTGTGTAGTGTTGTGTAGGGTTGAGTAGGGTTGAGTAGGGTTGTGTAGGGTTGTGTAGGATTGTGTAGTGTTGTGTAGGGTTGAGTAGGGTTGAGTAGGGTTGTGTAGGGTTGTGTAGTGTTGTGTAGGATTGTGTAGTGTTGTGTAGGATTGAGTAGGGTTGAGTAGGGTTGTGTAGGGTTGTGTAGTGTTGTGGGGGAAAAATTGTGTAGGGTTGTGTAAGGTCGTGTAGGGTTGTGGGAGACATATTGCATAGAGTTGTGTAGAGTTTTATAGGGTTGTGTAGGGTTGTGTAGTGTTGTGTAGGGTTGTGTAGGGTTGTGTAGGGTCGTGTAGTGTTGTGTAGGGTTGTGTAGGGTTGCATAGGATTGTGTAGTGTTGTGTAGGGTTGTGTAGGGTTGCATAGGATTGTGTAGTGTTGTGTAGGATTGTGTAGTGTTGTGTAGGGTTGTGTAGTGTTGTGGGGTCAGATTGTGTAGGGTTGTGTAGGGTTGTGTAGGATTTTGTAGTGTTGTGTAGGTTTGTGTAGTGTTGTGTAAGGTTGTGTAGGGTTGCATAGGATTGTGTAGTGTTGTGTAGGGTTGTGTAGGGTTGTGGGGGACAGACTGCATAGGTTTGAGCACAGATTGTTTAGAGTGGAGGACAGATTGTGGAAGGTTTGGAGAGCCATTGTACAGGGTAGATGGGATGGATTTGTAGGGTTGTGAGGAGAGATTGTGTAGGATTGGGGAAGACACATTGTCTAGGGTTGGGGGGCAGATTGAGTAGGGTTGGGAGGAGAGATTGTGTACAGTTGGGGGACACATTGTGTAGCATTCAGGGGACAGATTGTGCAGGGCTGGTGGACAAGGACTGTGGGGTTGAGGGGTCAGATTGTGTAGCATTGGGTGACAAATTGTAAAGTGTTGTGGGGGATAGATCGTGTAGCACTGGGGGACAGATTGAGTTGGGTTTCGGGGAGAGGTTGTGTAGTGTTGTGGGAGATAGACTGTATAGGGTTGGGGACAGACTGTGTAGGGTTGGGGGGCATATTGAGTAGGGGTGGGGACAGATTGTATAGGGTTGGAGACAGACTGTATAGTGTGGGGACAGACTGTATAGTGTGGGGACAGACTGTATAGGGTGGGGACAGATTGTATAGGATTGGGGACAGACTGTATAGGGTGGGGACAGACTGTATAGGGTGGGGACAGATTGTATAGGATTGGGGACAGACTGTAAAGGGTGGGGACAGACTGTATAGGGTGGGGACAGATTGTATAGGATTGGGGACAGACTGTATAGGGTGGGGACAGACTGTATAGGGTGGGGACAGATTGTATAGGATTGGGGACAGACTGTAAAGGGTGGGGACAGACTGTATAGGGTGGGGACAGACTGTATAGGGTTGGGGACAGACTGTATAGTGTGGGGACAGACTGTATAGTGTGGGGACAGATTGTATAGGAGTGAGGACAGACTGTATAGGGTGGGGACAGACTGTATAGTGTGGGGACAGATTGTATAGGAGTGAGGACAGACTGTATAGGGTTGGGGACAGATTGTATAGTGTGGGGACAGATTGTATAGTGTGGGGACAGACTGTATAGGGTGGGGACAGATTGTATAGGATTGGGGACAGACTGTATAGGGTTGGGGACAGACTGTAAAGGGTGGGGACAGACTGTATAGGGTTGGGGACAGATTGTATAGGATTGGGGACAGATTGTAAAGGGTGGGGACAGACTGTAAAGGGTGGGGACAGACTGTATAGGGTGGGGACAGACTGTATAGGATTGGGGACAGACTGTATAGGGTTGGGGACAGATTGTATAGTGTGGGGACAGATTGTATAGTGTGGGGACAGACTGTATAGGGTGGGGACAGATTGTATAGGATTGGGGACAGACTGTATAGGGTGGGGACAGACTGTATAGGGTGGGGACAGACTGTATAGGGTGGGGACAGACTGTATAGGGTGGGGACAGACTGTATAGTGTGGGGACAGACTGTATAGTGTGGGGACAGATTGTATAGGAGTGAGGACAGACTGTATAGGGTGGGGACAGACTGTATAGTGTGGGGACAGACTGTATAGTGTGGGGACAGATTGTATAGGAGTGAGGACAGACTGTATAGGGTTGGGGACAGATTGTATAGTGTGGGGACAGATTGTATAGTGTGGGGACAGACTGTATAGGGTGGGGACAGATTGTATAGGATTGGGGACAGACTGTAAAGGGTGGGGACAGACTGTAAAGGGTGGGGACAGACTGTATAGGGTGGGGACAGACTGTATAGGATTGGGGACAGACTGTATAGGGTGGGGACAGACTGTATAGGGTGGGGACAGACTGTATAGGGTGGGGACAGATTGTATAGGGTGGGGACAGACTGTATAGTGTGGGGACAGACTGTATAGGATTGGGGACAGACTGTATAGTGTGGGGACAGACTGTATAGGATTGGGGACAGACTGTATAGGGTGGGGACAGACTGTATAGGGTGGGGACAGACTGTATAGGGTTGGGGACAGACTGTAAAGGGTGGGGACAGACTGTATAGTGTGGGGACAGATTGTATAGGATTGGGGACAGACTGTATAGGGTGGGGACAGACTGTATAGGGTGGGGACAGACTGTATAGGGTTGGGGACAGACTGTAAAGGGTGGGGACAGACTGTATAGGGTGGGGACAGACTGTATAGTGTGGGGACAGACTGTATAGGGTTGGGGACAGATTGTATAGGGTGGGGGTCAAATTGTATAGGGTGGGTGACAGGCCATATAGGGTTGGAGACAGATTGTGTAGGATTGGGGAAGAGATTGTGCAGTGTTGTGGGAGACAGACTATATCGGGTTGGGGACAGACTGTATATGATTGGGGATGGAGGGTGTCCCTGCCGCAGCCATCCTGGACCTGGAAGCCTGATACCTCCTCTTGGCCCATTTTCTGAATCCTGCCTCTTCCTGGAAGCCATTCTGTCCCCTTTCCTGCCCCTTCTGTTCCACTGGTTAACTCTTCCTGCAGAAGGGAGTCAGAGGCCACACACGTCCTCCCTGGAGGTGACCTTCAAGCCCCTGTCCCGCTCTGTGATGTGAGACCTTTGTGTGGCTCCAGGTGGGCAGGGTCCAGGCCTTCATCCCTGGGTCCCAGCACCCCACATGGGGCCAGCACAGACCTGTGTGTGGAGGAGCGAATGGGGTAGGGCCCCATAAAGCACCTGGGTCCTGGTTGGAGGTGCACACAGTCAGCGCCGGCTGGCATGGACCTCACTGCTGTGCTCTGCGGTCACTGCATACCCTGAGGTCATCAGGGCCCCAACTGGCCTCACCTGTCATTTACAAGGGTCCTTGCTCAAGAAGCCTCCTGCAGATGCCGGGACGAGTGGAGGGCGGGGCCCGGTGTCCACGCGAGGAGGAGTCTATGCTCAGCACGGCCGCAGCCAGCAGGCGTCCCCACGGGGTGTCCAGAAGCTGCTGCATGGACCATGCCTCGATCACGGTCAGCCTGGGGAGCACAAGTCAAGGGGGGTCCTCCCACCCTGGGGTTCTGGGGTAGGAAGAGGAACCACTGAGGTTGCAGGCAGAAGCATCCCTTTGCCCCCAGAGCAGCCCTGGGCTGGGGGAGCTTTAGTGGAGGTGCAGAGTCCCAGTGAGGCGGCCCGGGCTTTTCCAGGCCTGCCAGGAGACCGAGTTGGGGGATGACGGAGATCCTTTCTGTCTGAGGTGGCTCCTGACATCCTGGAGTGGGCCTGGGGCGTCCCCCAGCAGCACCAGAGTGCACTGCATGAAAGGGGCTCCAGGAAAGGGCGGGCGTCCCACCTGCCACAGACACACCCTCTTCACGACAGCTCGGCAGCCCAGGCCTCTCTCCCCAGCTCACCGTGCGTCTCAGGACAGAGTCCTCCTCAGGCCACCTTTGCGGCTTTCCTTTAAAAAAAAAATTTTTTTTTTGAGATGGGGTCTTGCTATGTTGCCCAGGCTGGTCTCAAACTCCTGGCTCAAGGGACCCTCTCGCCTCGGCCTCCTGAGTAGCGGGGACCACAGGCACACACCATCACACACAGCTAATTTCTTTTTTTAAATTGTTGGTAGAGACAGAATCTCACTATGTTGCCCAGGCTGTTCTCAAAACTCCTGGCTTAAGCAATCCTCCCGCCTCAGCTTCCTGAGTAGCTGGGGTCCCAGGTGTGAGCCTCCGTGCCTGGCTTACTTGCTGCTGTCCTGAGCTCTGTTTTCCATACAGTGAAGAGAGGGTGGGTGTTGGGGGGCCCGAGGAGCCCTGTAGCAGCCGGGTCTGGGGGTGACAGTGAGGGGCTGCAGCTGGGGAGAGAGCTGTGCTGGGGTGGACGCTGGGCTCTCATCCTCCTGGGTGAGGGGCTGGGCAGACAGGACCCTCTCTTCCCTTCTCCCTGACACAGCAGCACTGCCCTCTGGCCACCTATGTAAAGGCACTGACAGGGCCAGGGGTCAGGTGCCAGGTGTCCGTGCTGATGCTGGAGCACCCGGTTGTGTCTGGGGGCCAAGCAGTGTCCTGGGAGCCTGGGTGAAGGCCCACGACCCCGGCAGAAGGTCTCAGAGGAGACAGCTCACCACAGGCCCTCAGAACACCCGCCTGGTCTACAGAGGGGACGCTGAGGCTGGGAGCGGGAATGTGGCCAATCCCTGCTGCTCCCTCGCCCGCCCCCATCTCCGAAGCCCCAGGACACCCAGAGGCCCTCTTCGGGCTGGACCCACCCCGGCCACCCTGGCCCTCCTGGCTGCCGGCCGGGGACACCAGTGCGCCAGGCCTGCCTTGATTGTGTCGATGGGAGATGATTTTCAAGGTGAAATTTCTAGTTCACTTGAGTCACTTTCGTTCAAGGCGACGCACAAAATGTCATCCCGGCCTGTTCCGCGTGCAACGCGCTGTTCTCCCATCGCATTTAAATTTTCCCCACTTCCCTCCCTGACACCTGTTTAAATCAATATCTTCCTCTCCAGGTCGCGGGGAGAATGTGCCCAGCTCTCCACACAACGCTTCTCAAATCCACTAAAATCAACACAATAATTGAAATATTTTCAAGCTGATTACACCGCAGCCCGAGGCTAGCCTGGTTGCTAAGGGTGAACTCCGCGGTTGCTAGGGGGAGTAAATCATCTTGCATTATTTGATTTTTGTTATAGATATGAAACCGCTACTCCCGCGATTAAATGTCTCTCAGCCTAACACCTATGGGACCTGGGGAGAGGGAAGAGAAAGGCTCCAACCTTGACCCTGTCAAATAAATATCTCTAACTTTTTCTGTCCTCGGGCTTCCCAGCCAAACCTGTCTGTGGGTTTTTTTTTTTTCTTCCCTTAACCTGACTTTAAATAACAAAGCTATGGGGACGGGAGATGAAGAGAGGAAAGACTGTTCTATTAGAGGGTGCTCAGCGCGTGCACGCCCTGACATCTAGCCCAAACCCGCACGATGGCAAAGCTTCGCGGCGCTAATAGCCTTTCTGGCGACGGCCACCCCGACGGTCCCCTCCTGCGGCAAGTTCAGCTCAGACCAGGACGACTCCTTCCGCTTCCGTACGGGCTCCTGCCCGGCCGAGGGAGGGTTGCTGGGGACCTGGCTCCCCGGTAACCTGTGCCCACTCCTGACCTCTTGCTGTCTTGGTGAATTTTCTCCAGACCACAGCTTTGGCCCAGCATGGTGAGCAGCTGAGCGTCCTGGGGTCACCGCGTCCCAGGATGGTGGGACCAGCAGGAACAGCAGGGCGGAGCCCCAGAGTCAGGCCTGTCCCAGTCCAGCCCCTGTACTGGCTCACAGCCCTTTCTGCCGAGGGCAAGGGGTCTGTGTGGCAGACACTGGAGGTGTCCTCATGCCGCCAGTCTCCAGCTCTCTCAGAGGCAGGGTCCACCCTGAACACCCCTCAAGTGGCCAGACGTCCCCTTCCCCCAGCCCCCGCCGACCCCCAAGCTCCCCAGGCCGACCCCCTCAGAGGAGCGCGGGTGCCCCCAGCCAGCCGAGGCTGCGCCCGCTGAGCTGTGAGCACTGTGGCGCAGAGCCGGCTGTCTGCGGCAGGTGGGCAGGGGACGCTACCCTGCTGGGACCCAGCCAGCTGTTCCCATGAATGAATCTGAGTAAATTAACAAACAGCACACAAACCTGCCACCTGAATCATTCCTGATGGCTCTAAGAGCCGGGCAGGCTGGGCGGCCCCCTTCTGGGGTGAGCTGGGCATGGTCCTGGAGGCTGCACAGGCTGGTCCCTTCCCCAAGGCTCCCCTGGCCCTGCCCCAGCGGCCCCTCGTCCTTCAGCCTGTCCTCAGGGCACCAGAGTTGACCTTCCTCTCACTGGGCCGCGTCCCTGGGTTAAAACCCTCCACCCCGTCCCCCCACCCGCCAGGGCAGTACCAAACTGTGGGACTCAGCTCCAAGCCCCACTACTGCCTCTATGGTGTCCCCACCCCAGGCCACCCGGGGCCCTGCCTTCCTGCCCCCTGAACAGCCTCATCCTGCGGGGCTAGTTCTGGTCCCTTCTTTTGCTGGAAGTCCCCGCCACCCACTCCAGGGACTTCCGGGCTGCCTGGCCTCCTCTGACGGGTACCGTCCGGGTCACAGGGCCTACTCAGGTGCTCAGCACGCTACAATCTGCCCTCAGCACTCCGAGAAGGCCGTCAGTGCAGGCACCGTCACCTTTTCCCAGGTGAGGTGGAGGCTGGGTGACAAGTGACTACCCCGGTCCAGAGCTTGAGACCGGAGAGGAGCCCGTCCCCTCCTTGCTGGGGCGCCCAGGGCAGCAGCAGAAAGTCCCGGGCCAGAGTGTGCTGGCTCCTGGCTTCCAGCCTTACCTGGTGGCCAGATCCCCTTTCCCCAGGTGCTGCCAGCCTGGCCCTCCCACAGCATCCTGCAGCCCCGGCTCCTGCCAGTCTTCCCCGAGGGACACATCCTTAAAGCTGTTCTGTCCAGGATCCCTTTCCCCAGCTCAGCATGGGGGTAGCAGGAGCTGATGGGACGTGCACTTGGGGCAGGAGATGGACACAGAGGCCCCTGGAAGCAGGTAGACCCCCTTCCTGACAACGCTCTTGGGGACCACAATTCATCTTCTCCACTGTCCTTAGAGAACCAAGCACATGAGCTGCCCCTAAGTTCACACATGAGGAAACTGAGGTTCAGAGAGGTTCAGCCACTTGCCCAAGGCTGAGGGCAGGGCAAGTGCTTGCCCAGGAAGAGCCATGCTGAGGGCAGGCTGCCATGCTGGGGGTGCCCCCACAGCTGTCCCGGAGTTGTGAGCTTCATCAGAGCACCGGCAAAACCTAAACTCGTCGGGTAGAAAATAAACATCGGCCAGGCATGGCGCTCACGCCTGCAGCCCCAGGACTTGTGGAGGCCAGGGTGGGAGGCCCGCTTGAGCCAAAGAGTTTGAGACCAGCCTGGGCAACATAGTGAGACCCCGTTTCTACAAAAAATAAAGAAATTAGTCAGGTGTGGTGGCACACGCCTGTGGTCCCAGCTACTCGGGAGGTTGAGGTGGGAGGATCACTTGAGCTGGGGAGGCCAAGGCTGCAGTGAGCCGAGATCGCACCACTGCACTCCAGCCTGGGTGACAGAGTGAGACCCTGTCTCCAAAAACAGTGAAAAATGAAAACATTTACACTCCTTTCCAACTATAAAATGCCCATTGAGAAGGATCTGGAAAAGACAGAAGAGGATAAAGAAGCAAACTTTGATCCCACTAAGGGAACCACCTGGAGTTAGGAGCAAGCCTAGAATGTTCTAGAAGGATTGAAGCCAGCCTTGTCTGTGGCGCTGGGAAAGTGGCCTGGACATGGGGATGCAGCTGGAGGGCCCCAGGAAGATGCTGAAGTCCTGTATGAGGCCCGGTCTGGGAGCCACAGCCCCTCCCTCCCCCAGTGTCTGCCCTCTTGGGTTTTCTGCTGGGCCTCCCTCAGAACCCACGGCTCCCCAGGTGGCTCCGGCCCCGGCTCACAGGCACAACCTAGGACGGGGAAGCCACATGCCCAATGTCAGCTCTTCCCTCTGCATGCTGGATTGTGGGTGTTTGCCTTGCACCTTGGGCTCAGGAGGGGCTGGAGGGTCAGGAGGGGCCCCGAAGGGGACCTGGCCTTGGCTGTCTACCTCCCACAGACACTGCCTGCCAGAGGGGCGGTATGGGGACAGGGTGCAGGTGTGGGGATCAGGTGCAAGTGTGGGGACGGGGCGAGGGTGTGGAATGGGATGGGGATAGGGTGCAGGTGTGGGATGGGGCGCGAGTGTGGGATGGGGTGCAGGTATAGGGCTGGGCTGCAGGAGCTGCCTTGGAGTCTGCCGCCCCGAACTTTTCCAGCCTGGTACCCTGGAACCATGCCCCCCACCTCATTTTCCTCCTTCATACGGGAGGAGAAGCCCCCGGGGTGCCCGCAGGCCTGAAGTGATGGGAGTATATGAGTCCCGCAGGAGGAGGGCTGGGAGGTACTTTGCGATATACACGGCAGGCGCTCACTGAATGGTGCCGGCTCTTCTGGGCCATCCCTGCAGTACTTAGGTGTGGACCAGGCATCCCTTGCCCCAGCAGGGCATCTGCCCGAGGCCATGGCCTGGGCCACTACTCTGCTTGGTGGGCACCCCCATCCTTCAGGATCTGCTTCTGACCACCTCTGGAAACATTGGGGGCAGGTTCTGTCCTCTGCACTGCCCCCAATTGGGGGCTTCTTGGGCAGCGTCCTCAGCATGGCCCAGCCCACATCCTAGCACCCTGGGCCGAGTGAGTCCCCGTCAGATGCACTTGGAAGCGCAGCAGCCCAGCCTGGGCCTGAGACACCGCTCTGTGCTGTGCCTGGGGGTCCCTGCTCCTGACTGGCCTGTAGGGAGGGGTCCTGGTTTCAGCCCACCTGGCCACGGAGGCACCTGCAGCTGACCCGGCCACTCTGGACGACCTGGCGGGGGGACTGAGTCCAGGCTCAGTGGCCCGAGGGAAGGGGCGGAAGCACTGTGTGCCTGGACCCCTGGACACAGGGAGGACTTTCTCTGTTCGGGGCCACGTGTGTGTGTTGGAAGCAGCTGAGGGTGTTGGGACCCGGCTGGGGAGAGGCCCCAGGGCTGACCTGCATGGGCCCTGGAACCCGGGGAGCGAGGAGCTCTGGCTGGGGGCACCCAGGGAGTTGTCACCCAGGCATGCTGGGCAGGTCGGGGTGCTGGGGTGGGTATCTCTCCCACATTGTGCCAGGGCTTGGGGCATGGCCTCTGGGCTCTGACAGCTGGGGGGGCCTTCAGGGAAATCTGTCCCTCCAGCCCACGCAGACGCCTGCCCGTTGGCCCCCAGGCCCTGCCTGCCTCCCACTGTGGGGCGGATTGGAGCCTATGGGGTTTGGCTGCAGGATCCCTTCCTTAGTAAGGGCTCCTCCTGGAAGGCAGACCTGCACAGACACTGTTTTCCAGAACCCCCCAGAGACCCCTGCTCCTGCCCCTGGACATTCTCCTCCCGGTGCTGTGAGGGCTTCATCCATCGGGGGGCCGTTCCCCCACGAGGCTGAAGATGGCCCCGGAGCGTGTGCTGTTTTCCCGGCGGCCACCTCCTACCCCGCCCGGCTGCAAGGACCCTCCACGGCCATTGAGCGAAGCCATCTGCCGCCAGCACCGCGAGTCCCCGGGCAGGAGCAGGAGCGCCGTGACAAGCTGGAGATATGTCAGTGCGGTTATCGGCAGAAGGCAACATCTGCCTACCCTGACATCAACAATGGTAGGCCATTTAGGCTGCGGCCCCCTCCCCGGAGCTGCAGACAACAGCTCCCTGTATTATATTTTCTCACTCAATTAGCACCACCACCCTGCTGAAATAGAGGCCAATTTACCTATAATGACATCATTGTTAGGGAAGTGGCGGCGGGCTGGGCTGTCACCAGGTTGCGGAGACAGGTCCGTCTCTCTCCACTAACCCTGACGGGAAGGGCCGGGAGCGGGCTGGGAAGGGAAGGGGCGCCTCGCGGCCTATCGGCGGCCACCCCCGGCCACCCCGTCACCTCCGACCACAGACATTGTTTCCGACAGTTCTCAGGAGCAGTGTGGCGGAAAATTGAGTCCAGATTCATTAGGTTTTTCAGTGTGCCGCTCAAGTCAGTTAAATTGATACATTTCCTAACGAAATTGAAGTGCTTTGTGCTGCCAGTGGAAAGCCGGGTGACCCGCCTCGGCCCGCTGAGCAGCCGAACGCGCTGACGGATCCATTAGGCCGCTCCCGGCGCCGGCCCCCTCTCCCTCCATTCCTGGCCAGCGCTGTAAATCTCCGCCAATTTCGGTCCTAATCATCATTATAAACCCTTCCTCTGCCCGCTCCGGCGCCTCACCTCGCTGGCAAAACAGCCTCGGGCATGATCATTGCACCGGCCTGCAGGTTCAGCAACCCCACTGGCTCGCCCGGGCCTGGGCCTGGGCCTGGGCCTGGGGGGCCCGGACCCCAGGTGAAGGAGCATAGCGGTGGGGGGAGCCCTGGGCTGCAGGAGGGGCCGGCTCATGTGGCATCGGCCAGGCTCCAGAGCGGAATGTGCACCCATTCGACAGATTGGGAAACTGAGGGCAGGTCTTGGTTTCCAACTGGACATTTGTGTTTTTTAAAGGAGGTACATACAGAAAGTCCATACATGTCAAGGGCTCACCGAGATTAGTGTGCACAATCAAACACGCTGAGGGAGAAACCAGAGAAACCCCAGATGGAGAAACGGGACATTCCAGCCACCTAGAAGGCCCCCTTTGCTCTCCTAGTCTGTGCCCCCAGCAGGGCGGTGGCTCTTCTGATTTCATCACCAGCTGTGAGCAGGCCCCTAAATGGAGTCACACATCCTGTTTTCCTTGGCATCTGGAGCCTTTTGCTGCATGGATGCCTGTGAGATTCACCCACGCTGTTGCCTGGATCTGTGGCGAGTGCCTTTTCAGTGCTGCGTAGTATTCCACCCTGTGCCTTCATCGCCATGGACTCGCCCATCCTCCTTTTGCTTCCAGGTGGGGCTCTCACGAGCGAGTCCGCTGTGCACGCCTCTCGTGGGTCTGGTCTGGCCATGAGCACTCATTTCTTGATTATTCTCTTGGCCACCCTCACTCTGCCCCCATCCATTGTTTAAAGAGCCACCAAGTGAGTTTTACAAATGCCAGGGTGGGTCCTCCCTCCCTTCCTCCCTCCTTCCTTCTTTCTCCTTCCTTTCCTTTTCCCTCCCTCCCTCCCTCCCTCTTCCCTTCCTTTTCCCTCCCTCCCTTCTCTCTCCTCCCCCCCTACCTTCCTCTCTCCCTCCCTTCTTCCTCCTCCCTCCCTCCTTTTTTCCTCTTCCCTCCCTCCCTCCCTCTTCCCTTCCTTCTCCTTTCCTTCTCCCTCCTCCCTCCCTTCCTCCTTCTCTCTCTCCCTTCTCTCTCCTCTCTCCGTCCCTTCTCCCTCCTCCCTCCCTCCCTCCTTCTCTCCCTCCCTTCTCTCTCCTCTCTCCGTCCCTTCTCCCTCCTCCCTCCCTCCTTTTTTCCTCTTCCCTCCCTCCCTCCATCTTTTCTTCCTTCTCCCTCACCCCTCCTCTCTCCCTCCCTCCCTTCTCCCTCCTCCCTCCCTCCTTTCCTCCTCTTTGCTCCTTCCCTCCCTCCTTCCTTCCCCCTCCTGCCTCTCCCTCCTTCCCTCTCTTCTCCCTCCTCCCCCTCTCTTTTCTTCCTCTTCCCTCCCCATTCCCTCCCTCCCCTCCTAGTGGGAAGGTGGCGGGGCAGTAACCCTGGGCCCACATGAAGAGGGCTTCCAACTGAGGCCAGGAGATCAGCTGCATTATGGAGACTAAGTGGACTGACGAGAATGGGCCCATATTTCTTACTGTTGAAAAAGCTGATAGGATAGAGATGGGGAAGCTAGAATGAGCTCTGTGGTGTTGAATTGGAACTGCTGCTGTCCTATGCAGGGATGAGGAAATCAGCATAGACACAGGTGTGTGTGCACATGCACACACTGTATCATCCTACCTGGAGCCCTGGAAACACAGCACCTCAGGGGCGGTGAGCACACCTGGTGCCCAGACCTTGGCTTCTAACTGCCGCTCTCTGCCAAGAGGAGCAGCAGCTCAGCTGATTTCCAGTAGGGAAGGCTGAGCCTGGAATGTCTGGTCCAGAAAGTAAAAGAGCAAAGTGAACGGAGGGCACCGGTCTCAGGTCACAAGAGCCAGCCCCAGGGCCCCATGGCCACATTTGGGACAATGTGTACATCCAGATAAATGTGAGATGTTTGCCGGTAGAATAAAACAGTGGCTGCAAGTCCACAGTGACACGCACAAAGGATCCCTAAACATGGGGGGAGGAGGAAAAGGTGGAGAAGGAAAGGTGGGCTTTGAACACCATTTGTCAGCCATCACAGTGACAGCTGATTGTGGCAGGAATCAGCAGTGGATATTAAAACCAATGGGTGGGTCAGGTGCGGTGGCTCATGCCTCTCATCCCAGCACTTTGGGAGGCCAAGACAGGAGGATTACTTGAGCCCAGGAGTTCAAGAGCAGCCTGGGCAATATAGGGAGACCCCATTTCTCAAAAAAAAAAAAAAAATTAGTCGGGTGTGATGGCATGTACCTGTAGTCCCAGCTACTTGGGAGGCTGAGGCAGGACAATTGCTCAAGCTGGGGAGGTCAAGGCTGCAGCAAGCTATGATTGCACCACTTCACTCCAGCCTGGGCAACAGAGTGAGACCCTGTCTCAAAAAATAAAACAGAATAAAACAGAACAAACAAATAAGGTTGTGTGCGGTGGCTCGTGCCTGTAATCCCAGCACTTTGGGAGGCTGAGGTGGGCGGATCACCTGAGGCCAGGAGTTCGAGACCAGTCTGTCCGACATGGCAAAACCCCGTCTCTACTAAAAATACAAAAACTAGCCAGGCGTGGCGGCATGAGCCTGTAATCCCAACTACTAGGGAGGCTGAGGCAGGAGGATCACTTGAGCCCAAAAGGCTGACGTTGCAGTGAACCGAGATTGTGCCACGGCTCTCCGGGCTGAGCAACACAGCAATACTCCATCTCAACAACAACAACAACAGCAACGACAAATCAGTGGACTCTGAGTGAAGCAGACAGCTCTCTGTAATGTGGGTGGGCCTCAGCCAAACAGCTGAAGGGTTGAATAGAACTGACTCATCTCCCCTGAGCAAGAGACTCTGTCTCTACAAATCGATAAATAAAAACAAAAGGTTATAGAAGAGATTATGCTCCACGAAAGAAGCCAGACACCAGCTGGGCGTGGTGGCTCACGCCTGTAATCCCAGCACTTTGGGAGGCTGAGACAGGCGGATCACAAGGTCAGGAGATTGAGACCATCCTGGCTAACAT
Organism: Macaca thibetana thibetana; assembly: GCF_024542745.1. Lineage (NCBI taxonomy): Eukaryota > Metazoa > Chordata > Mammalia > Primates > Cercopithecidae > Macaca > Macaca thibetana. The sequence continues at coordinate 146,649,453 of NC_065580.1, forward strand.
GGTCAAACCCCATCTCTACTAAAAAATACAAAAAAAAAAAAAAAAAAAAAAAATTAGCCGAGCACGGTGGCGGCGCCTGTAGTCCCAGATACTCAGGAGGCTGAGGCAGGAGAATGGCGTGAACCCGGGAGGCGGAGCTTGCAGTGAGCCAAGATCGCGCCACTGCACCCCAGCCTGGGCGACAGAGCAAGACTCTGTCTCAAAAACAAACAAACAAACAAACAAAAAGAAGCCAGACAGCAAAGGCCACACAGGGTAAGATTCTATGCACAGAAAACATCCCAAACTGGCAAGTCCCCAGAGACAGATGGCAGAGACCGATGGTGGAGGCTGATGACAGAGACCGATGGTGGACACTGGTGACAGAGGCCAATGGCAGAGCCAGATGGCAGAGACCGATGGCGGAGGCCGATGGCAGAGTCTGATGGTGGAGACTGATGGCGGAGGCCAATGGTGGAGACCGAAGGTGGAGACTGATGGTGGAGCCTGATGGCGGAGACCGATGGCGGAGTGGAGGTTGGCAGGGCTGATGGGTAAGGGGTCTCCTCCTGGGGACGAGGATGTTTTGGAACCAGAGGCGGCAGTGGTTGCAGGCCGTTTCTAAGGGACGAACTGCCACTGGATTACTGGATTTAAAATGGTGAATTGTATGTGACGTGGATGTCACCACAATCACAATCAAAAGCGACAGGATGGGCAGAATACAGACCTGACCCTGAATTAAAGCGTTCAGGGGAGGGGCGTGGCGACTCATGCCCGTGATCCTCACGCTCTGGGAGGCCGAGACAGGCAGATCCATTGAGGCTAAGAGTTTGAGACCAGCCTGGGCAACATAGTGAGACCCTATCTCTATAAAAAATATGAAGATTAGCCAGGTGTGGTGGTGCATGTGCCTGCAGTCCCAGCTACTGGGGAGGCTGAGGCAGGAGAATCACTTGAGCCCAGGAAGAAGAGGTTGCAGTGAGCCTCCACCTCCTGGGTTCAAGCGATTCTCCTGTCTCAGCCTCCCCAGTAGCTGGGATTATACCATGCCAAGCTAATTTTTGTATTTGTAGTAGAGACAGGGTTTCACCATGTTTGCCGGTCTGGTCTTGAACTCCTGACCTCAAGTGATCTGCCCACCTCGGCCTCCCAAAGTGCTGGGGTTACAGGCGTGAGCCACCACACCCAGTCATCATTTTAAGCATTTTGAAGTGTACAATTCAATGCAGTGAGCTATGATTGTGCTACTGTACTCCAGCCTGGGGAACAGAACGAAGTCCTGTCTCAAAAAAAAAAAAAAAGCCCCATTAAAAAGTCAGGAAACAACAGATGCTGGGGAGGATGTGGAGAAATAGGAACACTTTTACACTGTTGGTGGGAGTGTAAATTAGTTCAACCATTGTGGAAGACAGTGTGGTGATTTCTCAAGGATCTAGAACTAGAAATACCATTGGACCTAGCAATCCCATTACTGGGTGTATACCCAAAGGATTATAAATCATGCTGCTCTAAAGACACATGCACACGTATGTTTATTGTGGGACTATTCACAATAGCAAAAACTTGGAACCAACCCAAATGCCCATCAATGACCGACTGGATTAAGAAAATGTGGCACACATCAGAGAAATGCAAATCAAAACCACAATGAGATACCATCTCACACCAGTTAGAATGGCAATCATTAAAAAGTCAGGAAACAACAGGTGCTGGAGAGGATGTGGAGAAATAGGAACACTTTTACACTGTTGGTGGGATTGTAAACTAGTTCAACCATTATGGAAAACAGTATGGCGATTCCTCAAGGATCTAGAACTAGATGTACCATATGACCCAGCCATCCCATTACTGGGTATATACCCAAAGGATTATAAATTATGCTGCTATAAAGACACATGCACACGTATGTTTATTGCAGCACTATTCACAATAGCAAAGACTTGGAATCAACCCAAATGTCCATCAGTGACAGATTGGATTAAGAAAATGTGGCACATATACACCATGGAATACTATGCAGCCATAAAAAAGGATGAGTTTGAGTCCTTTGTAGGGACTTGGATGCAGCTGGAATCCATCATTCTTAGCAAACTATCACAAGAACAGAAAACCAAACACCGCATGTTCTCACTCATAGGTGGGAACTGAACAATGAGATCACTCGGACTCAGGAAGGGGAACATCACACACCGGGGCCTATCATGGGGAGGGGGGGAGGGGGGGGGAGGGATTGCATTGGGAGTTATACCTGATGTAAATGACGAGTTGATGGGTGCAGCACAGCAACATGGCACAAGTATACATATGTAACAAACCTGCACGTTATGCACATGTACCCTACAACTTAAAGTATAATAATAATAAATAAATTAAAAAAAAAAAAAAAAAAAAAGAAAAAATGTGGCACATAGACACCATGGAATACTATGCAGCCATAAAAAAGAATGAGTTCATGTCCTTTGCAGGGACATGGATGAAGCTGGAAACCATCATTCTCAGCAAACTAACACAAGAACAGAAAACCAAACACTGCATATTCTCACTCATAAGTGGGAGGTGAACAATGAGAACACATGGACACAGGGACGGGAACATCACACACTGGGGCCTGTTGGGGGTGGGAGACTAGGGGAGGGATAGCATTAGGAGAAATACCTAATGTAGGTGACAGGTTGATGGGTGCAGCAAACCACCATGGCATGTGTATACCTTTGTAACAAACCTGCACGTTCTGCACAAGTATCCCAAAACTTAAAGTATAATAAAGAAGAAGAAGAAGAAGAAGAAGAAGAGAAAGAAGAAGAAGAAGCAGAAGCAGAAGCAGCAGCAGCCAGGAGAACTCGTTGTGATGTCAGACTGACTGGAAGTCAGGGGACAGCCTGGAGTCGCCCAATGCTTCAGCCACCGGCCCCCGGGCCATGGAGCCCCTGGAAGGAGGCCACCCATGTGGAATGTGTGTTAGGCGTGAAACACTCGTGAATCTGCAGCTCAGAGGAAAAAGCGTGGGAACAGCTTTGCTGATAATTTTTCATAACAATTACATGTTGAAATGATTGCATTTTTAGTGTATTAAGTTAAACAAAGTGTATTATTTAAATTAATTTCACCTGTTTCTTTTGACTTTTTCTGGTGGCCACTAGAAAATTATGTCACGTACGTGGCTTGTGTGACATTTCTTTTGAGTGGTGCTGCTCTAGAAAATGCAGAAGGAGACTCAGAAACTCAAGGTAGATGCTGCTTTCAGCCCAGCCTCAAAACAGTCTCCAGCTGGATTAAACTTGTTAGTTAATCGAGATGAGGTTCACATAACATAAACATCATCATTTTAACCATTTTGGGTTTTTTTTTTTTAAATTATTTTTGGTTTGTTTTTGTTTTTGAGATGGAGTCTCACTCTGTTGCCCAGGCTGGAGTGCAGCGGTGCAATCTTGGCTCACTGCAACCTCTGCCTCCTGGGTTGGGGCAATTCTCCTGCCTCAGCCTCCAAGTAGCTGGGATTATAGGTGTGCACCACTAATGCCCAGCTAATTTTTGTACTTTTTAGCAGAGACGGGGTTTTGCCAGGTTGGTCAGGCTGGTCTTGAACCCCTGACCTCAGGTGATCCACACACCTCAGCCTCCTAGAATGCTGGGATTACAGGCGTGATCCACCACGCCCAGCCCGTTTGTTTGTTTTGAGACAGAGTCTTGCTCTGTCACCCAGGCTGGAGTGCAGTGGCGTAATCTGGGCTCACTGGCAATCTCTGCCTCCTGGGTTCAAGCAATTCTCCTGCCTCAGCCTCTCGAGTAGCTGGGATTACACCGTGCCCAGCTAATTTTTGTATTTTTAGTAGAGATGGGGTGTCACCATGTTGGCCAGGCTGGTCTCGAACTCCTGACCTCAAGTGATCTGCCCGCCTCGGACTCCCAAAGTGCTGGGGTTGCAGGCGTGAACCACTGTGCTCAGCCATCGTTTTTAGTATTTTGAGGCATACAATTCAATGGCATTAAATACATTGACAAGGATGTGCAGTGACCACCTCTATCTGGTTCCAGAACATTCTCAACACCCTGAAGGAAGACCCTGGACCCATTAACAGTCACTCCCCATCCCTCCACCCCAGCCCCTGGCAACCACAAGTCTGTTTTCTGTCTCCAGGGATTTCCCTTTTCTGGACGTGGATGGAGTCATGCACTATGAGGCCTCTGTGACTGGCTTCTTCCACTGAGATCCTGCCCTCAAGGCTCATCCACGCTGTGGCCTGTGCCAGGCCTTCCTTTCTTTTTCATGACTGAATAATATTCCACTGTGTGGATGGGCCACATTTTGTCTCTGCACACAACAACTGGGCTGTTTCCACCTTTTGGCTATTGTGGGAGTTGCTGCCATGAACATTTGGGTCCAGGTTTATGTTTGATCATCTGTTTTCAATCATTGGATTAAAGTTGTTGTTGTTGTTTTTTGAGACAGTCTCGCTTTGTAGCCCAGGCTGAGGTGCTGTGGCATGATCTTGGCTAACTGTAACTTCTGCCTGCTGGGTCCCAGTTGAAGCAAGTCTCCTGCCTCAGCCTCCCGAGTAGCTGGGATTACAGGCATGTGCCACCACGCCCGGCTAATTTTTGTATTTAGTAGAGATGGAGTTTCACCATGTTGGCCAGGCTGGTCTTGAACTCCTGACCTCAGGTGATCTGCCCGCCTCGGCCTCCCAAAGTGCTGGGATCACAGGTGTGAGCCACCACACCTGGCGTGGATTAAAGTTTTAAATGTAACATTGTAATGATGGAAACAAGACCAGGATTCTCCTTCGTCTCTCTGTGATGCCTTTTGTACACTTGAGACCTTGTTTCCGCGTCTTCCCTGATAGCCTTCCCTGTCCTCACTGGATGAAAACCTCTGCTTGCCCGCCCTGCCCGGGGGTGCCCGGGGCCGAGCAGGGAGAGTGGAGGGGGCAGGAGATGTGGGCTGGGGCCTTCTGTGTGCAGCGAAGTTCTAGGCACCATTTAGAGCTGGGAGTGAAGAGGGGTGTGGGTGCTTCTGGGGGCCCCATCTGCTGTGGGGTGGAGCCCCTGGCTCTGTGAAGGATCTGGGTCCAGAGCCGGACACGGTGGTTCATGCCTGTGATCCCAGGACTTTGGGAGGCCGAGGCAGGCAGATCATCTGAGGTCAGGAGTTCAAGACCAGCCTGGACAACATGGCAAAACCCCGTCTGTACTAAAAATACAAAAATTAGCCAGGTGTGGTGGCACACACCTGTAATCCCAGCTACTTGGGAGGTTGAAGCAGGAGAATCTCTTGAGTCCGGGAGATGGAGGCTGCAGTGTCACCACTGCACTCCAGCCTGGGTGACAGAGTGAAACTCCATCTCACAGAACATAAAAAGAAGGACCTGGGTCCTCTCTGGGGAGGCTATGGGGCCCCAGGGCTTGGGGATTCTGGAAAGTCTCCAGGGCTAGTGGCCTCTTGGGGAGCCACCCCCACAGCTGCTTTCAGGGGCCTGGGCGGGGTCTGGCTGGAGCTGGTGTCACCCTTGGCCAGCCAGATGGGCAGGGTCTGCAGAAGTCCCGGGCACTGGCTGTGGAGCTCAGAGCTGTTGCAGGTATCTGTGGGTTGCCCGGAGGCTGTGGGGCTGAGGAGTGGGTGCTGGGCTGGCTGCCCTTCTGACCTAGTCTTTGCACCTGAAGATTGTGGGGACCTTTGTGGGGAGGAGGCACCTCTTCAACCTGAACCAGCCTGCAGGCCGGGGGTGAGCGGTGGAACAGCACTGAGCCTGGAGTTCCGCGGGGACCTGTGCCATCTGTGAGGCTTGGTGCAGATCCCGAGTGGCCCTGTGCCTCTCCTGAGCCCCTGCCCTGCTCAGGGCAGCCCCTGGGCACCCACCTGGCCAGTGTCCTGAGCCAGAGTGGTCTTGACCTGGCCAGGGAGCCTCCTCTGGGCAGTGGAGTCCCCAGGGCTGAGGCCCCTCCCTCCTCCAGACCTCAGATTCTCTGGTTGTCAAATGAGCACATCAGGCAGTGCATGGGCTTCTCATGGATGCACAGGACGGTGGCTGGAATGGTCCTGGGGCCGCCAGGGCTCCCTGTAGGCAGAAGCCACAGGGTTCACTTCAGATGAGCCAGAAAGCTGGGGAGGGGGCTCCAGGGTCTCCACACCCCATTCCTGCTCCTCAGGGGGCCCTTCCCACTCTAAGGCATGAAACCTAGAAACACAGAGGGGCTCAGGACAAGGGAGCAGAGCCTAGGGATGGCCTGCTGGGCCTGGGGTCAGGGATGCCCACCAGGGCCGGGCCTTAGACGTAGCAAGTCCAGGGGACAAGCGGGGAGAAGGGTGACCTGGGGTGAGGGCGGGGGCTCCAAGGCTGGGCCTCTGTCACCCCGGGTCACCCTTCTGGGCTGGCCTGAGGTTACGCGAGCTGGGACCCAGGGAGTTCCAGGATGGCTAAGAGGCAGGGCAGGCAGGACTACTCCCTGGAGCTTCTGGCCTGGTTCAGTCCTGGCTGCAGCTGTGGGGTCGGCGGTGGCCTGGTCTGCTCTGCATTGTGTGGTCTGTGCAGGAAGGTCCCTCCAGGGTCTTTGGGGCCCTGGGAAAGAATTCGAGGGAGAGGCTGGCTTGGGGGCAGGAGGCCAGGTGGGCAGGGCCATTGTGGTTCAGAGCCAGGCACTGGGGCGTCTGGGGGAGCCATTTTCGTGGCGGCGGCAGCTCTGGGAAGCTGAACCCAGAGGGGCTGTGAGACCATCAAGCGCCTCCTCCCTGCGCGGGTGGACACCAGTTTACACAGTGCCGGGACGCCCAGATGGAAATTTATGGTGTGGAGGAAAGAACTTCTCACCCAGGTTCCAGCCAGCCGGGCGAGAGAACAATATTTCCCATCGAGGGGACGTGCAAAAGCTCTTAACAAATCGATGGGCTGCATTTAGTCAATAAACCACAGTGCTTTCCAGGGAAGCGGGAGCCCTACACCCCCAGCTGTCCCTGGGGCCCCTCAGGCTTCGCGGAGTGTGGGGTTGCGGCCGGGCGGGTGGATGCCAAGGAAGCTGGGGAGCCTGGGTCTTATGTCCCACCCCATAGCTCCTGGCCTCAGGGCATCCTCCTGCCCTGGGGTGTCGAAAGACAGGGGCTTCCCCAGTGGATGCAGAGGCAACATTGTCACTGGTGCCAGATGGAGGTGTGGGGCTCACATCTTGCCTTCCAGCTGAGGGGCCCAGGTGCAGCCACCTCTGCCCCTCCAGCTCTGCCTTCCTGGCCACGGTAGCAACCTCTCCGGGGCCCCCAGCACAGCCTCTCCCTGCATGCCTGCACCTCCCTCCTCAGATCCCTGCTCAGCCTGGCCCTGCCCCTCCAGCGCTGGGCACCTCTCACTCCTTTCCAGTGACCCCAGGCCATGGCGCAGTGTCACCTGGGGACACACGTGGTACGTGGAGCATGTCAGTTGCTAAACACTCACTTCTGAGGTTGCCCCAGCGTGGCACAGCCTGGGCGTTGGATGCAGCAGTGAACAGGACCCACGCGGAGACTCAGGGTGTGACGGGCAGAAGGGTACGTGGGGTGGGGGCAGGTGAGACGGGGTTGCCCAGCGGTCAGGGAGGGGCTCTCGGGAGGTGACATTCGGCTAAGACTGGGTGACGATGTGGAGACCGGGTGCACTGGGAGACGAGATCCAGGTGGAGGGAGCAGCTGTGCCAGAGCTCTGAGGTGGGAGGGGCTGGGCGGCCTCAGGCTCAGTGAGGGGCTGAGGGGCCAATGTGGCCAGAGTAGAGTGGGCGAGGGGAGGGAGGGCTGGCCAGGAAGAGACAACTCACGAGCCACACCCGGGGCTGTTAATTTTCTAGGAACCACATTCAGAAGGTAAGAAGAAACAGGTGACATTCATTTTTGGCCGGGAGACAGGGTCTTGCTATGCTGCCCAGGCTGGTCTCCACCTCCTGGGCTCAACTGATCTCCCACCTCAGCCTCTGAGTAGGTGGAACTAAAGGAAATTAATGTTAATAATGTATGTTATTTAACCAGATATTAATACATCAAAAACATTGTCACTTAAACAGATTGTCAATATAAAAAATATCAATGAGACATTTTATAGTTTTTGTTTTTTAGAGACAGGGTCTTACTCAGGGTCCCAGGCTGGACTGCAGTGGTGCAATCACAGCTCACTGCAGAGTCCAACTCTTGGCCTCAAGTGATCCTCCCACCTCAAACTCCTCAATAGTTAGGACTTCAGGCTCATGTCACCACACCTAGCTAATTTTTTTATTTTTTATAGAGACAGGGTCTCACTATGTTGCCCAGGCTGGTCTTGAACTCCTGGCCTCAAGTGATCCTCCTGCCTCAGCCTCCCCAAAGTGCTGGGATTACAGGCATGAGCCATGGTGCCCAGCCTGCTTCAGTTTTAAAATTTGTATTTAAAATAATAAGTTAAATACAACGAAAAGTTCATTTCCTTAGTTGCATGGGCTGTGTTTTAGGTGCTCAGGGGGCCACAGATGGCCAGGGGACCGGAGGAGCTCAGGTGGGGGGCAGGCATCACGTTTGCGGGGATGGATCCTTTACCCAGAGAGGAGGGTGGCTGCTCCGGCCTCAGACGCTCTTGGAGAAAAAATGGGCAGGAGCCTCGCGCAGGTGGGAGAGGCTGGGGCCAGCCAGTAGGCCTTGAGAACTGGCTGTGGTTGCAGCATGGTGGTCATTGGTGGGGAGCAGGCTGTGGGCTGGGGTGCGGGGCAGTGGAGACACGGGTCTTGAGGTGTTAGCAGCAAAGAAGGGCTGAGAAGTGAGGTGGGGGCCTCGGGGGCCTGGGGCCTTGCTCTGATGCCCTGGGGGTTCCTCCCTGGGAGGTGGCGTCCCTGAGTCCTGCCGACCTCGCCTCCTTCCAGCTTCTCCAGGCCCCGGGGGGTGTGGAGAGTGCGGGGGCCCGAGAGCAAGAGGCCTGGATGTCAGGCATCAGGCACCAGTCAGGCTGTGACCCTGAGGGCCCCTGACCTCCCTGGGCCTCAGTTTCCGCCTCAGTCTCGTAGGCATCCAGGCATATTCAAGGTTGGACTGAAAGATGTCTGCCTGTTTGCAAACTGTAGAGAGCAGTGCATGTGAGTGTGAGGGAGCAGTGGGCCTGAGCAGACTGAGGAGGCCCAGGCTTGCCCACTCCTGCCTCTTGGGCAGCGAGTGCCATGGCTGTCTGCCCAGCTGGTCTCAAGGGATGCCACGTGGCTGGGATGTGTGGCCCCGGCCCTGCTTTCCATCTGGTGTGACTCTGTCTCTCTGTTGACGCCCCCCACCTTCCTGTGGCTCCCACCCTCGATGCCAGGACTGGCCCCCACCACGCCTGGGCAACTGGTGTCCCCAGCAGATCTGCCCAGCAGACAGGACTCGGTGAAGCCTACGGGGCCAGGGGACAAGCCTACTCACTGCCCAGTCCTCAGGCCGGGGGATGGAACCAGGACCCTCTTTGGACATCTGGGGCCATGCCTGCCACCCTCAGGGACCCAGGGGAGACAGGTGGGGGTCTGTGTGGGCGGCACCCCTACCCCAGCGGGCAGAGTCCCCAGGACATCCTGGGAAGCTTCCTTCTCACCATGCCAGGCCCGGTGTCTGGCTGGCTAGTGAATTTGAGGCACTGAACAGGCTGAACTCAGAGTATTGGGGAGTTGGGGTCAGAAAAGTCCAGGCAGGTCCCTGCAGGGGGCTCCCGTGGGGGTCTCACAGGCCAAGGGCCTCCACCCCTGGGCACTAGCCGGGCCATGAGCCACTGTGATGGTGGTTGTGCTGGGCTCTTGGGCTGCATCCCCTGCTTTGTAGGGCCTGGCTGTCTGTGCTGGCTGGGTGCCACTGGCTTTCTTTGTGTGGGTGAAGCTGTCTGGATTCCCAACCGGGACTGGAGAGCCGCCTCCCACAGGCAGAAAGGTAAAGTCAAAGTCAAGCTCCTGCCTTCCACAGTCCTCCACTGCCCAGAGAGGGGAGGAAAGGGCTCGGGGCCACACAGCACACTGGGGTGAGAGGGGGCCCTACTGCCTGCCGCATGCTGCCTGGAGTGCGTTGGAGCCTCACGGGCACTGGAGGTAGACACTTCTCTTCTCCCCATTTCACAGACAAGAAAACCAAGGCACAGCCCTGACTCTCCAGCCCAGGCCCCTTTCCAGGCCTCTGCCGTGGGAGGTGCACCTCCATCTCCCCCACATCCCGGCTCAGACCCCCGGGGGCCGCAGTCCCCCTGCCCAGCAGGCTGGTGCCAAGGAGTGCCGGCTCCTGGAAACTTGGAGAAAGCAGACAACTCGTCTGCGTTGTCCTGGAGATGCGGCCGAAGTCGGCCTGCTTGTCTCGCTGCCAGGGCTGCTGGAGGCCCCATCGATGCGCACCCAGCCAGATGCAGCTCCCGTCATTCAATATGGCAAAGTGTGGTGCTGGCTCCACAGACTCCACTGTGGAGGAGAAAGGTAAGAAGTTGGGGTTCAAACTTGGGGTTCCATGAGCACAGCCCCAAGACTGGGCATCTACCCCACCGAGAGGAGGGGTCTCGTGGAGGGGCCTCGCTGAGCCTCTGTGTCTCACCTGGAGCCAGGGTGGGCACCCTCCTGTCCCCGCAGCTCTGGAAGATCTGGCAGGTGGCATGACACCCACCCAGGGGCCCTGGTCACCGGCGCATGGGCAGCAGAGCCCTGGGCCAGCCCCTGAGTCGGGAGAGCAGGCGGGAGGCAGCTCTGTCTTCCCAGCAAAAGCCAAGTGCGCCCAAGGATGTCCTCCTGGCCGGATTAGCCGTGGCCATGCTCCTGAAGACGCTAAATGGGCAAATTGTCAGGGAGCAGGGCCCGGGCAGAGACACCAGCTCTGTTAGCCCCGTCTCCGGCCTAATTAGCCCTAAGACTGCCCTGATTCTCGCCAGCACCGGGAAGTCCTCTAGCTGGGCCTTCCCAGGCCTTCCTGGGCCCAGGGCCCAGCCCACCTCTCCTTCGGGGGGCTCCTTCCACCCTCCAAACCCACAGATGACTTTCCCTATCAAAACGGGCAATAAAGCCGGCCGGGCCCATTTCTTTTTTCTATTTTGAATTCTGTTAACTGACAATTTAACCTAAAATTCTCTGTATTTCCAGCTTGTACAGCTGTAAATAGAGACTGACAGTTTATTTTCACGTCCCGGCTGGAGGGGGGCGGCGGGGGGAAACCCATTTGAAATAAATACTTGCGGGTCTCTGACAGACTCCAGACGGGCCGTCGACGCCGCCTGGCAATCTCTGGAACCTGTCACACTCTGTGATCGGTCTTTTTACAAACACAAACGCTGCTGATTTCTTATCAAATGTAAAACCAGCCCGGCTCTTTCTTAAATGGTTACCACGAGCATGAAATTGACATTGTGAATCACATGTGACACTGGCTTGTCTGCGCCGTAATTGATCGGTGCTTAGGAGCAGGCGCTGCTGGCCCGGAGCTCCCAGCCCCACTGTGCCCCCCGCCGCCCGCGGCCCGAGCTCCGGGCCCCGGCCCCGGCAAATCGTTGTCAATGGGAGAAAACTCCAAGAAAACGCTTGATTCATGTACGTTGCGTTTCTTCCCCCTCCGCGATCCTCCGAGGTGTCAATTCCAATTTCCACGGCTCCATCATTACGCACATCAAACGGCTGTAATTGGCTGCTACAGAAATTTATCCTCCAAAAGGAGAGAGAGTGGGGGAGAGAGGGCAGGAGAGGAGGGAGCGGCGGAGGACGGGCAATGGTGGCGGTAATGAGATTTTGGAAGCCGCAGTACCACCCCCGAGGTTGGCAGGGAGAAGGGAGAGGCTGGCACGCTCGCAGGAACGCGGCCGCGTTCGGTCTGGCTAGCAAAATGCCGTTTGAAAACAAGTCTGGCGGGGTGTGGGTGTCACACAACAGCCACAAACACACTGTGCCGGGTCCAGGAACAGCCGGTGCCTTTCACAGCCGTCGTCGTCATGGTTACGGCGGGCGACGCCCGCAGACCCCCCACTTCACAGTGTGCACAGCTGGTGGTGCTCAATTCCTACCACACCAGCCAGAGTTGCTCGGGGGTGAGCGCTGTGTTGCAGAAGGGGAAACTGAGGCCTGGAGAAGGGAAGTTGCTCAGGAAGCCAGTCTGGGGCAGAGCGTGAGCCTCCTTTCTTAGAGTTTCACTTCTGGATATCCCGGGGGACCCGTTTGCGGCAGCTTGGCCCCACAGTGCCAGGGTACGACTTGCCTCTCTGCCTGTTCCTGCACCCCCATTTCCGGGGCTGCCTGCCTCCTCTGTCGGGCAGGCTTGGCCGGCACCCTGGCAGGTAGTGAAAGCTGAATTGGTTTTTCAGGCCATGGATTTTTTTCCCCGAGCCTTCTGGGGTGTGTGAGAGTCTGTAATTGTACAAATCAAAGACCCCAAGGGGCGCCCTACAGAGTCCCCACCCCCCATCCCCAGCCTTTCTGCCTCCAGGGCTGGTTCTTCAGAACTCACCCATCCCCTTCTGCTCCCCGTGGCCCCAGAACCTGCAGGCCTGGCTCACCCTCTGCCCAGAGTCAGCCTGTGCTGGCCCCCGGGACGTGCAATCCTCCCCACGGCACGGCGCCCATGCTTGCCTCCTCTGGGCCCCACATGCGGTCCAGCAGCTCCCTGGGCAGGCGTATTTATGTCTCTGTTTTTCCATTTGGATTTTGTGACTGATGAAACAGTGGCGCTAAATTGCACACACGGCAATGGTGCCTTGCGGCAGGCAGGAGGCAACCTTCCCGGTTCGCTCTGATGCAGCCAGCCTCCTGCAACTGGCGACGCCGGGCACCTTGCCAGGGCCTCCCCAGCACCCCACAGACAGGCAGGAAGCCACTCTGCTGTCCAGATGGGGAAACTGAGACCTACCAAGCAAAGCAGCTCCCCGGCCTGGCCCACATCCCAGGTGCCTGGGCCAGCACCCCCTGCACCACACCACGCAGCCTCCAAGGCCGCCTGAAGCCTCTCAGGAAATCCATCTTGTGAGTGATGGCTGGAAGCCTCTCAGGCCTCCAGAGCAGGAATGCCGTGCTCCTTCTGACTGCCTGGCTGGTTTTTCTCTCATGGGTGTTGAGACAGATGCACTGCAATAGAATGTTCTTCCTTTCTTGCCTTGGCCCCTAGGAAGCTCAGAGTCAAGTCAGTCTGCTCTCAACAACTCTATGGGCAGCCAGGGAATGCACTTCTGAAGGCTGAACTGTCCGGAGTCACTCAATTGCATGTTGTGCCTTTTTCTTTCCTTTTTTTTTTTGAGTTGCCCAGACTGGAGTGCAGTGGCGCCATCTCGGCTCACTGCAAGCTCCGCCTCCCGGGTTTACGCCATTCTCCTGCCTCAGCCTCCGGAGTAGCTGGGAATACAGGTGCCCGCCACCACGCCCGGCTAATGTTTTGTATTTTTAGTAGAGACGGAGTTTCACCCTGTTAGCCAGGATGGTCTCGATTTCCTGACGTCATGATCTGCCCGCCTCGGCCTCCCAAAGTGCTGGGATTCCAGGCGTGAGCCACTGCGCCCGGCCGAGTGTTGTGCCTTTTTCTAAGTGTGTCAGATCCTTTGGGGAACGAAGTGAAGCTCAGTGAAGCTTGGAACATCCTGAGGGTCTGGCGCTGGGGCCTCTCTGGGGTACGCATCAGCCCCTCCAGACTCTTCCCACTTCCCTCTTGCCAGTTGCCCTCCCCAGCAGCTCTGTGTGAGGTCCATCCAGGGGGCTGGTGCCACGGCGGGCACTTTGATAGGAGGGACATTGGCGTGGGTTGTGGGGAGGCAGGATTTGGGGAGGGGCGACACACACTGGTGGTGAGTTCAGGGCAACTCCCAGGGAAGCCTTTGCAGAAACTACAGGGTGGTTATTTAGTTGAGGGCCAGCGACCAGGTGTCATCTCTCTTGCTTTTTTCGCTTGAGAACAGCTATGTTAAGGAGGAATCTGTGGTCCTGTCTCAGAGGCATCCTGTGATTGATTAGTGATGTCTGCAGTAGACAGGGGCGGTGGCTGGAGCTGCCATGGTTTCCCAGTTGGGGCTGAAGTCAGGCTTTGTTGAAGCTGGGCTCACTGGCTGTACCTGCCCCAGCCACACAGAGAGGCCTGTCCCAACACCACGGATGGGCAGGGAGGCCATCCTCAGCAAGGCACGCAGGGGCCTAGGGTGGCTGGACAGGGGGCAGGGATGCCCAGGTGGGCTTCTCCCTGGAGGCTCCGAATGGGGACCGCAGAGGCAGGGACAGCCTGTCTTATAAGCCCACCCGGGGCAGGCGAGAGGGACACAGCCAGGCTCTGGAGGCCTGGGAAGCCTGGAGAGGAGACCACGAGAAAGAACCACGTTGTGGGGCCACCGCAGGGCCGATGGGTCCTGGGAAGGCTGGACTGGTGGGGAAGGATGGCCCCGGACAAGCAAGGGGATGTTTCTGAGCCTCACATGAGCATTCGGGGACACATGGGGTCCCAACCTGTCTCCTCCACTCCTGGGGGCAGCTCCCAGCTGCAGGATCCAGGCAGGGAGGTGATGTCTCAGGGGCTCCTGGCTTTGTCCTGGGGGTAGGGGTGGGGCTCTGCCAGGATGTCTCACATCAGGGGCTGCTTGGGGCTGGCGGGATACCTCCTTCTTTACTTTCCCTGGGGCTTTACAGACCACTGAAGCCCCGTGGGATTTTCACATCCAGACGGTGAATGGAGATGACACACTTTGCACTGAACATGTACTGCATAAGCCTTTCCCTAGCACTGCATGGCTTGGAAGGCAGTGGGGGGCGGAGGCTGGGGGTCCCTGGACTGAGATCCTCTCTCAACCGTGCTGTGCTGGGCAACCTGGGACTGGCCCCTTAGCCGCTCTGGATCTTGATTCTTTCTGAAGAGTTTCTGCCCATCCCTTGAGCCTCAGAACATGCTGGGGTGAAACACAGCCCCTACTCTTGCTGCCCTGGTAGAAGACAAAGCCCAGAGAGGGGCAGGGCCCGCCCAAGGCTGCACAGTGAGTGTGATCTGGAAGCCCCCAGGGCCGGCGAAGGGGGTTCAGGGTGCTGGGCCCAGGTAGGCCGGGGAGCTGGCCCCTCTGAGATGCCCTGGGCCTGTGACCCACCTCCCCCTGGGCTCCTCCTCTTCGCATTCCTTTCTTCTTCCCGCCCCGCCCCTCGGCAGAATCTCTGCCCCCAACACCTCCTATAGTCCCTGCCCTCCTTCTGAGGTGGTGGAAACGGAGTTGCAGGAAGCCAGGGTCAGGCAGGAGATGCAGTCCGGCTTCCTCACTGACCGCTCCCTCTTCACGTTTATCCTGCCATCTGGTGCCCAGTGAGGCTCTGAGAAGCCGGGACACTCTGCCCAGGGGCTGCCTCCCTGGCCCGGACCCTGGGGGCTGCAGGGTCCTCCATCGGGTCCCGGGCTGTGCTTCCCCATCCCACCATCCAGCTGCCCCAGGATGAGCAAGGCTGGCCCAGCATCTCTGAGCGAGTGGGGAAGGGAGGGGAAAGCCAAAACTTTAAGGTATATGAACTGTGAAATTAAATCGAAATACTCAAATAAGGAATCACATAACAACATAAGCAAAGATGTTTACCAGGGCTTGAAGTTAAATACAGATTTTTTCATAAACCCAAACACAAAACGTAATAAAGTTCTGTGGGATGTTAAATATAATTTACAGTGGGAAGGATGCTCCTCGCCGTCATAAACCTGCGTGCACCGCGTCACTCTCCGGGCGCCGAGTTCTGCCGGCCTGGCATGGGCTCACCGGGCACCCTTGGCCCCCGAGGGCTGCGGGACCCCAGGACTGGGTGCTTGCTGTGGGACGCCTTGTCTGTGGTCATCCGTCTCCTCCTGAGTGGAAGGTAGTGCTGTGGGCCCAGGGCTGGCTGCATCTGCCAGGTGTGCCCTGCATTCAGGCAGAACTCGAGGGAGGACTCCCAACAGAAGAGTGGGCAGTGAGTGCCACCCAGGTGCTGTGGGTCCCTAGTCCCTCCTGGTCCCCCCAGAGACCCTCCCACCTGCACAGCCAGGTGCCATGCAGGCCTGGACAGCTCCCCACTGGGGAACCTCAATCCCGGACCAGGAGACAGGCCCCGGCACCCACTGTCCCCTTGTGGCCCCTCTTCCTGGTCACACCGCCACCCAGGAGGGTAGCTTCACAGTCATTGACGCTGTAGTGAGAGTGAGTGCCCTTCCCATGCCCCTCCTGAGGACACCCCTCTTGGCTCTGGCTGTGGAATGTGGAGCTCCCTGGAGACCCACCGGATGGGAAGAGTTGGTGACGGGGAGGGGCTGCCCAGAGCCCCATGATGACTCTGATTAGAGTTGAGTCTCTGCCTTCTGGGGCTCTGGGGAGAACCAGTGATGTGAGAGTTTTGGTGGGGAAAATCTGCCCAGGGCAGTAGCTCCAGAGAGCAGAGTCACAGCCTGCATTTCAGGGGTGAGTGTGGGTGCGTGGGGGTGTGTGTGTGTGTGAGTGTGTGTGTGGATGTGGGTGCGTGGGTGGGTCTATGGAGGGTGTGTGTGGTGTGGGTGCAGGGGTGGGTCTATGAGGCCTGTATGTGTGTGTGTGTATGTGGGTGTGTGGGTGGGTCTATGGAGGGTGTGTGTGGGTGTGTGCAGGTGGCTTTATGGGGGGCGTGTATGTGGGTGTGGGTGCATGGGTGGGTCTATGGGGCCCTGTGGGTGTGTGTCAGGTGGGTCTATGGGGACGTGTGTGTGTGGGTGCGTGGGTGGGTCTATGGGTGCGTGGGTGGGTCTATAGGTGTGTGTGTGAGTGTGTGTGTGTGGGTGTGTGGGTGGGTCCATGGAGGGTGTGTGTGAGTATGTGTGGGTGTGTGGGTGGGTCTATGGGTGTATGTGTGGGGGTGTGTGGGTGGGTCTATGGGTGTGTGTGAGTGTGTGTGTGGGTGTGTGGGTGGGTCTATGGGGGGGGTGTGTGTGTGGGTGCGTGGGGGTGGGTCTATGGGTTGTATGTGTGCATGCACGCAAGTGGGTTTATGGGGGCACGTATGTGGGTGTGGGTGCATGGGCGGGTCTATAGGGTCCTGTGGGTGTGTGTCGGGTGGGTCTATGGGGGCGTGTGTGCATGTGTGGATGTGGGTGCGTGGGTGAGTCTATGGAGCCTGTGTGTGTGTGGGTGAGTCTATGGGGGTGTTTGTGTGTGGATATAGGTGTGTGGGTGGGTCTATGGAGCCTGTGTGTATGTGTGTGTGTGTGTGGGGGTCTATTGGGGGGGGTGTTTGTGTGTGGATATGGGTGTGTGTGTGGGTCTATTGGGGGGGGTGTTTGTGTGTGGATATGGGTGTGTGGGTGGGTCTATGGAGCCTTGTGTGTGTGTGGGTGGGTGCGTGGGTGGGTCTATGGGTGTGGGGGGGGATGTGGGTGCGTAGGTGGGTCTATTGGGCCTGTGTGAGTGTGTGTGTGGTGTGGGTGCAGGGGTGAGTCTATGGGGTCTGTGTGTGTGTTTGTGTGGTGTGGGTGTGTGGGTGGGTCTATGGGTGTGTGTGTGCGCGTGTGTGGATGTGGGTGCGTGGGTG
Organism: Macaca thibetana thibetana; assembly: GCF_024542745.1. NCBI lineage: Eukaryota > Metazoa > Chordata > Mammalia > Primates > Cercopithecidae > Macaca > Macaca thibetana. The sequence goes on from NC_065580.1 coordinate 146,666,862, forward strand.
GGTCTATGGAGCCCGTGTGTGTGTGGGTGGGTGCGTGGGTGGGTCTATGGGTGTGTGTGGGGGGATGTGGGTGCGTAGGTGGGTCTATTGGGCCTGTGTGAGTGTGTGTGTGGTGTGGGTGCATGGGTGGGTCAATGGAGGGTGTGTGTGTGTGAGTGCATGGGTGGGTCTATGGGGCCTGTGTATGTAGGGGTGTGTAGGGGGTGGGGTGTGTCTGACACATAGACCAGGAACCTGTGTGTTTGTGTGTATGTGTGAATGTGAGTATACATGTGTGTCCCTTGGGGGTGCCACGGGTTGGGGTGTCCCAGGCAGCTGAAGACTCTGCATCTCTGTGAGACGGTCCCTGCCCAGGCAGCACCCAGGGGTGCAGTGCACAGTCTGCAAAGGGGGGCCCCTTCCTCTGCCACCCTGGACCTGGGGTGGAGCACCAACGAGGGCTACAGAAGACGGAATCTGACCTCTCCCCAGGGCCGCCCACCCAGCCCCAGCCTGTGAGGCCCCAGGCCTGGGCAGGGGCCTGTGCACATTCTTCAGGGCCACGGGGGAGGAGCAGCTTCTGGCAGCATTTCCATCTTCTCTGTGGTCAGTTCAGGGTGAGGGAGCCTCCTGCCCCCATGGGCATGACTGAGCTGGTCTCGGTCCCCAGGTCCTTCCTTGGCTCTCTGCTGCCCCGGGCCGAGGCTGAGTGGGCAGGGGCATGGGCCTGGGAAGAGACCCAGTCACAGCACTCAGCCTCGGGCTGGGCAGTCCTCCCGGGCGCCAGTTCACCGGGGTGTGTTAGGTAGGCTCACCAGGCCTGGGTCACCAGGTGCCACCTGTGTGCAAGGGCGCTGACAGCAGTGTCTCCTTTACCCTCCCGCAGCAGTGCGAGCTGGCATTCTCGTCCCCACCCAGCAGGAGAGGCTCCCTGGGATGACAACACCCTGGAAAAGGAGATGCCACAGCCAGAACTGGAAGCCCGGACTGCCAGCCCGGGATCTGGGCCCCCCTGCACTGCAAGGCTACCTCAAACTGCAAGCAGGTAGGTGTCTGTCCATCCCCTACCAAACCTGTGCCACGGGCCAGGCCTGAGCTGGGAGCGGAGGACCCAGAGGACTAGATGTGCCCCACACCCCTGCCCGGGGGCTCCCATCCCGGGGCTGGGACAGAAGAGGCAGTCACAGCCGTGTGGCCAATCGATTTCTGTCCTCATCTGCAGGGCCTGGGAAGGAGCTGGCCCCCGAGATGGGCCACCTGGGTCCCGGGCCTCAGGGGTCCCTGGGACAGCCCCTGTCAGGGTTGACTGTGTCCGGCCCAGCAGGCGCTGTTTTGGCCCAAGGCCCTGCCTCCCGCTGTCTCTCCCATGGCCTCTCTGCTTGGCCAAAAGTCACCTGGTCACTCCCTGGCTCTTAAATTTGCAGGAGGCCGGTGGCATTTCTCCAGACTCCCAGCCTTCCTAATTTATGTGCTGCTGTAGCAGGGAGTATTTTCTCTAAAAACAGGATGGATGTGAGAAAAACAATAACGCCCCCAAACCACACTTAATGGGTGGGTCGTGCTGGCTCGTTAGCACTGAATAATTGGGCTTCAACCACACCGCTGGGGAACAAAAATAAACAAGGGCACTGAGAGAATCAGGATGGGGGGCTTCCACGCTTGGGGGTGCGCTCGGCACCCAGGTGCGCGGGGTGCAGGGGATGCCGCCTGAGGGCTCCCGACGGCGTGGGACATGAGCACCCCTGCAGCTGCCATGCTGGGCACCCACCTTGGGAAAAGGTCGCTGGGAGGTGGTGCTGGTGTGTGTGTGGGGGGTGGTGGCAGGGGCAGGCCGATCCGCCCTCCCCAGGAGGAAACCCTTTGTGGTGAACCTAAAACCTGCTCGGTAACTTAAGCTTGCTTCCTCCTGCCCTGTCCTCAGGAAAGATGGGGAACAGCTGGTCACCACCCTTTCTCTAATAAATCCCATCAGACTGCATGCTGGGGGAGGGGCCGAGGGGCAATGGGCAAGGGTGGGGGTCTCACCAGCTCCCCTGTCTGGCTGGACACAGCGGGACAGGCCCAGCCCCTGCCTCCGAGGCCGGGGAAGAGACACAGATCCCTATCACACCCTGGCTCCCGGTTATCAGAAAGGAAGACCCAAGTGGGGCTTCAGCCCCCATCACCCCACTTCCGCTGCCTTTGTGCAGGGAGTGGGGGCGTGCGGCACTGAGGGAAGCAGGGGTCCGTGGGGAACAGCGTCCCTCCTTTTGTGCAGCCAAGTTCCAGGCCTATTGTGTACTGGTCCGAACTTGAGCTCACAATTTGGGATTAGAGCAAATCCGAGTATTTTTCTGCATGCCTGCCCGCTCCCGGGCGCCCAGAGCCTGCTGGGTAACTGCCTATTATCCGCCGGTTCCACTCCAGTGCCCTCCCCAATAAAACTTTTCATATCCTTATAAACGAACTCGATTGCTGTGTTATAAACATTTACACTGTGCTAACAGATCATCTCCGCACATCAGAATTGGCTAAATTCCCTTTTCCAGATGAATATATTGAAGGAGATTAGAGATATGATAGCTTTTCAGATTGCTGAACCCAGAGAAATTAGTTTAGTGAGCATTTACAGAGGCTAAATTGGAACCATTAAATAGTGGATTAAATTGATGGCACTTTCATTGTCTGTCCTTCGGTACCGCTGTAAAATCAATTAGCCGTCACCAGCCCATTCTCCATATAGTGAGATTGTCCTGCTCGCTGGAAGCTGATGCAAAATATCCCAGTGGCGGCCAGAGATGGGATCACACCTATTAGGTGGGGTGGCCTGAAATAGCGTCAGGGACCCAGGTTGCTGCGGGAAGGGTCTCCCCCGCCGCCGTGGCCCGGCTGGCACCGCCTGCCTCTGAGGGGACAGCTCTAAAGTGGGGGCTGTGGGGACAGGCGAGAGGGAGCCTGGCCTGGCAGGGTTGGGACCTTGTTCTCTGCTCCTTGGGCAGCCCAGTAAGTCAGGCTGAAGGTGGCCTTGGCTTGGAGGGCAGTGACAGTCACAGGGGACTGTACTGAGGGTGCTGGGAGGGGACTGCCTGCACGTCTCCAGACCCGTGGGGACACAGGATTTCTGGCATTGCAGCCTCAGGCTGGGGGTGGTCCCTGAGTCTTGGGCACAGGCTCCTGCAGTGCTGGAAGGCAGACACTATTCCTGTCCTCAGTTTTACAAAGGGGGAAACTGAGGCTCAGGAGGTTACAAAGCTGCCCCAAGATTTGCAGTACATCCGAGGCGCGCGTCCAGCCTCCGGGGTCTCCCAGCCCGGGTGAGGGGCCACTGCCCTGAACCGAGACCCTGCGCCATGCGGATTTCTCAAAGATGAGTGCCATACAGAAGGGCTCGGAGAATGAATGACTTGGGGATTGACAGGCGACGGGGTGGCATGCTAGTGCCCTGGCCACCGTGGGAGTCAACGACACGGTCACAGGGGTGCAGCGCCCAGGGAAACCAAGCCTGCAGGTTCCCAAGGAGCCCCGGCCCTTCCTTGCCCCAACCCCAGGAAGGGGAATGAGAGCTGCACCCCAGGGGAGAGGGGGCCATGGGGGCCGGGACAGCAGGGCCTGCCCTCCCAGCAGCTGTCGAGCGCATGGGGTCCCGAAGGGCGAGGGGGGCTGTGAAGGAGGCTTCTCCACGAAGAACCCTTTCCACAAATGTTCCCACAGCGCCCTCCAGCTTGCCAAACCCTCTCCACGGCGTGACTTCTCCTGTCCCTTCCACCAACCTGGAAATATTGTTAGCTCCTTCCACAGTCCAGGCAGCAGGAGAGGCTGGGAGCTGCCAAGGTCAGGCAGCGGCCGGGACGTCTCAGCCGCCCCCTCCGGCCTGGCCTGCGTCCCCCTCCCCGGCCTGGCCTCCAGCTGGACTGGGGGTGCCCTGGTCGTCGGAACCCTGCCCCAGCTGCATGGGGCTCCATCGAGCTGGGGAGTCAGTTCTCCCCCCAGCAGATCTGGGGTCAGGGCCCAGGGAGGCTGCGGAGGTCCGGAGAGGAGGGCTGGGGCCGGTGGCCAAGAATCCCGGCAACGTCTGGGTATCTAGGCCCGAGGGTGTGCGTGCCAGGGTCTTCCCAGAGTCTGTGCACATTGGCATGGGCCTGCCTGCGTGCTGCCAGTCGGGGGTGCACAGTGTCCAAGGTCTGGAACCCCATGGGTGGGCCCCCCATCCTTCCCACCCTCAGGTGGGCCACACGGGCCTGATATCCAGGTGCTTGGGGAGGGGTGTGCGCGGTGGGACTGTGTCACATGTACCAGCGCCTCCTCTGCAGCCCCCAGAAGCTGCTCCCGCTCAGACACCTTTGGTGCCCAGGCCAGGGTGGGGCATCTGGGGCCTCAGCAGGTCATGCCCATTGGGATGGATAGAGGCTGGCTGCTCTTTAAAATTTTCAAAGACCTGTGTGTGGGAAGGATGTCGACTTGAACCCGGTGAAATCTGGCTGGGCCAGGCCTCCCCAGTGCCCTTGAGCCTCCTCCCCTGGTGGCTTAGAGACCAAGAGAGGGTTGGGCGCGGTGGCTCACACCTGTAATCCCAGCACTTTGGGAGGCCGAGGCGGACGGATCACTTGAGGTCAGGAGTTCGAGACCAGCCTGGTCAACATGGTGAAACTCCGTCTCTCCTAAAAATACACAAATTAGCTGCACACCTGTAATCCCAGATACTCGGGAGGCTGAGGCAGGAGAATCACTTGAACCTGGGAGGCAGAGGTTGCAGTGAGCCGAGATTGTGCTACTGCACTCCAGCCTGGGTGTAGAACAAGACTCTGTCTCAATAACAACAAAAAAGAGACCGAGAGAGTGGGCCCCTCCCAGATCTCCCCTCTCTGTGGGGCACTGTCAGGGTCCTGGGGGAGGCCTGCCCGTGGACCTACTTTCCTGAGCTCAGGCAGAGCTTCCTGGCAGGCGGCAGTCCCAATCCTCGCACCTTCCACCTACAGAGTTGCGGCACCTGCCTCTGTGCCATCTCAGAACCTGCCCCTGGGTGAGGGGCTGAGCTGCCTGTCCCAGGAAGAATGCAAGCCTCGCCGATGGGGAGGAGGCAGACAGAGCTCGGCCCTGAGTGTGGAGGCACCGAGGCTCCCTCTCCGCTGCCCTGCGCACAGCACCAGGCACACCAGGCCAATTCGCAGGAGTCAGCGGCCCCTCCACGCCTGCTCCCAGCCTCTGCAAGGGCCCAGAATCCTCCCAGCATCCTCCTTGTCCTCACCTTCTTGACCCCTGACCTCTGGCTGCTCTGAGAGCTGGCAGCTCCCCAGGCTGGTTGAGAGGCCCCCGTTCCAGCAGATTAACACCCCCTCCCAAAAGAAAAACATAGGACCCGTTTCATCTGAGCCTGGCAGCTGGGTGAGGGCCTCAGAAGCACAGAGGCCGTGATGGCGGGGGAGGGGCGCGATCCAGGTCAGCTGGGGCGCTGCACAGAGACGGAGCCTGGTCGGAAATCCGGGTCAGAGGCCACCATACCGGACAGGAGCTCAGCGCCCAACGGAGTGCTGGGGGGCAGAGACCAGTCGGGAGGGGCCGGGGCATCTGCAGAGGACCCCACGGGGCATTTGCCGAGCTCTTCCACTGCCACCTCTGTCCCGCGGCTCCCTAGAGGCCCAGGAAAGACCTTGTTGACTCATTTTACAGATGAGGAAACTGAGGCCCAGGGAGGTGAAGACTTGCCTGGGGCCTGGGGTAACAGAGGGTGCCCCTCTGGTGTTTGAAGCCCAGGTGTCCCACTCATGCCCGGTGGGAGCTGCAGAGCATCTGGCCACTTTCTTCTATTTCAGATGGGTGAGCTGTGACCCAGAGAGGGGAGAGACCTGCCCGAGGTCACACAGGAAGCCGGTGGCAGCACGGCCAAGGCATAGCCCAGCCCCCTGCCCTGAATTTGGGTCTCTCCGCTGGGGGACCCTAAGCCTCTCTCCCCCAAGCCCATCCTTCGTGGTCAGGCACAGATCACCGGGCCAGGCGGATACGGTTTCTGGACAACTGGGGGGTGGGTACAGTGGGCTTGGGTACAGGGATGGGGAGGGTGGGGGAGCACATGGGGGCAGGTGAGAAGGCAGGCTTAGGGAAGTTCTCAAGCACGGGTGAGCTGGCCTGACCTGGCTGCCCACACACGGCCACTGACAACCGCTATTTAGGGTGAGCTGGGCAGTCCGTGTGCGTGTGACCCACAGGCAAAGGCTCAGTCCCCACCTGGGGAGGGCACTGGGGCCCTGGTCCTCAGGACAGCCCTGCCTCCAGCTCCTGTCTGCACGCGGGAGGGGCTCTGTCTCTGGGAAGCCCCAGAGTCTCTAGTTGGGGATTAGAGTTCTCTCCCTGGGGACTGAGTGCTCAGCGTGACCGTGCAGTGTCTGGAGCAGCCTTGCAAGGAAGGAAGACCCCAGGTAGGGACCTGCAAGCTGAGGCTGTGAGCTCTGCCACCCACTCGCTGGATAAGCACCTTTGACCCTGTGGGCCTCAGTTTCTCCTGCTGGACGATGGGCTGATGGTCCCACCCATCCACCCCCACACACCGAGGGCTGCTGGGAGGAAAGGGAGGATGGGCCCGGGGCCCAGGTGGGCAGAAGATGAGAATACAGGGTCTGTTGTCATTGTTACGCTTGTTACAGATGGAGTCTCTCCCGGCCCCAGGGAACGTCGGTGGCCCAAGGGGAGGGGTCTGGGGACCCGGGAGCCTTTCATCGCCTGGGCCGGCTCCAAGCAGTGCTCGTCTGGGGATGATGAATGATTGTCAGGCTGGGTCTGAAGCCTGGGAGAAACCACGCAGAGGCCCAGAGACGTGGGATGGAGAGGAGAGAGTCATGACCGGGAAGGGCCCCGGCCCGTCTTCTCATCCCTCTGTCCAGGTCATTATCCTCTGCCCCTAAAAAGAGAATGTGGGGCCGGGCGCGGTGGCTCAAGCCTGTAATCCTAGCACTTTGGGAGGCCAAGACAGGCGGATCACGAGGTCAGGAGATCGAGACCATCCTGGCTAACACAGTGAAACCCCGTCTCTACTAAAAAATATAAAAAACTAGCCGGGTGAGATGACGGGCGCCTGTAGTCCCAGCTACTCGGGAGGCTGAGGCAGGAGAATGGCGTAAACCCGGGAGGCGGAGCTTGCAGTGAGCGGAGATCCAGTCACTGCACTCCAGTCTGGGCGACAGAGTAAGACTCCGTCTCCAAAAAAAAAAGAAGAATGTGGCAGGAGGGGCTGGGGAATCGCCGCAGGGGTGCTAAGGATATTTTCTTCTCTTTTTCTTTTTCTTTTTTTTTTTCGGAGGCAGGGTCTCACTCTGTTGCCCAGGCTGGAGTGAAGTGGCACCATCATAGCTCACTGTAGCCTCAAACTCCTGGGCTCAAGAGATCCTCCCTCCTCAGCCTCCCGAGTAGCTAGGACCACAAGCACACACCACTGTGCCCGGCCAATTTGTAAGTTTTTATAGAGATGAGGTCTCACTATGTTGCCCAGGTTGGTCACCAACCCCTGTGCTCAAGCATCCTCCTGCCTTGGCCTCCCAAAGTGCTGGGATTACGGGCGTGGGCTGCTGTGGCTGGCTCTAAAAACATTTTCTAAGAGGCTTGGGCTGGTGGGAGGGAATCCCTGCCGGGCCGGGCTAACTCCATAGTCATGTCCAGCAAATACCACCAACGTCTTAGCCCATTGTGGGATGCTGGGCCCAGGGGTGCCCGGAGGCTTCCAACAGCCCCCCAAGATGGGCTGTGTCCTGGGAGGAGCAGGGTCCACTGCGGTAAAGAAGGAGATCTCTTCTTCTGCCCTCCCCATCCTCCGTAAAGATGATATTTATGGTTTGTTTGGAAAACCTGGACCGTGACTGGGCCCCAGACCAAGGCCGGAGTGGCCTAGCTACCCCAGGAGACAGGGGCCTGGCCTCTTAGGAACTTGCTCCGGGCACGGCCTGGCAGGAGCTGTGTGATGCTGGGTGGATCGGCACGCTCGGAGCCTGGTTTTCCATCCATTGGGGGTGTAGAGCGCCCGGCACAGCACCTCTCACAGTGCAGGGCTGCCGGCTCCGGGGTTGGCTGCTCTTGGTCCCAGAGTCCCATCATCACCAACCTTGTTTCCATGGGTCGAGCAGCCTGGCTTCCGGCACACCAGAAGGGAGAGGCTGGCACGAAGATGTTGTAAAACATGGCCGGGCGTGGTGGCTGACGCCTGTAATCCCAGCACTTTCGGAGGCCAAGGCGGGCGGATCTCTTGAGTCCAGGAGTTCAAGAGCAGCCTGGGCAACATAACAACACTCCATCTCTACCAAAAAATACAAAAATTAGCCGGGCACGGTGGCACATGTCTGTAGTTCCAGGTACTTGGGAGGCTGAGGTGGGAGGATGATTTGAGCCCTGGAGGTTGAGGCTGCAGGGAGCTATGATGGCACCACTGTGGGCCACAGAGTGAGACCCTGTCTCACAAAGAAGGAAGGAAGGAAGGAAGGAAGGAAGGAAGGAAGGAAGGAAGGAAGGAAGGAAGGAAGGAAAGAAGGGGAAGGAAAGGGAAGGAAAGGGAAGGAAAAGAAGGAAAAGAAAGAAAAGAAAGGAAGGAAGGAAAGAACGAAGGAAGGAGAGAGGGAGGGCGGGAGGGAAGGAGAGCTGGTGTAAATCACAGATCACTGTGAAAATTTGTGCAGGTCAAAATATGAAGAGAATTGAGGAAGTGATTCAAAGTTCCTCCCATAGGTGCTTATTAATTAATTATTTATTTATTTAATAATAATAATTATTATTATTATTGTTATTTTTTGAGATGGAGTCTCGCTCTGTCACCCAGGCTGGAGTGCAGTGGCACAATCTCCACTCACTGCAAGCTCCGCCTCCCGGGTTCATGCCATTCTCCTGCCTTAGCCTCCCGAGTAGCTGGGACTACAGGCGCCTGCCACCACGCCCGGCTAATTTTTGTATTTTTAGTAGAGACGGGGTTTCACTGTGTTAGCCAGGATGGTCTCGATCTCCCGACCTCGTGATCTGCCCATCTCGGCCTCCCAAAGTGCTGGGATTACAGGCGTGAGCCACCACGCCCGGCCAATTAATTTATTTTAGATGGAGTCTCGCTCTGTCGCCCAGGCTGGAGTGCAGTGGTGTGATCTTGGCTCCCTGCAACCTCTGCCTCCTGGATTCAAGCAATTCTCCTGCCTCAGCCTCCCAAGTTGCTGCGATTACAGGCACCTGCCTCCATGCCTGGCTAATTTTTGTATTTTTAGTAGAGTTCACCATGTTGACCAAGCTGGTCTCGAACTCCTGACCTCAGGTGATCCACCCACCTTGGCCTCCCAGACGGCTAGGATTGCAGGTGTGAGCCACCACGCCCGGCCTCTTCACCATTTTAGGTGCACAGTTCAGTGGCATTAAGTACATTCAGACTTTTGTGTGGCCATCACCACCATCATCTCCAGAACGTTCTCCTCTTCCCAAACTGAAGCTCTGTCCCCATTAAACACTCACTTCCCATCACTCCCCTGCCCCAGCCCCAGGCACCCCCCATCCTACTTCCTGTCTCTGTGGATTTGAGGATCTAGGGACCTCATATGAGTGGATGGCACAGTCTGTGTCCTGTTGGGTCTGGCTTATTTCACTGAACAAAATGTCCTTAAGGTTCACCCGCACTGTAGCCTGTGTCAGAATTTATTTCCTTTTTTTTTTTAGAGACAAGGTCTCGCTTTGTCACCCAGGCTGGAGTGCAGTGGCTCACTGCAGCCTCCATCTTCCAGGCTCGAGCAATCCTCCCACCACACCTCTCAAGTCGCTGGGACTATAGGTACGCACCAACACACCCAGCTAATTCTTGTATTTTTTGTAGAGATGGGGTCTTGCTATGTGTCCCAGGCTGATCTCCAACTCCTGGGCTCAAGCAATCCACCTGTCTCTGCCTCTCAAAGTTCTGGAATGAAAGACGTGAGCCACCGAGCCTGGTCTGAATTTCTTTCCTTTTAAAGGCTGAAGATAATTATTAATCACAAAGAGAAAAAGAGTGACTTTAAACTGGAGAAATGCAACAGGCATCAGGGTAACAAAGCTGTCAATTAACCTCACCTGTGACTGACGGGATGGACAGCCCAGCACCCCTGCTGCAAAGCCCCAACAAGAGACACAGCATCCTTCTGTTACGTTCCCCAGCAGAAATGCACTGATCATGAGGAAACACCATATGTCCAAACCAAGGGGTGTTTTCCAAAGCAACTGGCCAGCACCCCTTAGCAAATGTCAATGTGTGAACCATTCTTCACTGGTACCCAGAATGAAGGAGACAGCTGATGAGATTAAAATAAGACCTGAGACCCGTGTGCATGGTTTGCACCGTGGTTTGCTAGAACAGCTCATGATGTCTTGTGAGAGTTGATTGTTAAATGTTCAGGAATTTTGCAAGCCAGTTGTTAAACCATTGGTAGCTTAAAATTGGCCTTGGCTGGAGTATTTACACCATGGAAATTGGCAAATGCTATGGGGCAGAGCTGGCTTGCATACAGTTGGCTACACAGATGTAAACTCTAGGAGAGGTCGGGGGCAGGCGCACCACTGGATATGTAGATGTTGACTCTAGGAGAAGTTGGGTGCCAGTGTACTGGAATACTGGGTATTACTTTGCAAATTGGAAATTATTTCAAAATAAAAAGTTAAAATTTATTTTTAAATTGTAAAATAAAAGACTGAGCTCATCAGTCCCCTGGGTAGGATTCCTGCCAAACCAGTTCCTTGTCTTTGTCCCCTTTGAAGGCATCAGGCACCAGCCAAGGCTGATGAAGACAAGCTTGGTGTCTCTGCCTCCTTCTTGAAAGACACTCTTTCACCAGCCCCTGGGATACCACCCTCTCCCAGTTTTTCTTCTCTTCCTCAGTATCTTTCAGTCTTTTTGAACAGGTTTCAATTTCATCCCGTCCATCCACCATCCATCCGTCTACCCAATCTCATCCATCCAGCCAGCTACCCATCCATCTCTATCCACCCATCTATCCACCCATCCACTCATCCATCCATCCATTGATCCATCCACCAACCCAGCCACCCATCCATCTGTATCCATCCACCCACCCACCCATCCACTCATCCACCCACCCATCCACTCATCCATCCATCCATCCACCCACACATTCATCCATCCACTCACTCATCCATCCGCCCATCCAACCATCCATCCATTCGCCCATCCAACCATCCATCCATCCATCCATCCACCCACCCACCCATCCACACACCATTCATCCATCCACTCACTCATCCATCCACCCGCCTGCCCATCCACTCACTCATCCATCCACCCACCCATCCACCCACCCATCCACTCATCCATTCATCCATCCACTCATCCATTCATCCTTCCACTCATCCATTCATCCATCCATCCATCCATTCACCCATTAATCCACCCACCCGCCTACACATTCATCCATCCACTCACTCATCCATCTACCTGCCCACCTATTCATCCATCCATCCATCCACCCACCCACCCGTCCATCTATTTATTCACCATACATTCATTGAACAATTTAAATATAGGGCATTGTCCTGGTTCATTGTTCAGTAATGAACCAAACAGACAAAACCCCCTGACCTCATGAAGCTCATGTGCCAGGGGGGAAGAAAAACAAGCAAACAAGAGAAGAAATCTATGAGTTATATATGAAGAAAGGGAATAAATACAGGAGGAGGCCATTTACTCAGGTGGCCAGGGAAGGCTCCTCGGAGAGGTGTCATTTAAGCTGAGACCCGAAGGATGAGGTGGAGATAGTTATGTGGGGTTTGGGGAAGGGCATCGCAGGCAGAGGTTATGGCACAGAGAAAGGCCAATATGGTAGAGGGGCGCTGGGTGGACGAGGTGGGGGTGAGCAGAGCCAGATCTCTAGGGCCTGGGAGGCCTGTTGAGATGTGTGACTTGTCTTCTACATTTAATAGGAAGATGCTGGTGGGATTCAGTCATGGGAGGACACGGATTCGACATGCTTTGAAGAGAAGGGGCCCAAGGGACAGGGCAGAGAGAGGGAGACCAGTGAAGAGGGTGTGGGGGATGTCCAGGTGCCCCAGGAGGTGGGCAGGGCAGCCTGGGTGATGGGGGAAAACAGGTAGAGCCACCAGGCCTTGTCTATGAGTGGAAGTACCGAGAGAGGGAGAGAGAGAGGGACACAAAACCCTCTCCCAGCTTCCCAGCCTGAGCAGCCAGGTTGATGACTGGTTCGTGGAGAGTCTAGGATACCCAACCTACATCCCGCTGCAAGGGAGATGAGCTTATGAGCAGGACAGAAACCTGGGAATTGCACTCTCCAGCCCTCCTGCTGAGGCCCCACCCCTGGCCTTTGATGTTCCCTCTCCTGGCACACACTTCAGGGGCCATGAATGTCTCCTGCCCCCACCCTGGCTCCACCATGAACTCCAAACGTGCAACTGTGTGTCCACCATCTTATCCAGGCACGTAGCAAGGGTCAGAATGAGTCGATTGTGTTCAATGGAGGCCCGATGTGTGGGTTGGACCCTGCTTAGCAGACCAGCCCTTAAAACCAGGACTCTCCAATGTGGGCCGGTGCAGTGAGACAAGAGGCAACCACATTGCTGGGGGTGCTGAAGCCAGGCCAGCCCTTCTGGAGAGTGACTTGGCAACATGTACTCTGCGCCATGGAAATGCTCAGCACCTCTGACCCAGTGACGCTGCCTCTGGGATGCTCTTCCGGGGAAATTATCCATAAGATGGGGAGAGATTTAAGCCAAAGATATTCATGGCAACATTATCTTTAATGACCAAAAAAAATTGGAAGCAGCTGAAATGTCCAACAATCGGGGAGTTGTTTAGTAAATTACAATACACACACTCGGTGGAATACTAGGTGGTCATTAAAAGTGCTAATTGCGAAGACTGGGTGGTTATGTGCAAACACGCCTACAGCATGATGCTGAGGGAAGCCACGTATGGAATTATGAGTACATTAAGGGTGTAATGATGTAAAAAACATATGCAGCCTGAGAACGCGTGGATGAAGAGGACAGCATGAGAGAGTGTGGTGTTGAGGCAGCGATGTGGAGCTCATTATCTTTTTCTGGTTTCTGTGAAGTATTACATCACTTTGGTAATCGGAAATATGAATTGCCCGGTAGGATCATGGGTGGTAGCATCATGGGTGAGTCTTGTTTTTCCTTTGTACTTTCTTGGATTTTCTAAATGTTCTCCTACAAAGAGGGTCACCTTGGACCTGCTATCTCAGAGGAGATAAGATGGGGTTTAGAGTCGGGGGCTCCTAGGGGTCATCACCTCGGGAGGAGGATGTTGCCATGGGGACATCATTCTCACCATAGGGAGGAGGAACAGATGTACCCACAGGGCAGGAGGGTGGGGCCAGTCTGTCAGCAGAAATCCTGAGCTCCCCCGGGAAGGGGAGGCGCCTTAGGAGGGAGGGGCTCCCTGCCCTTGGGAAGAACTTCGGGCTGTCACAGAGGGATCTCTTCCAAAGGACAATGGGTTGTTAGGCAGCTGTCAGGTGCACTCTTGGAGAACAACGTGATCAGTTGCAGGCTGTTTGTTCTATGCCTGCCCAGTGCCCAGGTTTTACCTGCAGCACCTCACTTAAGCCTCAGAGTGGTCCTGTGAAAATCAACCTTGTTTTTTTAGGAGGAAATGGAGACCTCAAGCAACTTGTTCAGAGTCATGCAGCTGGTTAGTGAGTGGGCACCATGGGAATGGCTCTTCTAGGATTGTGCAGTCCACAGCTTAGATCACTGTCCAGGGCATGCATCGGGATTCAAATCCAGGTCTACTTGAGTTCAGAGTCTGGGGTTTCCACTGTAGCCTCAGGCCCTGCACCAGAACCTTGGGGCCCACAGAATGAGATGCTTTCCTAGTCACTAGGGAGTTAAGAAACCAGGGAGAGGGAGGAGGGGACAGGAATGACAAGCATGCAGAGGGTGATGATAATGGTGACAGTGGTAATGATGATAATAATGGTGGTGGAGGTGATGATGATGATGGTGTTGATGGTGATGGCAGTGGTGATGATGGTGGTGATGGTGATAATGATGGTGATGATAATGGTGATGATGGTGATGATAAAAGTGATGATGATAATGGTGATGGTGATGAAGATGATATGATGATGTGTTGGTGATGCTGGTGATGATATTAATGGTGATGATGGTGATGGTGATGATAATGGTGATGGTGGTGGTGATGATGAAGGTGATAACAGTGATGGTGGTGATGGAGATGGTGATAATGGTGGTGATGGTAAAGATAATGATAATGGTGATGGTGATGAAGGTGATGGTGAAGATGATAATGATGATGGTGATGAAGGTAATAGTGATGATAATGGTGATGGTGATGATGATGAAGGTTATATGGTGATGGTGTTGGTGCTGCTGGTGATGATGGTGGTGATGGTGGTAACGGTGTTTATGGTGGTGATAATAGTGATGGTGATGGAGGTGATGATGGCGATGGTGATGATGAAGGTGATCATAGTGATGGTGATGATGAAGGTGATAATAGTGATGGTGACGGAGGTGATGGCGGTGATGGTGATGATGAAGGTGATCATAGTGATGGAGGTGATGTTGGTGATGGTGATGATGAAGGTGATAATAGTGATGGTGATGGAGGTGATGGCGGTGATGATGGTGATGGTGTTGATGAAGGTGATAATAGTGATGGTGATGGAGGTGATGGCGGTGATGGTGATGATGAAGGTGATCATAGTGATGGTGATGGAGGTGATGATGGTGATGGTGATGATGAAGGTGATCATAGTGATGGTGATGATGAAGGTGATAATAGTGATGGTGATGGAGGTGATGGCGGTGATGGTGATGATGAAGGTGATCGTAGTGATGGAGGTGATGTTGGTGATGGTGATGATGAAGGTGATAATAGTGATGGTGATGGAGGTGATGGCGGTGATGATGGTGATGGTGTTGATGAAGGTGATAATAGTGATGGTGATGGAGGTGATGGCGGTGATGGTGATGATGAAGGTGATCATAGTGATGGTGATGGAGGTGATGATGGTGATGGTGATGATGAAGGTGATCATAGTGATGGTGATGGAGGTGATGGTGTGATGGTGATGATGAAAGTGATAATAGTGATGGTGATAGAGGTGATGATGGTGATGGTGATGATGATGAGGTGATAATAGTGATGGTGATAGAGGTGATGATGGTGATGGTGATGAAGGTGAAAATAGTGATGGTGATGGAGGTGATGGTGGTGATGGTGATGATCAAGGTGATAATAGTGATGGAGGTGATGTTGGTGATGGTGATGATGAAGGTGATCATAGTGATGGTGATGGAGGTGATGGTGGTGATGGTGATGATGAAAGTGATAATAGTGATGGTGATAGAGGTGATGATGGTGATGGTGATGATGAAGGTGATAATAGTGATGGTGATGGAGGTGATGATGGTGATGGTGATGAAGGTGAAAATAGTGATGGTGATGGAGGTGATGGTGGTGATGGTGATGATCAAGGTGATAATAGTGATGGAGGTGATGTTGGTGATGGTGATGAGGAAGGTGATAATAGTGATGGTGATGGAGGTGATGGCGGTGATGGTGATGATGAAGGTGATCATAGTGATGGTGATGGAGGTGATGATGGTGATGGTGATGATGAAGGTGATCATAGTGATGGTGATGGAGGTGATGGTGGTGATGGTGATGATGAAAGTGATAATAGTGATGGTGATAGAGGTGATGATGGTGATGGTGATGATGAAGGTGATAATAGTGATGGTGATGGAGGTGATGATGGTGATGGTGATGAAGGTGAAAATAGTGATGGTGATGGAGGTGATGGTGGTGATGGTGATGATCAAGGTGATAATAGTGATGGAGGTGATGTTGGTGATGGTGATGAGGAAGGTGATAATAGTGATGGTGATGGAGGTGATGGCAGTGATGGTGATGATGAAGGTGATCATAGTGATGGTGGTGGAGATGATGGAGGTGATAGTGATGATGAAAGTGGTAATAGTGATGGTGATGGAGGTGACGGAGGTAATGATGCTGATGGTGTTGGTGAAGGCGATAATAGTGATGGTGATGGAGGTGATGGAGGTGATAATAGTAATGGTGATGGAGGTGATGGCGGTGATGGTGATGATGAAGGTGGTAATAGTGATGGTGATGGAGGTGATGGTGGTGATGGTGATGAGGAAGGTGGTCATAGTGATGGTGATGGAGGTGATGATGGCGATGGTGGTGATAATGATGTGATGATGATAGTGATGATGGTGACAATCATGGTGACAGTGACTAATTTATTCAGTGTCCGCTATGCACCAGGCACTGTGCTGTCTATCAGAGAAGCTATCTGTTTGGTGGGTGCGAATCTGCCTATTTTACAGATGAGACTGACTTGCCCAATGTCACTCAGCCGGTAAAGGGTAGGGCGAATATGTCAGCCTGAGTCTGAGATTCCAGAGCCTGAATCGGACCAAGGCTTGAGGGAGGCGGGGGTAGGGGCTAGGGCTGGGGTCTGGGCAGATGGACCCCACTTGCCAGCCAGTGAGTTGGGGGGAGGAACAGAAAGCTGGCTGGGCACCGAGCTGTCCACATGGGGGCTGCCCTAGCTGTGGCCGGCTGGGGAAGCCAGTTATGGCCCCTCCCTGGAGGGAATAAGGTCAGGCCAGCAGCAGAGGTGACACAGGGAGTTAGGGGCTGAGAGGTCCGGGGTGCAGATGACCAGACCTGGGTGGGGGTTCAGCTGCTCCAGGTTCCCATTTTGCAGATGAGAAGATGAGGCCTGGAGATGGGCAGGTATCTTAAGCATGTTTCTTCTCATCTATCTATATAAATAATATATAATAAATATTATAATATATTTATATATTATAAATTATAATAAATATTATATAATAAATATAATATTTATATATTGCTGGAGTGCAGTGGCACGATCTTGGCTCACTGCAACCTCCGCCTTCCAGGTTCAAGTGATTCCCCTGCCTCAGCCTCCTGAGTAGCTGGGACTACAGTCGTCCGCCACCACGCCCGGCTAATTTTTTGCATTTTAGTAGAGACAGGGTTTCATCATGTTGGCGAGAATGGTCTCCATCTTCTGACCTCATGATCTGCCCGCCTCAGCCTCCCAAAGTGCTGGGATTATAGGCGTGAGCCCCCGTGCCCGACGTCTCATCCATATTGATGATGTGTTGACATAACGGGGGACTTGCTGGCCAGGGAGGGACTGCCTCTCCCGGTGCTAGCTGATTGCTGGGGATGGCCAAGGCCCCCACGACTGCACCTCTCGTGTGCAAATGCACCAAGGCCCAGGCTGCACCCGCCTCCTCTTTGGGCTGTCACACTCCTGGGCCAATACTTCCCTGCCCTAAATCACCCAGGCCAGGAAGGTGCTGACATGGTGATTGTGAGGGAAGTGATGGTGGCTATGACCGACCAGAGGCCACCCCTGCAGCCCAGCACCCTCCACAGTGACCCACCCCTCCAGCCCCAGGCCTGCCCGCTGCTCACCGGCACCGTCTTCCCCTCACCCCTGTGGCCTCCTGACCAAGCCTTTTCCCCTCGAGGCCCTTCATGGCGTGCCACGTGCCCCTCCTCAGGGAACTGAGTGTCATCCCTCCTTTCAGGGTGGTTGTTTCTGTCTGTTGCTCTATCATCCTTGAGTCAGACAAATCCAGGTACAAGTTCCCAGATGGCAGAGGTGGCCCGGGGTGTGTGTCCATGTGAGACCGGTCTCAGACACAGATCAGCTTCCCGGCTTCCCACAGGTGGGGCCGAAGTGGGCTGAGCAGAGGCAGGCGGGGACAAGAGGAGGACACATGCGGGCTTCTGGGTTGAGGACAGGGACCTCGGGTGGAGACACACACATGCTTCATCCGTACCGGGCTCTGAATTCTGTGCCTCTGTGCCTGCTGGAGACTGGGAGTCCCTGCCTGACTCTGGGCCTGGGGCCTCTCTGTGAGCCAAAGAAGGAGTGATGTTTTGAGACGTGGGCTTTGCATGCTGGAGGCTGGCATGGGTTGGCGAGGGCGGTGGAGCCTCAGGGCCAGGTCAGGCCTAGGGAGCTCACCTGCGTGCTCCCCTTCTTGATAGAGCCATCGCCCTGCCCAGGACCTGCTTGGCAGCACCTGAAGGTAACAGAGGGCTGGCAGCCCAAGTGTGGGGCATTGGAGCCATGGGCTGGGGTGGCAGCCATAGCTGGGCGGTGTGGGCAGGGGGCTGGCAGGCGCTGGCCGCGGCTGCCTCCTCCAGGGCCTGCTGGCGCGGTGTCTGGCCGCGGCCCAGCACCGCCGTCATCTGGGCTCAGCTCTCTCTGTCTGCGGGGCTGTCTCCCTGGTGGTGCCGGCCCCGGAGCGCGTGGCCACGGCCTGCCTAGTCCACCCGACATTGAAGCCTCCCTGTCATAATTGGCAATTTTGTCATATTTATTCACAACAGATCGGGTTGTCAGGAGCTTGTGGGGGCTCTCCGGAGGCCTGCCGTGAAATCAGTTTGAAATGGCGTGTCAGGTTTTTCTCTCCCTGCTGAAGCGACCATCTGGCTGATAGACTCAGCGCTGGGATGATACGCTGACCCAGGGAATCATGGCTAAGCCGCTCCCGGGGGGCCATACGCCGGCTGGGCAGCCCCTCGTGCCACGCCTGACCTCCCTGTAGGTTCTGGGAGCCAGGCCACAGGGCGAGGCCTGGGCTGGGCAGGGACAGGGGTGGGCATCAGGCTGGGAGCTCCCTGGTTACCCCACTGGCCCTCCATGCTCCACCAAGTGGGCGCCTTGCCACCATCCCCAGTCCACCTGGCAGACAGAGTGGGGTGCAGGGTGGGGTGGGACAGCTCGTACCCCTGCAGATCCACAGCCGGTCTCGGGCTTCCACTGGGAGCTGGCGTGTACATGGGTGTGTGTGATCCTGAGCATGTGTTTACACATGTGTGTGCTTGTGCACAGGCCACATGACCCAGTGCCCCATGTGTACCCACAGACGAGGGTAAGAGATATTTGCTGCTGTGACAAGCATCCCCAAGTCTCAGTGGCTGCCCAGATTCAAGATGGAATTTCTTGATCACAAGGCAGCTGGGGTTGAGCAAGTCAGTCAGGCCTCCAGGCACATTCCTATGAGCAGCCTGGACCCACCAGCCTGTGGTTTGTGAGCACCCAGTGTCACCAGGTGTGGAGGGGGAGCAGGGGAAAGATGGAGAAGGAGTTGCGTGCAGAAAGGTCCGAGCCGACTCCAATGCCTTTTGCTTGGTTCTTTTAATTTCAGTACTGATCCTGGGGTCCCACGTAGGTGCCAGGAAGGCTGGGAAATGTGGCTTCCTGGGAGCCCTCCCCCTCTGTCACCCAGGCTGGATGTAGCGGCACAATCGTAGCTCACAGCAACCTCGACCTCCTGGTCTCAAGGGATCCTCCCACCGCAGACCCCTCGAGTAACTGGGACTACAGGCTTATACCACTCTACACCTGGCTAATTTTAAAATTTTTTGTAGAGATGAGGTCTTACTATGTTGCCCAGGCTGGTCTCAAAGTTCTGAGACCAATTCTTAAGAATTTCTCAAGCAATTCTCCTGCCTCGGCCTCTCAAAGTGCTGAGATGATAGGCATGAGCCACGACGCCCAGCTAATTATTTTATTTGTTTGTTTGTTTATTTATTTATTTATTTATTTATTTATTTATTGAGACAGAGTCTCACTCTGTCGCCAGACTGGAGTGCAGTGGCGCGATCTCAGCTCACTGCAAACTCCACCTCCTGGGTTCAAGTGATTCTCCTGCCTCAGCCTCCAGAGTAGCTGGGATTATAGCCATGCACTGCCACGCCTGGCTAATTTTTGTATTTTTGGTAGAGATGGGGTTTCACTGTGTTAGCCAGGATGGTCTCGAACTCCTGACCTCGTGATCTGGCCACCTTGGCCTCCCAAAGTGCTGGGATTACAGGCGTGAGCCACTGCGCCTGGCCCCGGCTGATTATTTTACTTTTATTTTTTGCAGAGACAGGGTCTCGCTTTGTAGCCCACGCTGGTCTCAAACTCCTGGCCTCAAGTGATTCTTCGGCCTCAGCCTCCAAAAGCGCTGGGATTACAGGTGTGAGCCACCGTGCCTCGGCCAGGAGCCTGTCAGGCAGGCCAGGCGTGTGCTTTAGGCATCAGCAAAGCCGTGTCACCGAAAACATCTCTGGGCAGGTGTGGGTGGGAGGGGCCTGACCCTGGGCGGGAGCCTCACCCTGGGCCAGCACTTCGGGACTGGGATGGGTCAGAGGAGGGGTGGCTGGCTGACGTCGCCTGGTCGTTTTTAACACTGACAACCACATCAGGAAAGTCTGTTAGGCAGTGGTGGCGAGAAATTGATTGGTTTTGGAGCAAAGACCAAAAGCCAGGGCCTTGGGAAGGTTGTGGGAACGACAGGGTGGCAGGTTGCCTGGCTGCCGGTTCCCATGTGTGTCTGTCTGTCTGTTCCCTGAGGGACCCGGGGTCAGGGGAGGGTCTAGGTGGCCCCATCCTGCTGCTGAAATCGCCAGCATGGACTTTGGGGGATACTGGGTGCACAGGGGCCTGGCAGGGATCCAGGTTAGGGTCTATCTTAGAGCCTCATTGGGGGTTGTGGCTGGCACTTCCCTTGGGAGGCCACTCAGGGTCCCTGCAGCCCCCACCCTCCCGCACCTGCTGTCTCCCAGCGGGGCTGGTGCCTGGGGGCTACCTGAGCAGTGCCCATCATATCCCCAGTCTCCCCCTCCACCGTGGCCTTCAACCTGCTCTTGGGCCTGGGGGATGTTGCGTCCACACCTGGCTTCTAATCCCACTGTCTCTGCTCATCAGCTGGGTGATGCTGGACAGGTGGGCTCTCCTTTCTGACCCTCAGTTTCTTCCTCTGTGATGTGGAGAGGAGACCCCAGCCTGCGGGGGCAGGAAGCCTGGGGCCGAGAGAGCATGGCGGATCCCCTCTTCCCCACTGCTCTCCCTGTCTGCACTGGGTGAGCCCCGGCCTTGCGCTGCCTGGAGGGATGTCAGGTGGGCCCTGCTGGCCCTTCCCACAGCCCGGTGTCTCATCTGCCCAGTGCCAGACCCGGACACCTGGATGCCGTGGGGGAGACCCCAGCGAGTGTCGGGGGATGGCAGCGAAGCCCCTGCCACCAGCTGTGGTGGAGTCTCCGGGGAGGCCTAGCTCCTGGCTCGGCCCGCTAAGTGGGGTTTGCATGTTTGAACTCCGAGCCTGGTTGCTATTTTTCTAAGGATTAGGAGAATCTTTGGCTCTTCACACAGCGCTACCCGGGCCGAGACAGGCATCCTCACTGAGCGCCCAACACCCAGGCCTGCCTGGGAATGGCAAGGGGGGCACAGAGGATGCCCCGGGCCTGATGGGAGGGACGGGGCTGTGGGAGGAATTGGGGGCAGAGGCAGAGGGGAGGCCGGGTCCCAGGCCTCACGACCCTGCAGGCCCAGAGCCTCACTAAGCCTCAGGTTTCCAGCTGCTGAAATACACCACAGTGCTGATGCCGTCCCAGTGCCACTCCTGGCTCAGCCCTGCGTTCTTCAGGCGCGCCCGGCCAGCCTCCCTCCCAGCCTCGGTCTCCTCATCTCTGAAATGGGCCATAGCCCATGCAGGGCTGTAAGGGAGTTAATGTAATTCTGGACATGCAGTGGTCACCCCCAGAGACGTGCACCGCCCAGATGGGAACCTGAGCCCCAGGCCTGGGCACACCATGCTGACCGGAGCCATGCTGTCCACCCAAAATGCACACTGAGTCGCAGAGACACAGTATGAGAAACAAACACAACAGTTCAGCAACAATTGTGTTTATATTTAGTATATGTTGAAATGATGATGCTTAGGACTATTTAGGACTAAATAAAATATATTATTAAAAATAATTTCAGGCCAGGCATGTTGGCTCACACCTGTAATCCCAGCGCTTTGGGAGGCTGAGTTGGGCAGATTGCTTGAGCCCAGGAGCTCAAGACCAACCTGAGCAACATAGCACGACTCTCAAGTCTACAAAAAATAAAAAATTAGCTGCATGTGGCGGTGTGCGCCTGTGGTCCCAGCTACTTAGGAAGCTGAGGCGGGAGGATCACTCGAGCCCAGGAGGTCGAGGCTGCAGTGAACCAAGATGGTGCCACTGCACTCCAGCCTGGGTGCCAGATGGAGACCCTATCTCAAAACAAACCCACAAACAACAATCACAGAAAAAGTAACTGCGTCTGTTTCTCCTGGCTGTTTTTGGCTGTGGCTTCTAGGAAACGTAACATCGCATGCCTGTGTGGCTCAGCCCTGTTTCCTTGGGCAGGACTGCTGCAGACGATGTTTTCACGCCCCCTTTCTTTGCCTCTATTTATTGGTAAAACTTCGAGGCTGCAGCAAGCTAAATACAGGACCCTCGTGCTCTTAGCTTGTCAGGTTCCAGCCTGGAGTGGGTTGGAGATCTTGAACTGGCTGCAACTTGCCGGAGGCTCAATGGCCTCTTGGACTCTCGGAGGGTGAGGGGCCGATTGGGGGTCTGGGGGCACCTGGAGCTGGCTCTGAAGGACGTCTAGGACTTGAAGAACGAGGACAGAGGGTGGAAAGCTGGGCTCAATGTGGGCAGGCAGAGTGGGGGGCCAAGGTGAGGGGGGGCAGGCGGTGGGGTTGGCAGCAGCCCGAGAAGCCCAGGCTGGAGCTTGTTCCCCTCCCTGTGGGCGCTGGGGCCGTGGAAGACTTTGTTTACTTTTTACTCTGAAACCATCTCAAACACAAAACAATATTGTAAGAATAGGCCAGGTGCCTTATGCCTGTAATTCCAGCACTTTGGGAGGCTGAGGTGGGAGAATTGCTTGAGCCCAGGAGTTTGAGACCAGCCTGGGCAACATAGCGAGACCCCATCTCTAAAAAAGATTACCTGGATATGGTGGTGTGTGCCTGTACTTCCAGCTACTCAAGAGGCTGAGGTGGGAGGATGGCTTGAGCCTGGAGGTCAAGGCTGCAGTGAGCTGAGGTTGTGCCACTGTACTCCACCCTGGGCAACGGAGTGACAGCTTGTCTCAAAAGGAAAAAAAAAGTGTATATTCTTACTATGTATAGTAAGAACAGTATAAAGAACTTTGTCTTTCCTGAACCTTTTGAGAATGTCTTGTTGGCACAAGCTGCATTTTCCCCAAATACGTGATACTCATTCTACAAAATCAGGAAACACAGGCTGGGTGCTGGATTGAAGGGACTTTCTTTCTTTTTTCCAGTCCTATTGCAATCAGTTTTTTTTCTTTTTCTTTTTTTTTTAGACAGGGTCTCCCTCTGTTGCCCAGGCTGGAGTGTAGTTGTGTGATCATAGCTCACTGCAGCCTCGACCTCCCTGGGCTCAAGTGATCCTCTGGCCTCAGCCTCCCAAAGTGCTGGGACTAGAGGCAGGAGCCACCACACCCGGCCTTCTCGTGACTTTCTGGTGGATGTGGAGGGACCTCCTGGGACTTGCTAGGTTAGGTCATGAAAAGGCTTGGCCAGGCGCGGTGGTTCACGCCTGTAATCCCAGCACTTTGGGAGGCTGGGGCAGGTGGATCACTTGAGGTCAGGAGTTTGAGACCTACTTGGCCAACATGGCAAAACCCCGTCTCTACTAAAAATACAAAAACTTAGCCGGGTGTGGTGGTGCACACCTGTAATCCCAGCTACTCGGGAGGCTGAGGCAGGAGAATCGCTTGAATCCAGGAGGTGGAGGTTGCGGTGAGCCAAGATCATGCTACTGCACTCCAGCCTGGGCAACAGAAGGAGATCCTCTCAAAAAAAAAAAAAAAAAAAAAAAAAAAAATGGCCAGGCGCTGTGAGCTGTGACTCATGCCTGTAATCCCAGCATTTTGGGAAGCTGAGGCAGGCAGATCACCTGAGGTTGGGAGTTCGAGACCAGCCTGACCAACATGAAGAACCCCCCATCTGTACTAAAAGTACAAAATTAGCCAGGCGTGGTGGCGGGTGCCTGTAATCGCAGCTACCTGGGAGGCCGACGCAGGTGAATTGCTTGAAACTGGGAGATGGAGGTTTTGGTGAGCCAAGATTGTGCCATTAACCTCCACTCTGGGCAACAACAGGGAAACTCCAACTCAAAAAAAAAAAAGAAGAGGCTCGTGGCTTCTCTCTTTAGTCTCTTAGGACCCCCTTGCTGGGCCCCCCTGAGCTACCCTGTAAGAAACTTGATTATCTGGGACCACCATGCCGTTGAGGCCACCAGTGGGCATGCAGCTCATTGTCCTGTGTAAATCACACAGGCCCCGCCTGAGCTCAGCCCCAGCCCTATCCTGGGCAGTGAGGAACTGTGGAAACCATGCAAGAGTCACCGGCTGAGCCCTGCCCGGATCACCGACCCACAAAATAGACAGAGACCCTGCAGCTGGTGTTCTAAGCCACTCTATTTTTGGGGGGTTTGTTAGGAAGTGGTAGGTGACCAGAACACAGGCTCACAACTCCCTTCTACTCCTCAGACCCCGTTGCCCCAGAAACGCCCTTCACAGCAGAGAGACCTGCACAAAGCCACATGAGACACACCGGTGTCATACCTCTCCAGTGCCCCCTGCTCTGCCCGGGGCCTCCCCCTGACCCCCAGGACCCCTGCACTCTGGGAGGTAACAGGCCATTGTGGAGCGCGCCTGTCCTGGGAAGTATCTGCCGTCTCCTCTGCATTAGTTTGATGATTTGGAGAGAGCAGCCCAGGAGGACCCTGGTTCCTCTCTGGGACATCCTCCCAGGGACGCCTGGTTTTGGCTGCCCCTTGAGGGATGCTGTTCACTTTGATTGTTTGATTCAGGGGTGTCTGCTAGATGTCCCTACTGTAAAAGTGACTCTTTTCTCGTTGAGACTGGATATCCTGTTTGTCACCAAATTGTCCATCTTCCCACTTATTTATTCTCCCCCATTTCGATATGGACGCCTGTTTCGCTGAGTTAAAATCTGTTCAAATCATTTTCAACTTGGATGCGCAAATGGTCCCAGTTTTGGCTGGAGGGAGCCCTCTAGGAGGTTCACCTGTCCTTCATGGCGTCCCCATCCCGTTCTGACACCTGCATCCTGAGGCGTCCCCCTCACAGCTCACACGTGGGGTTCTGGGCTTCCAAGGTGTCAAAGTCACAGGACGACTTCTGGTGGGGAGTGCGGGTAGGGTGTGCGGCTCCGTTACCCCGACACAGTCACACCCACCGATGCTGCCTGGAGTCACATGGTCCTCACAATGGGCCTGGACCACTCCCATCATCCCAGAATGTGACCTGTGGGACCCAGAAGGCAGCCCCCAGACAGGCTGTGGGGCTTCCCACTCGGTCTTAGGAGGCCTACCTGGCACCTGTCCCAGACACGCAGGTCCAGGGACTGGGAGCAAGGGTGCAAGTGTGTGAAAGTGGGTGTGTGTGCTTAGCATGTGAAAACAGACGTGTGTGTTCACATGTGCACCTGGGCGAGGGAGCAAGTGAACGTGCACAGGGATCCATGTGCATGTCTATGTGTGTGCATCTGATACGTGTGTGTCTGTGTGTGTGCATCTGATATGTGTGTGTCTGTGTGTGTGCATCTGATATGTGTGTGTCTGTGTGTGTCCATCTGATATGTGTGTGCATCTGATATGTGTGTCTGTGTGTGTCCATCTGATATGTGTGTGTACATCTGATATGTGTGTGTCTGTGCACGTTCCTGTGACCATGTTCATGCCGTGGTGGGAACCTAAGGCGCTGGGGGGCTGGGGGGAGGTGCCTGAGAGGGTGAATGTTCTTGCACACATGCTTGTGTGTGCTCACGCCTGAACCAGTGTGTTCACGTGAAGTCCTGGGTGTGGAGTGCCCGCCTGCATGTGTGTACACACGTGCAAATGTGGGTAAGCATGTCAAGTGTGTGCAAGCGGGTCCATGTGTAAGAGTGCATGCATGTGTGTACAAGCATGTGCATGTGCATAAGCATGTCCGTGAAAGTGCATGCATGCACAAGCATGTGCATGTAAGCATGTCTGTGTGTGAGAGTGCATGCATGCATGTACAAGCATGTGTGTAAGCGTGTCCATGTGTGAGTGCATGCGTGAGTGTACAAGCATGCATGTGTACGCATGTCCTTGTGTGAGTGCATGCATGCGTGTACAAGCATGTGCGTGCGTGTAAGCATGTCAGTGTGCGTGCCTGCATACGTGTACAAGCATGTGTGTGTCCATGTGTGAGAGCACAAGCATGTGTGTGTGTGTCTGTGTTTGAGAGTGCGTGCATGCATGTACAAGCATGTGCATGTGTGTAAGCATGTCCATGTGCAGCCTCAGGTAATTGTCAGGTGGGAGGTGCTCATTGTGTCCGAGCGCACACATGCTTTCCCGCGTGTGGACGTGTGTGTGCATGGGCAGTGGTGCCCAGAGGGCGTGGGAGGGGCGCTGCAGACCCTGAGGAGCTCCCCACTCCCTGAAGACGCTGACTGTTGCCCCGACTGGGGCCGTCAGACTCTGCCCCTCAGCAGCCTGGGCTGGGGTTGGGCCTGGCCCCAGCTGGACTTTGCTGGCATTGGGGGAGGGGATGCAGCAGACCTGACAGCTGGGGCCGAGTGGCAGGACCCAGTTTCCTCCTGGGGCTGAAGCCCCCTCCAGGCTGTCCTAAGGCCTCACCCAGCTGAGGCAGCAACATCTCCCACCCAGGCTTGAGAAGGAGGGACTAGAGCTGGGCCTGGGGGTCAGGTGGGGCTGGGACTACAGGGCCTGGGGGCTTGGACTAAGGGGTCTGTGGGACCAGGGGCCTGGGGAGGGGGCCTCCCTGGGCTCTGGAAGCCTACATGTTCCTGACTTCCATGGGAAAAACAGCTTTGCCTAGGGCTGGTGGGGAGGGCCTGAGGGTGCCACCCACTTCGCCCTCAGGGGAGCCGGCCTGGGGCTCGGAGAGGCTGTTTCCTCTCCTAGGAGGCCTGCTGGGCCCCAGCCACAGGCGCCCCACTCTCCGTGGCCTGCAGGATGGGAGGGATCATCGATCCTCCAGGCAGGGGGCAGTGGTGCTGGGAGCCACGTCCCCATTGACTGCGCGGTCTGTGCTCAGTTCCTAATTGGCAGGGCCGGCTGCGTGTATCTGTCTGGGAATCCACAAAGCTGGCCACTCCCCCCACCACTTGGGGGGCAGTGTTGGGAGCCAGGACCGGGCACTGGTATCCTGCCCCTTGGGCAGCCAGTCAAGGCCTCCTGGATTCAGAAGGTAACTCCCAAAGGAGGGTGGTCAGCAGCTCAGGGGACCCAGTGATGGGGACACCACAAGGGAGGGGTCAGTCCCCCACCCAAACTGAGCCCAGGGCAGCGGGAGCCTCCCACGGGTGTGGGAGACAGACAGGGAGATCAGGAGACCGGGCCTGTGGTGAGGGGCCTGGGACCCTGGTACAGGAGAAAAACAGGAGTGGATTGCATGTCGGGAGGAAGGGAGGTGAGGTGACCGCAGAGCAGGGCCAGGATTGGGGCCATCGCTATAGGCCCAGGACGGCAGTCACTTCCCTGTGGGGGTGAGGCCCCACCTGTGTCCCGAGGGGAGCCCTGAGGGCTTGGGTAAGAGATGGAGGGTGGCCTGGAGCTGCCTGGAAGATGCTGAGCTGTCTGTCTCTGAGGGTGTGCAAGGGGAGGCCCTGAGAGGGTCCTGGACCTGCATGCACAGGAGTTTGAGTGGACGAGACAGACCTCAGAAGTGTCACCAAGAGCCACTCTGCTGAGCAATTGTGAGGGCAGGGCCAGGAAGCCAGGCCTTTGTCCCCGGAGAGCCCTCCTGAAGGGATGCTTACAAGCTGGGGCCCCGCGGGGCTCCCCACTCTCTGCCAGGCTCACTGCCTGCCTGGCTTCTGTGTCCCCTCAACCCAGTCCCCCCAGAAGCCAGCTGACCCCCAATCTGGCCCGCCACTGCCTAGTGTGGCTGCCAGTGACAACAGACGCCCTACAACCTGAACCTCAGACAGAGCATGAACCCCGAAGGGCGGCGGGACCCTCCTTGGCCCCCGGCCGAGGCGTCCCAGGGTCCAGGTGTCCCTCCTTCCAGCTCCCCACTGCTCCTGCCCCCAGATCCCCTGCCCTCCCTCACTCCCGATGCCTGCAGCCCGCTTGGGCCCTGGGAGCCTGGCTTGCTCAGATCCCCCTCAGCCCTCCTTCCACGCAGCCTAGACCCCAGGACTCTTGCTGCAGAAGGAAGGGAAGCATCGCTGACGTCTGACTGTGGCCAGAGAGGCCCCATGCTGGCCGCTGGCTGTGGGCAGGAGCGCTGGGGTCAGTTCCTGCCAGGGGACCCGTCCATGGGAGCCGACTATCCACAGTTCTGCCCCGCTCCGCTCCATGCTCGGCCACCGCAAGTCGGCAGCTGGACATCGGCCGGGAGGGAGTGTTTGCACCGTGGAACCTGGCAAACGCAGCACCCCAGGGCTTTATTTCCTGAGAGCGTTTACCAGCAGCAAGCATCACGCCACAGATTTATTTTGCTTCCAGCAAACTTGCCCAGTGACTCATCTACTCCCGTGTTCTGGATGGGGAAACTGAGGCCCAGAGAGGGGCAGGGGTGCCTGGAGCCCGCAGCCCTTGCATAGCGTCATGGTGGCTGAGTTGAAGCTGTTCCTGTTCCTGCCCCTGCCAGACACAGGGAGACCCCTGGGTCCCTCCATGCCCCTCCTACCCGTCTTGCCCACCGCCCCAGACAGGTGCGCGGCTGCCCTGCCCACTCGCGGGCCTGTGGGCCCTGCCGGCCCATAAATCAGCCGCTAATCCTTCCCCTCCACCGGCCTCTCGCGGGGCGTGATGGATGGGTTCCTGGCCTCGCCGACTGCTGTGAAATCACTCAGCAGCCAGGCAAGCCCCTAAATCTGACGCACAGAGTGTTGAAAGGAAGGATGTCTGTTTTCCTAACCTACCTCAGTTACAATAAATATTTAAAATGCACATTAACATCCTCTGGCCGCACAATCGGCCTCTGTGGCCCCGGCCCGTGCAGATTTAATTAGCCCCCGGCTTCCCCTGCTGGCCGCGCTCGCCCGTGGACGGAAGGCCCCTGTTTTCTTAAACTCCCGGCCCGCCATAAATATCGGCCTCGCACAGCTGAGCCGAAACAGAGGCTTTTTGTCTGGCGTGGCCGCCCTCCACTGGCCTCTCGGCTGGGCCTGGCAGGGCGGGCACCAGCGCCGGGCAGTGGGGGTGGCAGGGGCCCAGCGGGGTCTCTGGGCTTGTGAGTGCCGGGAGTGAGTCCCTGGGTATCCTGGCTGCTGTGAGCCCTGGCTGGGGTCCCCGAAATGCTCCCCAGTCCCAGAGGAGTGGGGAAGAGGTGGGGACTCCTGAAATAAAGGGGGAGCAGGCCTCCAGTGTGGAGTGGCCAGGGCCAGTGCTGCCCAGTGGTTCTTGTGCCCGGGGCCCCAACAGTGGCATCCTGGGATGGCAGGTACCCCTGTAGCGCAAAGCCAAAGCGTTAGGGCCTGTCAAGTGCCCTGGGGCCAGGCCCTGGGCTAAGCACCTTCCTGTGACCCTCTCAGTGGAACCCCTGGCAGTGGGGATGGTGTCACCCCCATTTGAGAGATGAGGAGACTGAGGCTCCAATGGGGGATGAGGCTTGCCCGAGTCCCACAGATTGAGAGGGGCAGACCTGGATTCGTCTGCGGCCCAAGCTCTTAGAGACCCTGGCGTGGTCTGCAGGGCAGCCGGCTTGTCCACAGCCTCGCTCATTCTTTCCTTCGTTCCTTCATTCATTTGTTAGTTTACCAGGCGTTTCTTCTCTCTCCCTCGCTCCCACCTGTCTTTGTTTTTCAGGCATCTGGTTCTGCCAACCCCAGGGAGCACTCTGGCTGGTGCAGAGGCTCCCGAACCAGGTACCCAGCCGAGCACAGGCCTGGAGGCAGGAAAGCTTCTGGGGCTACAGGGCACAGGCAGGGGCTGGGAGGGGAGGGGACGCTGGCTGTGGTTCTGGAGGCCCCGAATGCCAGGACGAGGCTGCCTATCTCTGGTAGGGTTAGGAGCAAGAAGCGGGCAGAATGGAGATGGGAAGGGGCTGGGGTG
The DNA here is from genome assembly GCF_024542745.1 of Macaca thibetana thibetana. NCBI lineage: Eukaryota > Metazoa > Chordata > Mammalia > Primates > Cercopithecidae > Macaca > Macaca thibetana. The sequence continues at coordinate 146,696,749 of NC_065580.1, forward strand.
GGGCCAGGCTGGCATGGAGGATGCCAGGAGTTCTCCCTGTGGAGGAGGTGACTGCAGGGAGTCCCGCTCACCCTGTCCTCCACTCTCTCGGCTCCCCAGGGAGGTGTCTCCGAAGTCCCCGCCTCACTCAGCCTCCAGGAGGTGTGGAACTGGCTGAGCTTTTCCAAGCTGTGGATAGGGCCCCTTGGGCCAGCGAGGACCCCAGGCTGTGAACACACGGCTGGAATCAGCACTCTGGGCACGGGGCTGAGGCTAAAGGAAGCGACCCAGGCCTGCCTTCTTTGGCCTCACGTGGTGGGGAAACTGAGGCCCAGACCAGGGTTGCCTAACACACAGGTGACTGAGTGTGCAGGCCCTGGTTCCTGAGTATGGCCCTACTAGGAAATGAGGTCTCTGCAAATGTCCAGATAACTATGGCTGAGGGGGGTTCTGTCTAAGGCGACAGCTGTCCTCAGGGGAGGATGGGGAAGTCAGGCTCGGAGACATGGAGAAAAATGCTTCGTAAAGATGGGCAGAGACCCCGGAGCACCACGTCTGCACAGCGAGGCCCACCCAGGAGTGCCAGCAGCCCCGGAGGTCGGAGGGGCCCTGGAGCAGGGACCCCCAGAGGGAGGAGGGAACCAGCCCTGCCAACGCCTGGTCTCAGACTTGGCCTCCAGAACGGAGACGGCCAATTCCTGTGGCCTGAGGCTTCCTAGCTTGCGGCATTTTGTTCCAGCCGCCCACAAACCAGTGCCATGGCTTAGCCTGGGCGCCACCGGGTGCAGGTCCTTCCGTGACATCCCATAGCCCTGAGGCTGGTGGGAGAACCCAGAAGGTCTCCAGCAGGCCGGGCCTGGCACTCAACGCAGAGTCTGAGGGGCTTTTGGCCTCTGGATGGCAAAGCAGGTGGAGGAGGCAGAGGGGATGAGGGAGTGCGGCCCCCAGGGAGGAAAGCATTTGCACCCCAGGCCCAGCCCCACGGCATGACTCTTCCAGATGTCACCTGGTAGGGGCAGTGTTCAGAGTCCTTTCTTGGGGCTGCAAGATCCATGGTGTGGCCCAGGGAGTGGGTACCAGGGACCCCCATGCAGGTCAGTGTGAGGCCAGCTGTGATGCGCCATGCACTGCCCTCTGCCCCATCCAGGTGCCCCGAGGGTATGGCCAGCATTTAAGGGCCCTCGCTTCCCGGGGGCGTGTATGTGGCTGCTGCTCTCCGCCCCCCTGGGCTGGGGTCTCACCATCCTCCTCCTCTGCTGCCCCTCAGGACTGGCTGGGTGCTTCCTGGGTTCAAATCCAGACACCACTTGCTGGCAGTGTGGTCAGGGTGGGTCTCAAACGCTTCAACTCCAGGTCCTGCTCTTTGGACAGGGCCTCTGGGGAGGGCCTGGGAGGCTACACTGAGATGTGCTGCCCCCAAAGCACTCCACATCTCGGTGGCTTCAAACATCCAGTTTGCTCACAAACTGGGGACTTGGCAGGGCCAGGTTGTCTCCGAGGCAGCTGGGAGGTGGGGTGGAGGTTGGATCCAGGCAAAGGCTCTTCACTTGCACGTCGGGCATGAGGTCCAGGGCTGGGGCCTGCAGGTGCCCCTGTGTGGCCTGGGCCTCCTCACTGCATAGAGGCCGGGTACCAGGGCAGATGGGAGCGGCACGGCCTTCTCCCACTCTGCTCGGGCACCTCAGAGCTTTCTCTCTTCCACATGCCAGCCGTTAGAAGGGAGGCACCGAGCCTGCCTGTCTTCCAGGCAGGGAAAGCAGAGGCCTTTGTCTCGATGGCAGAGGCCAGTTCTAGACAGGTGTGTGGGAGGGGAGATGCAGCCAAGCCCGACTTCGGAAAATCCTCTTGGACACACGAGGCGCTGTGGCCACGTGTGGCGCTCAGGGTCCAGGCCTGACCCCAACCACTGCCCCTGACGATGCCCCAGAGGCACCCCACTGCCCCCCAGCCCACCCTCCTCCAGGCCCCGCCCCTCCTTCCAACCACAGGGCCCAGGAGCCTGCTGCCGCCTCTGCCCTCCCTCCTATGCTCTCCTAGTTCACTCTCACTCTCCCCAGTCACCTCCTCAGGGAAGCCCTCCCTGACTTCCCCCAGATCTTCCTTTCACAGCCCCGCTCCAGGCTCCTGGGCTTCTTTAGAGCACAGGTGTGGGCTGCAGGGCTGCATTATATTGAAGTATTATTATTCTTCAATGTCTGTCCCCACACTCCTAGCCAGCCTCCACCGAGACTGTAGGCTCCAGCCCTTAGCACAGGGCCGGCGTTCAGTACATGTGGACACATCATCATTACCTGTGCATATTCTACACATCATTATATATTTTATTATATATTATGTGTGTCTGTAATATATCTACATATATTATTCTGTTATATATAAAATGTAAATATAAGCTGGGCACAGAGGCTCACGCCTGTAATCCCAGCACTTTGGGAAGTTGAGGCAGGAGGATTGCTTGAGTCCAAGAGTTCAAGACCAGCCTGGGCAACATAGTGAGACCCCCATCTCTACAAAAAATCTTTTAAAAATTTGGCAAGGTGTGGTGTTGTGCACCTGTCATTCCGGCTACTCCGGAGGCTGAGGCAGGAGGATCGCTTGAGCCTAGGACTTCAAAGCTGCAATGAGCTATGATCCCGTCACTGCACTCCAGCCTGGGCAACAGAGCAAGATCCCATCTCAAAAAAACAAAAACAAAATATGTATATGTGTGTATATATGTATATGTGTATATGTACATGTGTGTATATATGTATGTGTATATATGTGTATGTATATATGTATATGTATATATGTATATGTGTGTATATATGTATATGTATATATGTATATGTATATATGTATATGTGTGTATATAGATATGTCTATATGTATGTCTACATATGTATATATGCGTATATGTATAGTCTATATGTGTATATGTCTATATAGAGGTATATTAAGAAAGGAGACCACCACTTTTCCTGCTGCCCCCCTCTTCCCCACTTTTGCCTAGTTTATAGGACAGGAGAAAAGGAAAAAAGCACAAAGTTGAAAAGAAACAGAAGTAAGATAAATAGCCAGACGATCTTGGCACCACCACCTGGCCCTAGGAGTTAAAATAATAATAATATCAACCCCTGCCCTAAACTACTTGTGTTATCTGTAAATTCCAGACATTGTATGAGGAAGCATTGCACAACTTTCTCTTCTATCAGCTGATGCAGGAAGCCCCCAGTCACGTTCCCCACACTTGCTCCATCTATCACGACCCTTTCACATGGACCCCTTAGAGCTGTAAGCCCTTAAAAGGGCCAGGAATTTCTTTTTCAGGGAGCTCAGTTCTTAAGACGCAAGTCTGCCGAAGCTCCCGGCTGAATAAGCCTCCTTCCTTCTTTAATCCAGTGTCTTGAGGAGTTTTGTCTGCGGCTGGTTCTGCTACATATGTATATATGCATATGCATATATGTATATGTGTGTACATGTGTCTATATATGTACATATCTATGCATATATGTATATGTGTTTATGTACATGCATATATGTATATATGTGTATTTGGAGATATGTATATGTGTATGTATATATGTGTCTATATATGGGTATGGATATATATGTATATGTATATATGTGTATATGTACATATATATGTGTCTATATATGTATTTGTGTATGTGTATTGTGTATATATGTCTATATATGTATATGTATTTATGTGTATGTGTGCACATGTATGTTTATATATGTATGTGTATATGTATGTATGTATATGTGTATATGTGTATATGTATGTGTGTATATGTATATATGTGTATATGTATAGTCTGTATGTGTATATGTCTATATATAGGTATATGTATATATGCATACATATATGTATATGTGTTTATGTATATGTGTATATATATTTATGTATATGTGTATATGTATATATTTATGTATATGTGTATATGTATATGTGTATATGTATATGTGTGTATATTTGTTTATAAGAGAGACTTATTGTAGGCATCAGCTGCTGTGATCGTGGGGCTGGCAGGCAAGTCCCGGGTCCTCATGACCAGCTTCCAGGAGGGGCAGACTGGATGCGGGTCCAGGAGCAGAGATGCTGTCCGCAGGTGGAATCTCTCCTTCCTCTGGGAGCTTTGGTGCTGCCCTTACTGCCTGCAGCTGACTAGACCAGGTCCACCAGGCTGCCCAGGGTCATTTCCTGGACCTAAAGTTGCCTGACTATAGGTGTCGGCTGTATCTACAGGGCACCTTGCACAACCCCAGGGACAGCGTTTGCTGGAGTCAGTTTGTTGCCCTGTTCCTGGGACGCTGGTGTTGGATGCCATGGTGAACCCTCCTGGGGGCACTGTCCTGACAGGGTAGCTGGGCACCTGCCCCCAGAGGGCTCCCTGAGGAGGGTGGGGACCTGGGAGGCTGGGGGATGGCCGGGTGGTTTCCTCTCAGCGAGTGGGGAGGTGAGGTAGTGCTTGAACTTGGAGGCTCTCGGAGGTCCGGCTAAGACGTCCCTTCCACAGGCATTTATGATGCACCCGCTGTTTGTCAGGCTCTGTATCTTGCGGGGAGCAGTGGAAGGGGTGTCTGGGCCTGGAGGCAAATAGGGCAGGAGTGATGGGGGTCTGACCTTGTGGCCACGGGAAATGGTAGAGCAGGCGAGGTGGGGTCCCTGGAGTATAACACACAATGTCTTCCCCTCCCCCCTCCTGCAGGCCAGGTGGGGCTCACGAAGCCTTGCCCCGCGGGTGACCAGGAGAGAGAGAGCTCTGCCTGCGGGCCCAAGGACGTCCCTGTCCTCCTGGCCTCTGCCATCGTACATGGGAAGGGTGTATGCGGGAGAGAGACAGAGAGCGAGACGGGATCCAGGTTCCCCATCCCAGGTCCCACCCTCGGGGGAGGAGCACCGTGTGTGGTCTCTAGGGGATCATGAGCCCCTACAATTGTTTGCAAATCTGTGCAGACTGAAAGTGTGCACACGTATGCCATGTGTGTATGAACGTGTGCATGCATGTACACATACACATATGTGCAGCACGGTGGCACAGGCCTTCGTGCACCAGCATCCTGGTGGCAGGGCAGAAGCGCCTGGCCTGGCCTCTTCTGCCAGTCCCGGAAGCCCATGTCGTTGCCTCTGACTCCTTCGTGGCTTGGGGCTGTCACAGCCAGCCCAGAGGCGGCACAGAGGGCGTTGAGCCCCTCCATGGGTGGACTATCACTGCAGTTGGGAGCCATGCCTTAAATCCTCCATGCGTGACGGCTCAGGTGCGTCTTCCAGGCAGATCACTCTGGCAGGGAGTGTGGGTGGAGGCCAGAGGCTGGGGCCTGCTGGCTTTGCCCCTCTCAGCGGACAGAACGGCCTCTGCCCTGCAGGAATCCCGAGCCCAGGAGAGGAGAGTTTCCCTGGAGGTGGAGGTCAGGCCCAGCAGTCAACAGACTGAGCTCCTTCGGGCCAGGGCAAGCAGGAGGGCTTCCCAGAGCGGGCACAGTGGATGGCTGAGCAGGCCGGACTCTGACATGAGGTCTGGACAGGCCCTTCCGTCCTTCCGGATGCTGGTCCCCCTGCATGTCTGACCACTGGCCCACCTGCCCACGGAGCGGCTGAGATGCTGGTGTGCGCGTGTGCGTGTGCACGTGTGTTTGTGAGCGCGTGGGGCTCTCTGACAGCCAATAACTCACAGGCACCGCCAGAGCCCGCTCCCGCTCCCACCCGCTCACTCCTGTTTACGAAGCGAAGGGTAAGTGTTTAATTAGTCGCCTAATTGCCTGGGTAATTGGAGACGAACTCAGCTCTCCAAGTAATCAGTCGGAACAGCCTCGAAAATATCTGGCCCAATATTCATTAGTGTGGCTCGATCGTTAAACAGTTACCGTGTTTGGTTCATGACAAGGCCCAGCAAACAGCTGCGTGCCCGGCAGCCCCCGCCAGCCCTGGCGGACAAACGGCTCCGCGCAGACGGACGGACAGCCGGTCGGCACTGGGGCATAGACGTGGGTGGCCCATGGGGCACAGATGTGGGTGGCCAGTGGTACCCAAACCTTCCGTCTCTGCCCTGTCTGCCTGCCTTTTCCCCTGGGCCGCCCTGGTCTCCCTGCAGCTGCAGAAGGTCCCTCGGTCAGTTGGGCCACCCCTACCCCGCCAGTCTCCTTTGCCCCCAGGGAGCCCGGTGGCTGGGATTCTGGGAGCAGAGCAAAGGCAGAAACCAAGGCAGCTGGATGAACAAGGCTGGAGGGATAGGGGTCTGCCCCTGCAGAAGAGGGCTGTGGCCATCAGCAACGCCTCCCCACACACCTCCCCGTATGGATTACAAAGCAGTTGCACATCCACAGGGCTCTTCTGCTCTGTAGAGTCCTGCAAAGTGAGGGCCAGAAATGGGCCCACTTTACAGATAGGGAAACTGAGGCTCAGAGAGGCAGTGCAGCCTGGGATGGAGCCAGGTCTCTGCCCTCCATCAGCAGCCCCGGAGTCTTTTCTAGAGTTGGGGCTAGCCCATCTGCTTCCTCTCCCCAGAGCCCACCTCCCTGTAAAGAGCAGAGGAAGTGACTACCAGGGCAGGTAGCGGCAGCTGGAGCCCTGGGCCTCCCGTGGAGCAAGACAGCTCCTCAGGCAAATCCCACACCCGTCTGCAGCTGTGGCTAAGAAGCCACCCGGTGCCCTGAACACGTTCACGCATCTGCTCACTCATTCGCTCACTCCTCATCTCACAGCTATTCTTCGAGTTCTTCCTGGAGCCAGGCACTGGGGCAGGCTGGGCACGGCAGGGAACAAACCAGATCCGGCCCTGCCCCCAGCCAGGTCCCCAGGGCATTCTGAAGGAGGAGGGTGTGCAGCAAAGGGCCCAGGGTCTGGAGGAGGGGCTCCTGGACCTGAAGGAGGAGTCAGAGCTGGCCAGGTGGGGAGGGGAGGGAAAAGCATTGGTGGGTGGAACAGCGTGTGGGGAAGTCCCTGAGGCTGCACCGGTGGGGAGAGGAGGGGCTGGGAGGAGCAGGGGTGGGGAATTGTGCAGTTTGTGTGACATTTTTAAAAGATGCTCTGCAAGGAGGATGGGTGCGGCCCCCAGGGAAGCCGGGAAGGTGCAGCGGTACAGGAGTGGGGTGGTGCTGTGGACTGGAGAGGGCCACGTGTGCCTCTCCACTCCCAGGCTGCACTGCACCTGTTCTGGGCCTGGGAGGGGAGCAGGCTTCACCCCCCCACCCCCGCCTCTAGCTCCCTGGTCTCTGGCTTGGGGCTGGGAGACGAGAGAGGGGAAAGCGTGAGTTTCCCTGGCTCCCTCTCCTAGGGCTGCCATGTGGTGAGGGCTCCTTCCTCCTCCAGAGCCACAGCTCCCCCGGCAGCCCCACTCCTGCCGCATCCTGGACTGTGCCCGCCCTTCCTGCTACTTCAGCCTGGGCGGCAGTGGCCTGCACTGCTAGCCCCAGGACACTTGCCTGAGTGATCCTCCGGCTCCCAGTCCTGCCCACACTTCTGTGGACAGCCCCCTCATCAGAGCTCCTTTTCTGCTTTGAGCCAGCCCTCGGCCAAGTTCCACGTTCACCTGACTGCCACCGAGAGCACGGCCGTTTGAGGTCCACGCACTGAGGGCCCCTTTCCCTGCAAGGGCAGGCACGTGACCTTGTGGTGATTGCACAGGAAGAGCTGGACTTGGAACCAGGAGCCTGGGCTTGGACCGGCCCTGCTGCGTAACTTTGGGCAGGCCACTTACCCTCTCTGAGCCTCATCTGCTCAGCTATTGAATGGGTGTAAAAAGAATAGCCACAGATGGGGGGAACATAAGCAAAAGCACTAAATAACTGGAAGAAATTAATTTGGAGAGCAGGTTGCAAAATAAACAGCTACTGTTGATGGTGCTTTCAACAGCTGCCTGGCCTGGTACAGGTCTTTACAAATGTCACCTCACTTGATATAATCCTCCTAACCTCCTCTTCCTCTTCCTCCCCTCCTCCCCCTCCTCCCCCTCTTCCCCTCCTCCCCCTCTTCCCCTCTTCCCCCTGCCCCTTCTCTTCCCCCTCCTCCTCCCTTCTCTTCCCCCTCCCTCTCCTCCTTTTCCCCCTCCCTCCTCCTCCCCTCCTCCCTCCCCTCCTCCCTTCCCCTCCTCTCTCCTCCCCTACTCCTCCCCCCCTCCTCCCTTCCCCTCCTCTCTCCTCCCCTACTCCTCCCCCCCTCCTCCTTCTTCCTCCCCCTCCTCCCTCCCCCCCCCTGCTCCTCCCCTCCTCCCCCTCCCCTTCTCCTCCTCTCCCCTCCTCCTCCTCCCCCTCCTTCCCTCTTTCCCTCCTCCCCTTCCTCCCGCTCCCCCTCCTCCCCCTTCTCCTCCCCCTCCATCTCCTCCTCCCCTCCTCTCTCTTCCTCCCCCTCCTCTCCTTCCTCCCCCCCTCCCCCTCCTCCTCTCCCCTTCTCCTCCCTCTCCTCCTTCTCCCCCCTCCTCCCTCCTCCTTACCCTCCTCCCTCCTCCTCCTCCTTCTCCTCCTCCTTCTCCTTCTCCTTCTCCTCCTTCTCCTTCCCCTTCTCCTTCTCCTTCTCCTTCCTTTAAAAAATTATCTTACAGGCCAGGCACAGTGGCTCATGCCTGTAATCTCAGCACCTTGGGAGGCCGAGATGGGCAGATCACCTGAGGTCAGGAGTTCAAGATTGGCCTGGCCTCTACTAAAAATATAGGTGTGATGACGCTGTAGTCCCAGCTACTGGGGAGGCTGAGGTGGGAGAATCACTTGAGCCTGGGAAGTCGAGGATGCAGTGAGCTGTGATCACACCACTGCATTCCAGCCTGGGCGGCAGAGTGAGATCTGTCTCTAAGAGAATTTCTATTATTTATTTATTTTTTTTAATTTTTTTGAGATGGTGTCTCACTCTATCTGTCATCCTCCCACCTCAGCATCCCGAGTAACTGGGACTACAGGTGTGCACCACCACACCCCACTAATTTTATAAACATTTTTGTAGAGACAAAGTCTTGCTGTACTGCCCAGGTTGGTCTCAAACTTCTGGTTTCAAGTGATCCTCCCACCTCAGCCTCCCAAAGTACTGGGGATGACAGGCATGAGCCACTACATCTGATCCTTTTGTTTTAAATGGAGGGAAACTTCACAGGACATAACATTAACCACTAGCCATTTTAGAGTGTACAACACAGAGGGACTTAGTGCTTTCACAATGTGCAGCCACCACCACTGACTAGTCCAAAACCTTTATCACCCCAAAACAGACCACATACCCAGTCGCAGTCACCCCCGCCCTTGGCAGCCAGCAGCCAGTCTGTTTTCCGCCTCTATGGATTTGCCTGTTCTGGGTATTCCATATCAGCGGGATCATATGGTCTGGCTTCCTTCACCTGGCATCATGGTGTTTTTTTTGTTTTTTGTTTTGCTGAGAAACAAAACAGTCTTGCTCTGTTGCTCAGGCCGGAGTGCAGTGGCATGATCTGGGCTCACTGCAACCTCCACCTCTCGGGTTCAAGTGATTCTCCTGCCTCAGCCTCCAGAGCAGCTGGGATGACAGACGTGTGCCACCACACCTGGTTAATTTTTTTGTTTTTGTTTTTGTTTTGTTTTGTTGTAAGACGGAGGTTCACTTTTATTGCCCAGGCTGGAGTGCAATGGCACAATCTCGGCTCATTGCAACCTCCGCCTCCCGGGTTCAAGCGATTCTCCTACCTCAGCCTCCCAAGTAGCTGGGATTACAGGCGCCAACCACCATGCCCGGCTAATTTATGTATTTTTAGTAGACACAGGGTTTCACCATGTTGGCCAGGCTGGTCTCAAACTCCTGACCTCAGGGGATCCGCCCGCCTCGGCCTCCCAAAGTGCTGGGATTCCAGGTGTGAGCCACCGCGCCTGGCCCCACTCGGCAGACTGTTTTCAAGGTTCCTCCCTTCTGTAGCCTGTGCCAGTCCTTCCTTCCTTTTTATGACTGAGTCATGTATGGATAACATCCATCTGTTGAAGCAGCTGTTTTTAATCCTTGTTTTCCCGGTGTAGAAACTGAGTGTTAGAAAGATTTATCTTCTGAGCTCATGGCGTCAAGATGTGAGATTTGGAAATGGTGTGGTGGGAAAGAGGAAGGGCCTGGAACTTGCTTCCCCTCAGCTCTCTGGAATTTTCCCCCTCCAGATTCTATGTTTAAAACTTAGGTATTTTGTACATCATGTTTTTTTTTTTTCTATTAGTTTGTATTGACTTTTTAAGTTTAAAAAATTTAGGTTGGGTGCAGTGGCTCACGCCTGTAATCACAACAGTTTGGGAGGCCAAAGCAGGTGGATCACTTGAGGTCAGGAGTTTGAGACCAGCCTGGAGAACATGGCGAAACCTGTCACGACTAAAAATACAAAAAATTAGCTGGGCGTGGTGTTTGGGTGCCTGTAATCTCAGCTACTCGGGAGGCTGAGGCAAGAGAATCACTTGAACCTGGGAGGTGGAGCTTGCAGTGAGCCGAGATCATATCACTGCACTCCAGCCTGGGTGACAGAGTGAGACTCTGTCTCAAAACAAAAAACAAAAAAACAAAACAAAAACAAACATACAAAAAAACCACACTCACAAATAAATTTTTGTGTTGAGATAATTGTAGGTTCACATGCAATTGTAAGAAATAATACAGTGTACCCTTTGCTTGGTTTTCCCCAGTGGTAACATCTATAACAAAACTATAATGCAGGCCTAGTGCAGTGGCTCACGCCTGTATTCCCAGCTCTTTGGGAGGCCGAGGCGGCAGATCACCTGAGGTCAGGAGTTCAAGACCAGTCTGGCCAACATGGCGAAACCCTGTCTCTACTAAAAATGCAATATTAGCCGGGCATGGTGGCACATGTCTGTAGTCCCAGCTAACTCAGGAGGCTGAGGTAAGAGAATCGCTTGAACACAGGAGGCAGAGGTTGCAGAGAGCTGGGATCTTGCCACTGCCTTCCAGCCTGAGTGACAGAGCAACAATCCATCTAAAAAAAAAAAAAAAAAAGCAAACTGACTGGGTGCCGTGGCTCAAGCCTCTAGTCCCAGCACTTTGGGAGGCCGAGGCGGGGGATCACGAGTTCAGGAGTTTGAGACCAGCCTGGCCAACATGGTGAAACCCCGTCTTTACTAAAAATACAAAAATTAGCTGGGCATGGTGGTGCATGCCTGTAGTCCTAGCTACTCGGGAGGCTGAGGCAGGAGAATTGCTTGAACCCGGGAGGCGAAGGTTGCGGTGAGCCAAGATTGCACCACTGCACTCCAGGCTGCATGACAGAGCAAGATTCTATCTCAAAAAATAAATAAATAAATAAATAATTTTAAAAAGCAAAGTATAATGCAATATCACAACCAGGAGATTGACACTGATAGAATCCCTTGGACAGTTTTTGTGGAATTGCTGTTGTACAAATACTCCCATTTCTCCCATCATGGGGTTTTTGCTATTGTCGGCATTCACTTTACTTATACTTGTGTTATAAACCTGACAAACATTGTTATTATTTTGTTTAAATGGTCAATTATCACTGGGAGACATTTATATAGCAACAGAAAATCATGTATTTTCCTGTGTACTCACCATTCCCAGTGCCTCTCATTCCTTGTGTAAATTCACATTTCTATCAGCTTGAAAGACTTCCTTTAACGTTTCTTGTAGTACACGTCTGCTGCTGATGAGTTATCTGAGTTATTTCAGCTATTGTTTGTCTGACAATGTCTTTTTTTATTTTTTAATTTTTTTTCCACTTAACCTTGACTTGAAACTCATGAAAATGTCTTTATTTCATTGTCAGTTCTGAAAAATAGTTTTGCTGGGTATAGAATTCTAGGTTGAAAGGGTTTTCAGTACTTTCAAAATGTTGCTCCACTGTCTTCTTGCTTTAATATGTCCACTGAAAAAAAACATGCTCTCATTCTTATTTTTATCTTTCTGTATGTTTTCTCTCTGTATCTTTTCTTTGCTTTTAAGATTTTCCTTGGCTGGGCACAGTGGCTCACACCTGTAATCCCAACACTTTGGGAGGCAGAGACAGGTGGATTGCTTGAGTGCAGTGCAGAAGCTCAAGATCAGCCTGGACAACGTGGTGAAACCCCATCTTTACAAAAAATTCAAAAAAAAAAAAATTAGGCCAGGCACAGTGGCTCATGCCTATAATCCCAGCACTTTGGGAGGCCAAGGTGGGTGGATCACCGGAGGTCAGGAGCTCGAGACTAGCCTGACCAAGGTGGTGAAAACTCATCTTTACAGAAAATATAAAAAATTAGCTGGGCATGGTGGTGCATACCTGTAGTCTCAGCTACTCAGGAGGCTGAGGTGGGAGGATCACTTGAGCCCAGCAGGCAGAATCTGCAGTGAGCTGTGATTGCATCAGTGCACTCCAACCTGGGTGACAGAGCAAGACCCCACTGCAAAAATAATAATAATAATAAATCTTCTTTTCAGTAATTTCATAAATTACACCTGCATGTACTTTTCATCATGTTTCTTAAACCTGCGGTATGTCAGGCTTCTTATCCGTGAGTTTATACTTTTGATCAAATTTGGTAAATTTTCAGCCATTATCTCTTCAAAATATTTTTTTCTCTCCCCTCTCCTTCAGGAACTCCAACTACCTACACATTAGGCTGCTTGAAACTGTCCCACAACTCACTGATGTTTGTAATTAAAGTAAAAAGATTTATTCTTCATTCTGAATAGCTTCTTCTGACATGTCTAATCTTCTATCAATGCCATCTAGTGTATTTTTAAATCTAAGACATTATAGTTTGCACAACTACAAGTTCAGTTTGGGTCATTTTTGTATCTTCTATGTTTCTTTTCTTCCTTTCTTTATCTTTCATTTCTCTCTTTCTCTTCTCTTCCCTCCCTTCCTTCCTTCCTCCCTTCCTTCCTTCCCTCTCTCCTTCCTTCCTTCCTTCCTTTCTCTCTCTCTTTCTTTCTTTCTTTCCGCTTTCTTTCTTTCTTCTTTCTCTCCTCTCTTTCTTTCTCTCCTTCCTTCCTTCCTTCCTTCCTTCCTTCCTTCCTTCCTTCCTTCCTTCCTTCCTTCCTTCCTTCTATTTTCTTTCTTTCTTCTCTCTCTGTTACCCAGGCTGGAGTGCAGTAGCATGACCATAACTCACTGCAGCCTCAAACTCCTGAACTCAAGTGATCCTCCTGTGTCAGCCTCCCAAGTACCTGGGACTACAGGAATGCATCCCCATTTCCAGCTAATTTTTAAAGATTTTGTAGAGACAGGGTCTTGCTATGTTGGTCAGGCTGGTCTTGAACTCTTAGCCCCAAGCAATCCTCTCACCTCAGCCCCCCAAAGTGCTGGGGTAATGGGTGTGAACTACCTCATCCAGCCTACATCTTCCATGTTTCTACTTAACTTTTTGAGCATATAGAATAGTTATAACAACTGATTTTATGTGCCTGTCTGCTCATTCTAACATCTGTGTCAGTCCTGGGGTCAGTTTCCATTGGTCAAGTATTCTCCTTATTTTGGGTCATGTTTTTCAGTTTCTTTTAATGCCTGATAATCTTTGATTGGATGCTAGACATTGTGAACTTTATCTCACTGGTTGCTTGATATTTTCATATTTCTATAAATATACCTGAGTCTGTATTTTGGGATGCAGTCAAGTTGCTTAGAAACAGTGTGATCTGGCCGGGCGTGGTGACTCATGTCTGTAATCCCAGCACTTTAGGAGGCTGAGGCGGGTGGATCACCTGAGGTCAGGAGTTCTAGACCAGCCTGGCCAACATGGTGAAACCCCGTCTCTATAAAAATATAAAAATTAGCTGGGCATGATGGCGGGTGCCTGTGATCCCAGCTACTCAGGAGGCTGAGGCAGGAGAATTGCTTGAACTTGGGAGGCGGAGGCTGTAGTGAGTCAAGATGGTGCCATTGCACTCCAGCCTGGGTGATAGAGCAAGACTCCATCTCAAAAAAAAAAAAAAAAGGTTGGGCGCAGTGGCTCATGCCTGTAATCCCAGCACTTTGGGAGGCCAAGCTGGGCGGATCACGAGGTCAGGAGATCGAAATCATACTGGCCAACATGGTGAAACCCTGTCTGTACTAAAAATATAAAAATTAGCTGGGCGTGGTGGTGCACGCCTGTAAACCCAGCTACTCGGGAGGCTGAGGCAGGAGAATTGCTTGAACCAGCGATGGTGCCATTGCATTCCAGCCTGTGACAGAGCGAGACTCAGTCTAATAAAGAAAAAAAGAAAGAGAGAGAGAGAGAGACAGAGAGAGGGAGGGAGGAAGGGAGGGAGGGAGGGAGGGAGGGAAGGAAGTCAGGAAGTCAGGAAGTCAGGAAGGAAGGAAGGAAGAGCGCAATCCTTTCTAGTCTTGCTGTTGTTATTGGTGTAGTGCATCTGTGGCAGTCTGGTGCTAATTATGCCTTACAACTGAGGCAACACCTTCTTGAACATTCTTCCTAGGGACCTGCAAATGATGAGTTTTGCCATCATGAGTCTGGCTGGGGAGAATACATCTCCCAGCCCTGAGTCAGCACTGGGCATTGGTCTCTAATCCTTTTGGATGGTTCTTCCCCAGGCCTTGGAAAATTTCTCCACATTCATGCACTGATAAGTTGAACACTTGGGATGAACTCTCTGCAGACCGCCCAAATCCTCACTCTCTGTTCAGGACTCTCGTTTTATGTGCGTTGTCCTGCAAACTCAAGCCACCTTCGTTTCTTAAGACCCTTAGCCCTGTCTCCTCAACTGAGAGGGTTTGTTGGGCTACACTTGGGTACCCCTCCCTGCACCACAGCCTGAAAACTCTCGCAAGACTCCCTGTATTTCTCCCCCTTCTCTCAGGGAGCACTGTCTTTTGCTACCTGATGTCTAGCATCCTAAAAGCCATTGTTTCTTAAATTTTGTCTGGTTTTCTTGATGTTTTGGGTGAAAGGGTAAATCCAGCTCCTGTTGCTTTATCTTGGTTGGAAGTCTAGATCCTTGGAAAATTTTTGGAGCCTCAAGGTCAAGCCACCATCTCAGAAGAATCAGATCTCAGATGTGGACCCTGATGACGACAATTGAGCCCTGGATCAAGCCATGCCTGAAGCCGAAGATCTACCTCAGACAGATCAGCTCCAGGAGGCAACAAAATTCCTCTTCTGTTGACGCCAGTCAGGCTGCGCTTCTTGTCCCTCACGACTCCCAGCCTTCTGTTGCACCTGGCGGCTCTCTGGAAGTGTGAAATGCTACTGCAGGAGAGAGTGGGAGTGATGGCAAGGCAAATCCAGGCTGGGACAGGTTGGAGAGAGGGGAAAAAGGGGTGAATTTTGCATTTTTGAAAGCCCACACTTACCAGGTGAAGACAGTGAGTGGATCAGGGGTGTTCCCTATTCCTGACCCTCCAAGGCTTCTCAGAACATCTAATCTGGCCATTCCTCTCTCTGTCCATCCCCTGTCCTGCCCAGCCCTGCAGGTGCCAGCAGGTCCCCACCCAAGGCCTCTGCACCTGCTGTCCCAGCTGCCTGGGCTATTCTGCCCTAGGGTATCCTTGAGGCTCCAATGGCACATTTCAGAGTGTCCCAGAATCCCACAAGGGGCTGAGCACACAGCAAGTTAGTGCCTTTGCCTTCCTGGAGAAACTTACACTAGGAAAGAAGCAAAAGAGAGGGATTTAAAAAAAAAGAAGAAGAAGAAAGGAGGGCTGGGGCAGATCCCTCAGAGGCTCCTGTGACCCCAGATCTTCCTGGCACCAGCTCCACCGTCAGCCCACTTCTTTGGGGCAGGGGGTTGGGTGGCCCTGGACCCCACGACTGCTCCCTGCGCCCCGTAAAATATCCCCTTTAGACAGAGAGGCAGGGTGGGGGCAGAGAGAAAGGAAAAATAATTACTTCTCAGCCTCTAACCTTTCCGGCAAGTGACTCGGTAATAAATAATCCTCACGTCCCTCCAGTGCGATCCATCAGCAGGAACTCCTAATTACTTCAGACTCACTTGAAACCGCTTCCAGTCCCACTTTCAAATAAATAAAAAATTAACGTGGAGCCACAGCAGACACCCACATGCAGGACTCCCGACCCACCTCCCAGGAGGTTTGCCTGAGACGTGTCGGGACGGAGCCCCCCGGGGCAGCCTCGTGCTCCAGAACAGCCCCATCAGCGGTTCCAACCTTGGACCCAGGACCCACCTGTCCCATCACAGGGCTTCTGTGCAATGACCCCCACCCTTAGCAGGCCACTGCCTGGGCCCTCCTGTGGTCCCTGGGCACTGTGGTCTCGGGCCCAGGGTCCCCAGCCCAGTATTGGGCAGACGTGCTGGCTGTGTCCATTGGCCCCCATGGCCTGGCTGCCTCCCTGGCCCAGCACAGCTCGGCCTTTCCCTTGGGGGCCTCACTGTGACCTCCGTAAGTGAGCCTAGGGTTCGGACAAGGTGACCCCAATACCCTGCTCCTCTGGAATTGAGCCCTGTCCCACGGGGGAGCGCAGACTTGCCCTCTGCAGTGGCCTGGGGACCTCACTGCCTGTCTCTGTCTTAACTCCACCCCACGGCACCTCCGATCACCCCACGACTGAGGGCTTCTTTGGGGGGCCTCCTGAGAAGCCCTGTGCCCCCAGCCCTGGATCAGCCCCCACTGCAGTGGGGGCAGGCAGGGGCCTTCCCTGATTGTAACCAGACAGACGGGGAGGCAGGGCCCCGACCCCATTTCCCCTCCGGCTCTGCCCTACACTGGGTACGCTACGCACAGCCACTGATCCTCACCTGGTGTGTCCACAGCTCCAGCCTCTGTTCCTCAGCTCCATGAGACCCGGACTGCACTGACGGGCAGGTGGAAACCTTGCCTGGGCCCGGCCTGCTGGACAGGAGGGAGCTGGCTGGGGTGGGAGCTGCCCTCTGACCT
Organism: Macaca thibetana thibetana; assembly: GCF_024542745.1. NCBI lineage: Eukaryota > Metazoa > Chordata > Mammalia > Primates > Cercopithecidae > Macaca > Macaca thibetana. The sequence continues at coordinate 146,713,488 of NC_065580.1, forward strand.
TCCACAGCCACAGGCCAGCCCAACGCGGGCCAGGGAAGGTGTCCTGGAGACAGAAGACCCAGGGCACTGGGAAGGGCAGGGAGAGGTTTCTGGGAGCGTCCAGGCAGGGGTGGGCAGGGAGAGAGTTCCGGGGGGATCCAGGCAGGGGCAAGCAGGGAGAGGGCTCCTGGGGGGATCCAGGCGGGGGTGGGCAGAGATGCCAGCGCTCACCTCCTGGGTAGGGTTTTGAGGGTGAGGGGGCCGTCTGTGGTGCCAAGAAGCTGGGCAGGCCCCACTGAGGCCTGGGCGGGTGTGGAGGGCAGTGAAGGTGGGGGGTGGGGCCACAGGCCTGACCCTCCGCAGGAGAATTAATTAAACGCATCTCACTCTGGCACCACCAAGCCATTTCTGCTGACCTCACCAGGCTGATTAATATTTCATTAGCCTTTAGGAGGAGGGAGCGCACTTATTAACCTGCTACGTCAATCTGTCAGCACTGGTCCTGGCGTCCAGTGTCCCAGGGAAGGACAAAATAAATATCTGGTGCACTCAGCCCCTGGGGCCTCCTGGATGGAGTGGTCCCCCCATGCTCTGCTCTCCCGAGACTGCCCATGCTCAGTCCCCCGGCCTCAGGTCCTCCCAGGGGCAGAACTGCTGTGCTCCCCATCCCCGGCCATGGCCGAGGCCTTTGCAGCCTGAGCTGGGGTGGGCCGGAGTCGGAGGCCTGGAGGTTGCCCTTCCCTGTGCTGGGGAAGTTCTCTGAGGGCCGTGCTGAGCCTTGCTGCTGCTCTGGGCCCCATACCTGGAGCTCACGTGTCGGGAGGGGCACGGGGAGCCCCGGGATGTGGAGGGCGGCTCTGTGCCGAGGCCCTGGGAGTGGTGTGAATCGGGTGGGGCTGGGTGCCCCAGGAGGTGCTGCCATCTTGCCCAGTGCCTCGAGGTGAAGACTGAGTGTGTGACCTGCACCACCACACCCGGCCGCCCTGCTGGGGCAGCCCAGGCTCCCTGGAGGTGAGCTGCCCGCCAGCACCAGCTCAATGTTGCCCTCTGGGGACCTGCCCATGTTCTACAGGAAGCTGCAAAGGCAGTTTTTCTGTGAACTTACCTGATTTTTCAATCCTACAACAAATTCCATGCTCTGAAAAGCAGGGTGAGCCCAGTAGCTGTGTGCGGCATAGGGGTCCGTGTCAGCGACCACCACAGCCCCAGCACATAGTAGGACCTCAATAAACTCCCCTGGGATGGACACACTGGTGAGGGCAGGTGACAGTGGATTTGGCTTTGGCTGTGATGTGGTTTGCCTGTGTCCCTACCCAAATCCCCCTGTGTCCCCACCCAAATCTCATCTATGTCCCCACTCAAATCTCGTCTTGAATCGTAGCTTCCATAATCTCCACCTGTCATGGGAGGGATCAGGTGGAGATAATTGAATCATGGGGGCAGTTTTCCCCATTCAGATACCATCATGATAGTGAATGAGTTCTCACGAGATCTGATAGTTTTGTAAGGGGCTTCCCCCTTCACTAGATGCTCATTCTTCTCTCTCCTGCCACCTTGTGAAGACGGACGTGTTTGCTTCCCCTTCTGTCATGATTGTAAGTTTCCTGAGTCCTCCCCAGCCATACTGAACTGTGAGGCTATTAAACCTGTTTCCTTTGGCCAGGCACGGTGGCTCACGCCTGTAATCCCAGCACTTTGGGAGGCTGAGGCAGGCGGATCATTTGAGGTCAGGAGTTTGAGACCAGCCTGGCCAACATGGTGAAACTCTGTCTCTACTAAAAGTACCAAAAAAAAAAAAAAAAAAAATTAGCCAGGCGTGGTGGCAGGCACCTACTCGGGAGGTTGAGGCAGGAGAATCGCTTGAACCCGGGAGGTGGGGGTTGCAGTGAGCTGAGATTGCACCACTGCACTCCAGCCTGGGTGACAGAGCAAGACTCTGTCTCAAAACAAAAACAAAAACAAAAACAAAACAAACAAAAAAACTCTTTCCTTTATAAATTACCTAGTCTTAGGTATTTCTTCATAGCAGCATGAGAAGGGACTAATACAGTCTGACTCAGGAGGGGAGTCCCCAGCCGCCGGCTGCCCCAAGGCTGGACCCCTGACTGGTCCCCGCCATGCCCAACCTCACCGAGTGCCAAGCCTGTAGCTCCCTGCTAGCTCCCGACTGCCCCTCCCCTGAAAAGGCGCGTGGAAGCGCGGGAGCTCTCTGGTCTGATCATCAGGACGCTCCCAGCAGGCAGACAGGGCTTGCAGGGTGGAGGAGGGACCCCTGAGAGCCCAGCAGGGGGTCCCCTGTGCAGACAGTGCCCTTGTTGAGGGCACGGTGGAGACGCATGTCCTTCCCTGGAGGGGCAGTGTATTAGGCCATTTTCACGCTGCTATAAGTAAATGCCTGCGACTGCATGATTTATAAAGAAAAGAGGTTTAGGCCAGGTGCGGTGGCTCACGCCTCTAATTCCAGCACTTTGGGAAGCTGAGGCGGGTGGATCATCTGAGGTCAGGAGTTTGAGACCAGCCTGCCCAACATGGCAAAAACCTGTCTCTACTAAAAATACAAAAAATTAGCTGGGTGTGGTGGCAGGCACGTGTAATCCCTGCTACTCAGGAGGTTGAGGCAGGAGAATCGCTTGAACCTGGGAGGTGGAGGTTGCAGTGAGCCGAGATTGTGCCACTGCACTCTAGCCTGGGCGACAAGAGTGAAACTCCGTCTCAAACAAAAAATAAAATAAAATAATAAAGAAAAGAGGTTTAGTTGGCTCATAGTTCTGCAACCTGTACAGGAAGCACAACAGCTTCTGCTTCTGGGAGGGCCTCAGGAAGCTTCTAGTCATGGCAGAAGGTGAAGCGGGAGCAGGTGTCTCACACAGCAGGAGCAGGAGAAAGGAGAGGGTGAACTGTCACAAGGCCAGGATGGAGATGGATGGTGCTAAACTGTTAATGAGAAACCAACCCTCACAATCCAGTCACCTCCCACCACAACCCACCGCCAACATTGGGGATTACAATTTTGCATGAGATTTGGACGGAGACACAGATCCAAACCACATCAGGCAGCCGCCAGGGGACACCTAGCATGGGCTGGGGCTGCCTGCTGCTCCCAGCTCTGTCCGCCAGCCCCCAAGACTCCCCAGGAGCTCTAAACCAGTCACCCGGGCTAGCTTTCGAGGACCTCTCTCTCCATGTAGGCAGGCAGCAGTGAAATTTTAAAATAAGGCCAAAAAATGAAAACTGCCCCGAGTTTATTAAGTAAAATGCAGGTAGGTAATTACAAACTGGCTTAATTAAAATTCACCCTCTTAGAAAGCCCTGAGTGGGTGGACCCAGCAGGGAAGGGAGACAGGACGGGGAGGGGCTAGCTCACTCCGAGCCTCAGTTTCCCCAGCTGTAAAGTGGGGAAGATAATGAGAGTTCCTGAAGGGCTATTGGGCAGGACTGAGCTGAACCCTCGGAAGGCAGGCCCCACCCACAAGAAGGGGCTCAGAGGGCCCTGGGACATCACACTCGTCCTGGGGGAGGCTCACCTGTGGAAGCCCAGCACTGAGAGTGCAGTGAGGGCCACAGCGTGGCGTGGGGGGTCATGGACCCTCACGGCCCAGCCCAGACTGTCTTGCTTCTGGAGAAGGGCACGGTGGGTGAGCAGGCTATGCTGGGCTGATTCGATGTGAAGAGCGGTTTTGGAGGCGGTGCGTCTCGCAAAGGCATGGCAGGGACCAGCGCGTGGAGGTGTGAATGGCCTAGCTGGCTTAGGGGCACAGCCTGGCAGGGCACGGCCGAGGAGGCAGGTGGGCTGCTCCTGATGCCAGGCTGGGAGTCCACCTCGGCGGGGGACGGGGAAGCCCCTTGGAGTTCATCCTGAGTGAGGAGGGGTTTTCCGGTTGCCCCATAGGGCTGTGGTCTATCTCTGCCTCTCTCCATGACTGGGGCAGCCGCCGGGAACAGACAGAGGGAAGGGCGGGAAGGCTGGGGGCATGTGGCTGGCATAGCCCGGGTGGTAGTCGCAGGAGCCCACGGGCCCCCCTGGGTGGAGGAGGGAGCCCTGCCCTTGTGGCTTTGGCTCTGGTGGGACCTGGATGGGAGGGTGGGTCCAGAGCCCAAGAATGTGGCCAGGGGTGGGGTGGGGTGCTGCTGTGTGGTTTCTGGTGTTAAGGAAGGGGAGGAAAGGTTGGGCAGGACCAAGACAGAGATGGAGACGGAGACAGAGACAGAGAGAGACGCAGAGACTCCCCCAGGGTGAGAGGTCAAAGGTGTCCCACGCAGAGACCCAGCCAGGCCACCTCCAGCTCTGCGACACACACCTGCACCTCGCAGCCCAGAGGGTGTCATTGGCGTTCCCAGCCCAGGAAGGCAGGACTCCTCACGCCCCCAACGTTCCAGCCTGGAGTCCCCTGACTCCGGCGCTGAGACCCACGGCGTCCCCACCACCCACTGCCGAGGAGAACCCCTCCCTGTTGACCTGTGGCTGGCGGGCAGCCCCACTGGGTGTGGGAGACGCTGCAGGGTCGTCACCAGGCCTAATCCTGACTTGGTTGCTGTCTGGCTGTGTGGCCCTGGGTGTGTCATCCACCCTGAGCCTCAGTTTCCCCACGCTGTGAGGATAAGGACACCTGGCCGTGCCTGGCACATGAGGGAAGGCTTTACTCTAAGCCCTGGCCCTGGGCTCTGAGGTCCTCCTGCCCCCTGCATCCAAGCTGGTCCCCTTGGAGCCGGGGCATCCTGAGATCCCGGGGCCAGGCCCCCGCCCACCTCCAGCCTGTTCCGGCTGCTGCCCACTTGGCTCATAAACCCCTGAGCTTTGATCATGGATCATTCTGTCCCAGCCGGAAGAGACAGGGGCTCCTCCCAGGCCCAGCCACTGGCCGGGAGCCGGGCAGGCTGCCTCGGTCCCTGGCTTCCCCACCCCGCTGCCTCCATTAACCTCTGCACTCAGGGCCGGAAGGGGTGGCTTGCTTTCCAGCTATTCCCACGGCAGGGATGCCACCCTCAGCCCATGTGCAGGGCCCTGTGGGAGGATCTAGGGGCCAGCCTGAGAGAAAGACCCCCATGGAGAGGACAGGAGACAGCCCTGAGTCCAGGGCACCACCTGACCGTCCCATCCCCAGTGGCCAACCTGAACACCAGTCCAGGGTCTGGGGTCTCCATGGACGCCAAAGACCCGGGCTGGCAGTTCTGCTTCAGAGGGGCCCAGAGCCCCAGCCCCTCCTTTCGACTGTAGTCAGGGGGGCTGCCATCCCCAGGAGGGACGATTCTCTGTTCCATGGGATCCCCTCTGTGGGTGTCATGGTAGAGACCGAGGCAGAGCCACTTTTCCACCCAAGGCTGCCCCACTTGTGCCCCTACTGCACCTTCCAGGCTCTGAACGAATCACCCAGCGTCTGTCCCATCCCATGCTGGCCGGGAGCAGCATCCCTTCCACAGCTGTGATGCCTCCTTGGACGGGCGTCTCACCACCCGGAATTGTGAGAAGCTCCTCCGACCTCAGCCTGCCTCTCGGCCCCACCGTCTTCTCCCTGGTTCACGTCTCCATCCCCCTCCTGCCAGCTCCTCGGACCCCACAGTGAGGCCCTGGGCCATGCCTTCTGCACCTTCCCTTCCTCCAACGTTTTGTTTTGATACAGAGTCTCACTCTGTCTCCCAGGCTGGAATACAGTGGTGCTCACTGCATCCTCCACCTCCCGGGTTCAAGCAATTCTCCTGCCTCAGCCTCCTGAGTAGTTGGGATTACAGGCACCCGCCACCACGCCTGGCTATTTTTTGTATTTTTAGTAGAGACAGGGTTTTGCCCTGTTGGCCAGGCTGGTCTCGAACTCCCAACCTCAGGCCATCCACCTGTCCTGGTCTCCCAAAGTGCTGGGATTACAGGCATGAGCCACTGCTCCCGGCCCTTGAAGGTTCTTCCACTGATCACAAGCACTGGGTCACACTCTGCCAGAGGCGTGAGGCTCCCTCATGCTAGGGACCGCAGGGAGGAGGGTGAGGCTGGGCCCGCCTGGCCCTGGGCACACACTGCCCACCGTGACCCCAGACCCACTCTCACCCGGGCAGGAGGTTCCAGCCTATGCCCTGCACCCTGCTGTGTGACCCGGGCGCCGAGGGGCCACTGGACCATGAAGGCAGCCTCTCCGTGGGTGTCCTGGCACTCAGCCCATGTGTATGACAGGGTCCACGATCCATGGGCACCAGGCACAGTGGGGACTGGATAATCGGGGCCCACCCTCAGGCCTGGAGGCTGCGAGCCCCTGTGCAGGGTCATTTCCTGCGCGGGGAGAGCCCAAAGGAACAGGTGCGACGGGAACCCAACAGCTGGTGTCTCAGAGAAATCTGAAGTGAGCCCGGGAAGGTGGCTGAGGCTCATAGCCGGGGCAGGAACCTGTGCAGGGGGAGAGAAGGAGGGAGGGACAGCTGGACCGGGACTAGAGGCAGGACAGGAAGGGGCAGAGGAGACAGGAAGGTGGGGTGGGGGCTCCCAGCAGGGGAGATTTCTCAGCTGGAGAGGTTGCCAGGAGGGAAGGAGCAGAGGGAGCCGGGCCTCCCGATTTTTGCCCCAACCTCCTGCTCCCACATGCAGGCAGGGCTGCCCCAGCCGGGGTCTCCAGCACAAGGTGAAGCTGCTGCTGAGCCCCTGCCCTCCCTGCAGACCTCGGGGGGAGCTGGGCTCCCAGCTGGCCGTGCCCTGGCTGTGTGATGGTGGTCAAGGGCCTGCCCTCTCTGTGCTCCTGCTCCGTCTGGTACTGTGCACTCTGTGGGAACAGGGCCACCACTCACCAACCCACTGCGATGCAGACAGAGGCTGGGACTGGGGGAGGCTCTGCTGTGGCCCTGAGCAGGGGTCCTGCTGGCCTGCAGACTCTGCCTCCCAGAGCCCCTCAGCCCCCGCCCCCCATGTCGGCTCCATCTGGAATCGACACACTTCTTTCTGAGAAGTGATGCATGGCTTCCCCGTCAGATTTACAAATAACTTCAAATTTTACCGTTTTCTTTCCCTAATGAATTCTCCGAAGCGTGTTCCAGGCTCCCCGGTAATGAGCAGGATGCAGAGGCCTCCGTGCAGCTCTGTCTCCCGGCCTGCCTCAGCGAGGCCCTGCTGAATTAGCCCAGCCCCTCCCGGCGCGCAGCCCCGGTGCACCCTCGTTTAGTGCCCTTGGTGGGAATCCATCGTATTGACAATCTCCACTGGTGTAATTCCTGCATTAGGATTTTGTGCTAAACTGTGTTTCAAAAGCGCTCTGACCCCGATTACCTCTTTAATTGTGCTTAAAAATCCAGATTAATTCAGAGGCGAAGTCAGCCACGCTGGGAAGGGGGCCTTGCTGGCCCGCACCGTGGATGGTTCCCCGGTCTCTGAAGATGGCCAGTTCCCCAGGGTGGTCTGTCTGCACCGCCTCCAACTCTCAGGAAGCCTCATTTGGAGCTGCCAGGAAAACCTCTGGCTCTGGGAGGCCCAGAAACGAATGAGAGCGTCTCAGGAGCGCTGGGCTGGTGCCGGCTTCGCGAGCCACGCCACGAAGCCAGGTAAACACGATTGTGCTATTCCCATTTTATAGGTGGGAAAGTTGAGGCCCAAGACTAACTATCCCCAGCCCCAAGGTCAGCAAGCGGGTGGGTCTGGGTGGAGCTGGGGGAAGCTGTGGCTGAGCCTGCTGGACCCCCAGAAGAGGCTGGGTGGGGCTTTCTGTGGCCCCTGGTCCCTCCTGCCATCTTGGACCCCAAAGGGGCTCCAAGGTCCTCTAGTCCCACTCTCCCATGTTACAGGTGGGGAGACAGACCCACCAGCCACAGCTGTCACTGGACCACATGGAGAAGTGTCATGCCAGCTGAGGCCAGTCAGGGAGGCCTGTCTCCGTGATAAACACCTGCCCCTCATCCTGCACGCTGGCTGTCCACGGGATGAGTGGGGACCCGGGGGCCAACCAGGCTGGTTCCAGCCCTGGCTTCTCTCCTGACTCCCTTGGACGAGTCCCCTCCCTTCTTTGAGCCTCAGTTTCTCCATCTGAACAATGGAGTCCCGATCCTGAGATTGCAGGTCTGTTGGGAGACTCGGATACAGCACCTGGTGGTCTGCGCGTGGCATGGGGGGACTCGGGGGCCACTGCCCTGGCTGTGATTCCTGCCTCACTCTGCCCAGCCCCAGGAGAGGTTCAGTGAAGCGCTACAAGCCCTTGGGGTTAGCATGAGGTGTCCAGCCCCACAGCACAACAGATGCTTTTTTTCTTTCACCTTCACCTTGTTTGGAGAAAATAATACTTCTATGAACATGCATGCACAGGCTTTTATGTGGATGTGTGTCTTTATTTTCTTCTTTTTATAATAATAATTATTATTTTAATCAAAACAGAGCTGGAGTAATGTCTTCGTTTTTCCTGGGTAGATGCGTGGGAGTGAGATTGCTGGGTCTCATGGTAATTCCATGTTGGACATTTTTAAAAACTCCCAAACTGGCTGGGTGCGGTGGCTCACGACTGTAATCCCAGCACTTTGGGAGGCTGAGGCGGGTGGATCACCTGAGGCCAGGAGTTCGAGACCAGCCTAGCCAACATGGTGAAACCCTGTCTCTACTAAAAACACAAAAATTAGCTGGGCATGGTGGTGCGCATCTGTATTCCCAGCTATTCGGGAAGCTGAGGCAGGAGAATCGCTTGAACCTGGGAGGCGGAGGTTGCAATAAGCCAAGATCGTGCTACTGCACTCTAGCCTGGGTGACAGACTGAGACTCTGTCTCAAAAAGTAAAAGAATTAAAAAAATAAAATTAGGCCAGGCGCAGTGGCTCACACCTGTAATCCCAGCACTTTGGGAGGCCGAGGCGGGCGGATCACGAGATCAGGAGATCAAGACCATCCTGGCTAACATGGTGAAACCCCATCTCTACTAAAAACACAAAAAATTAGCCGGGTGGCCGGGCGCGGTGGCTCAAGCCTGTAATCCCAGCACTTTGGGAGGCCGAGACGGGCGAATCACGAGGTCAGGAGATCAAGACCATCCTGGCTAACACGGTGAAAACCCGTCTCTACTAAAAAATACAAAAAACTAGCCGGGCAAGGTGGCGGGTGCCTGTAGTCCCAGCTACTCGGGAAGCTGAGGCAGGAGAATGGCGTAAACCCGGGAGGCAGAGCTTGCAGTGAGCTGAGATCTGGCCACTGCACTCCAGCCTGGATGACAGAGCCAGACTCCGTCTCAAAAAAAAAAAAAAAAAAAAAAATTAGCCGGGTGTTGTGGCGGGCGCCTGTAGTCCCAGCTACTCAGCAGGACAATGGAGTGAACCCGGGAGGCGCAGGTTGCAGTGAATTGAGATCGCACCACTGCACTCCAGCCTGGGCGACAGATAGAGACTCTGTCTCAAAAAATAAATAAAATAAAATAAAATAAAATAAAATAAGCCAGGCATGGTGGTGCACATCTGTGGTCTCAGGTCCTCCAGAGGCTAACATGGGAGGATCGCTTGAGCCCAGGAGTTCGAGGCTGCAGTGATCTGTGATTGCACCACTGCACTCCAGCCTGGGCAACAGCAAGACCCAATCTCAAAATAAACAAAAAGAAAAGAAAAGACAAACTATTTGTCAAAATGGATGCAACCTTTTTCCCTGCCTACCAGCAGTGTGCTGGAGTTCTGACTTTCCGATTTCTCCTCCTCACCAATACTTGCCAATATCTGTCTGCTTTATTTTAGTCATCCTAGCGGGTGTGAGGGGCCGTCTCATTTTAATTTGTGTTTTCCTGATGGCTGACGGTATTTTCATGTGCTTATGGGCCATTTTTATATCATCTTTGGAGAAATGTCTATTCGGATCCTTTGCTTATTTAAAAAATTGGGCTATGTGTTTCTTGGTTATTGAGTTACAATCGTTCTTTATATATTTTAGACATAAATGTCTTATCAGAAATCCGTTTTGCAAAAATGTTCTCCCATTTTGCAGGTGTTTTTTTCCCTTTCTCGATGACATCCTTTGAAGTACAAAAGCTTCTAATTTTGACGAAGTCCAGTGTATCTATTTTTTTCTTTTTTCTCTTGTGACTTTCATGCCATGTCTAGGAAGGCTTGGTCTAATTCAAGATGACAAAGATTTTCTCCTGTGTTTTGTTTTCAGAGCTTTAGAGCTTCAGCTCTCACATTTAGTTCTGTGATTTTGTTTTTCTTTTTCTTTTCTTTTTTTTTTTTTTTTTTATACAGGGTCTCACTGTATCACCCAGGCTGGAGTGCAGTGGCACAGTAATAGCTCACCCATACCTGCCCACTTGCTGACCTCCGGGCTGTGGATACTCAGTCTTGGGCCTCAAGTCAAGCCCACAAAGTCAAGGCTTCCTGGGATCAGGTGATCCTCCCACTTCAGCTTCCCGCGTGGCTAGAACTACAGGCGTGTGCCACCATGCTCAGCTAATTTTTAAATTTTTTATAAAGTCAGAGTCTTGCTATATTGCACGGACTGGAGTGCAGTGGCATGATCATAGCTCACTGCAGCCTCAAACTCCAGGTCCCCAGCGATCCTCCCACCTCAGCCTCCCAAGTAGCTGGGACCACAGGCACACACCACCACACCTCGCTACTTTTTAAGTTTTTTGTAAAGACAGAGTCTTGCTATATTGCCCAGGCTGGAGTACAGTAGCATAATCACAGCTCACTGCAGCCTCGGACTCCTGAGCTCCAGCGATCCTCCCACCTCGGCCTCCCAAGTAGCTGGGACCACAGGCACACTCCACCACATCTGGCTATTTATTTTATTTTATTTTTTGTAGAGATGGGTCCTGCTCTGTTGCTCAGGCTGGTCTTGAACTCCTGGGCTCAAGCAATCCTCCCACCTCGGCCTCCCAAAGTGCTGGATTACAGGCGTGAGCCGCCGCGCCTGGCCCCCATGATCTATTTGGAGTTAATTTTTGCATGTGGTGTGAGGCCGAGTCCACTCTTGCCTGTGGATGTCCAGTTGTCCCAGCGCCATCTGTGGAAAATGCTCATTGAACGCCCTTGTTGGAAGTCAGTGAACGAGTGTGTTTATTTCTGGTCTCTGAGTTTTGTTTTATTCCCTTAATCTCCATGTGAGTCCTTACCCCAGGACCACACTGTCTTCATTACTGTAGCTTTGTAGTAAGTTTTGACATCCTACTAGGGAGTCGGGGGTGAGGGGCAGCTGTGGAAAAGGCCACAGCCGCTGGAGTCCCCCGGCCCTCCGTTGGGGCCACCCAAGCCGCCCGGCCGCTGGAGGCTGGGAGGAGCCGATTGCTGGTGGTCCCAGGACAGGCCTAGAGGCCCTCGGCTGTGGTGAGCCGGGATCTGCAGGGGGACTGGGACTGACCTCCGGCCGAGCCGGCCCAGAGCAGAGGTCGGCTCAGCGCCCAGGATCAGGGGGTCCATCCTGCGTCCCATGAGCTACAGCTGCTGTCCCCGATGGGTGCCGTGCTTTCCAGTTTGCTCCCCCGTGTCTCTGTTGACCATCCCCACTTGTAGGTGAGCACACACAGGCTTGGAAGGCGCTGAGGGTTTGTCCCTGCCCTACAAGTCACACAGGGGAGCCCCCAGGCTCCTGGGCAGCATACGGGCCTACCACGGGATCCCAACCCACAGCTCCCCGAGAGTCCTCTAGGACAAGACCCTAATGCTGCCTCTGAGGCCTTCGGCGCCTCGAACTCCAAGCCAAAGAGAGAAGAGGCGTCTCCCTGAGCAGAGGAGCCGTGTGGCCGGGCCTTCTGCCCCAACACACACGCCCAACGTGCTCAGCCAGTGCAGCAGCCCCACAGGTGCAGGCCCCTGCGCCCAGCTCCACACCGTGCCCCCAGTACAGGGCCAGGACCTCCCCAGGATGAGCTCTCGCTGCGTCCCCAAGGGAGGTAAACCCCAGAGCGCTCCAAAGGAGCCCACGTTTGTCCCAACCTGTACATTCTACACTCACGTTTATAACCAGAGCTTCTAAGAGGAATCTGAGCAGCCCCCGCCCACCCTACCCCACCCCTCCCTACATGGATAATTATGGGGCAGGACCTGGGCCCCCATCACTGTTGGCCACCGGCCGCCAGGCCCACGCCCTCACCTTGTCCCAGGGGCCCCCGATGCCTCTGCCAGGAAGCCTCCCCCACGGGCTGAGTTATTTACTTTCCTTAATAACCTTTTATGAGGGGCCTTGCTGTGGCCTTCAGGATGGTAGGGAGCCGGCTTCGAGGTCATCCTTTGGCTGGGATTTTATTAACTTCAAGTCAGGCCCGAGGCAGGTGAAGGAGCACCCCTTCTACCCCAACGGGCTGTGACGCGCTCCAGGTGAGGTGTGACTGACCTGTTTAATTAAATCCTCTGTCTGCACCTCAGCCTGGGTGGTGACGTAGGCAGGATACCCCACAGCAGCTTCCGTGCGGCGTGTCCCCTGCCCACCGCCTTCCCCACCCATCGGGCTCTGAACAGCAGGCCTGGGGTTTCTTAAAAAATCAACTTTCAGCCAGGCACGGTGACTCATGCCTGTAATCCCAGAACTTTGGGAGGCCGAGGCGGGCAGATCACCTGAGGTCAGGAGTTCAAGACCAGCCTGGCCAATATGGTGAAATCCCGTCTGTACAAAAAAAAAGAAAAAAAAAAAGAAAATTTAGCCGGGCGTGGTAGCGTGCGCCTGTAATCCCAGCTACTTGGGAGGCTGAGGCGGAAGACACACTTGAATCCTGGAGGTGGAGGTGGCAGTGAGCTGAGATTGTGCCATTGCACTCCAGCCTGGGCAACAGAGCAAGACCCCATCTCGAAACAAAATAATAATAAAAATACATTGAAATCAAGAGAAATGTTAGACAAACCTGAATTGACGGACATTCTATAAATATCCTGCCTGGACTTTTTGAAAATGTTAATTGCACAAAAGTTGAAGCAAGGCTGAGGGTCCCAGGCTGAAGGAGACAGGAGCGATGTGCAGAGACAGCACCCTGTGGCCGTGGGCTGGATTCAGGACTTGGGAGATGGTGGGATAAAGGACATGATTTAAATGTGGGCCATGGAGCGGCCGCCATCAACAAGACTTTGTCTTGTTCTGCTCTTGTTGGTTACAAATGCAGAACCTAGGGCCTGTCCCTGGCCAACTACACATTTTTGATTTTTTTTTTTTTTTTTTTTTTTTAAGACAGTCTCACTCTGTACACCAGGCTGGAATGCAGTGGAGTAATCTCAGCTCACTGCAATCCCTGCTTCCCGGATTCAAGTGATTCTCCTGCCTCAGTCTCCTGAGTAGCTGAGATTACAGGTGCCCGCCACCACACCTGGCTAATTTTTGTATTTTTAGTAGAGACAGGGTTCCACCATGTTGGCCAGGCTGGTCTTGAACTCCTGACCTCAAGCGATCCATACAACTTGGCCTCCCTCCCAAAATGCTGGTATTACCAGTGTGAGACACTGCACCTGGCCAGTCAGAAATAGCATTCTTTTTTTTTTTTTTTTTTTTTTTTGAGATGGAGTCTCACTCTATCCCCCAGGCTGGAGTGCAGTGGCGCGATCTAGGCTCACTGCAAGCTCCGCCTCCCAGGTTCAGACCATTCTCCTGCCTCAGCCCCCCAAGTAGCTGGGACTACAGGCGCCCGCCACCACACCTGGCTAATTTTTTTGTATTTTTAGTAGAGATGGGGTTTCACCGTGTTAGCCACGATGGTCTTGATCTACTGACTTCATGATCCACCCGTCTCAGCCTCCCAAAGTGCTGGGATTACAGGCGTGAGCCACCGCACCTGGCTGAAATAACATTCTTTTTTTTTTTTTTTTTTTTTTTGAGACGGAGTCTTGCTCTGTCACCCAGGCTGGAGTGCAGTGGCCGGATCTCAGCTCACTGCAAGCTCCGCCTCCCAGGTTTACGCCATTCTCCTGCCTCAGCCTCCCGAGTAGCTGGGACTACAGGCACCCGCCACCTCACCCGGCTAGGTTTTTGTATTTTTTAGTAGAGACGGGGTTTCACCGTGTTAGCCGGGATGGTCTCTCGATCTCCTGACCTCGTGATCCGCCCGTCTCGGCCTCCCAAAGTGCTGGGATTACAGGCTTGAGCCACCGCGCCCAGCCTGAAATAACATTCTTAAGCCCCCTCCATGAAGCCAGTATATCTCTCCATTTATTTAGACCTTCTTTAATTTCTCTCAGCTGTTTTTGGAGTTTTCAGTGCACAGGTCTGGCACCTTTTGTCGGATTTACCTCTCAGTGGTTCACATTTTGTAAATGGCATTTTAGTGTTAGTTTCTGATTGTCATACAATTGCTATACCCTTGATCTTTGCGTACTGTTCTTGCATCCTGTGATCTTGGAAATAGCTTTTTTTGTAAATTCCACCAGGTTGTCTTCACAGAGGATCATGTCCTTATGAACACAGATAGCACTTCTTCCTTTCCCATCTGGACGTGTTCATTTATTTTTCTTGCCTGATTGCATTGGCCCCAGCCCAGACTTACTGAACTAGAAACGGAACTTTAATAAGCTCCTCTGGTAACTCAAATACACTGTTTCTTGAGAAGGGTTCCCTTAGGTTTTGCTGCTTGTATTGGAACAATGTTCAGTTTCTTTTATTTTTAATTTAATTTAATTTAATTTTTATTTTATTTTTTGAGACAGAGTCTCGCTCTGTTGCCCAGGCTGGAGTGCAGTGGTGCGATCTCGGCTCACTGTGGCCTCTGCCTCCAGGGCCCAAGTGATCCTCCTCCTCTGCCTCCTGAGTAAGCTGGGATTACAGGTGCCTACCATCATGCCTGGCTAATTTTTGTATTTTTAGTAAAGACGGGGTTTCACCATGTTGGCCAGGCAATTTTGAACTCCTCACTCACCTCAAACAATCTGCGCACCTCAGCCTCCCAAAGTGCTGGGATTACAGGCGTGAGCCACCTGGGTCCAAACCCTGGCTCATTTGGACTATCTGTTTCCTCCTGTGTCTGAGCTTTGTCACCTGTGACATGGAGGTGTCTGAGGCCCAGGCCTGTCAGGAATACGTGTGGCCATAGTGTTGGTGACAGTGCAGGCGGAGGAGGGTTCTTGGCAGGGCTCTCTGAGCCCAGGCCTCTGCAGCTTACCAAGCAAGTACAGTTTCTCCACTGCCCTGTCCACAGGCGCCACACCGACCCCAAATCATTTGCACTCAGCGCCCCTGTTTGGTAAAGACGATTTTGCAAACAGCAACTGGTTTAGATATCTAGAATGTTTCCCCAAAGCCTAGCACCCTTTAATCACAATGAATAAAGCTGCACAGGACATTGACTTCAGTGATGCAGGAACTGGGGTGTCATTCTGGGCAGAGATGTTGAGGAAAACGCTTGGGAAACGGTTATAGCAAAGCACCAGCTCCCTCACCGCTTGCTCAGCACTCTGTGTCCAGGCCTTGCAGGTGCTGAGGACACCTCACACCCAGGATGACCCACCATGCCCAGGGAGCTCCTCTGCTGATGCCCACTGGGTCAGGAAGCACTTCTGTGCATGGCCCAGCCAGGCAGGGAGAGTGCATTTGCTTTCTAGATGGAAGCTGGCTCCTTGCTCACCATCCCAAGTTGCCCCTGGTTACCCTCCTTGCCCGGCCCTCTCCACAGTCCTCTGAGCAAGTGGGGGCGGGCGGGGGGCATCCCATTGCATGAATGGCCCAGAGAGGTGCAGACACTTTCCTGAGGCTGCCCAGACTGTGAGGGGTCAGGGCACAGGGCTTCCGGCTCCAAGCTGCCTTGGGGCTACTCCTAGGGGTGGGTCTGGCCCTGTCGGCCTGCAGGCCCGCCCGTCCCCACTCACTGCTCACCTGCCCTGCACCTGCCGCCCCCTCCTCGGGGCTGCCCCCCGCCTGGTATTCACTCGATCTTCAGCATTCAGCCTCGGAAGAGCCACCCGGCTATTTACCATGGACTCATTTAAGTTGGTTAATTTTTAATAATGTTGAAATTTCCATGTGAATAATTCAGGTAAATTATTTATTAAAGCGCAGGATAAAGGGACCAGGACAATTACCAGCTGACAGTGTTAGCTGCGGCGTGGCGAGGTGGGCGAGGAGGGCGAGGTGCGAGTGGGAGGGAAGGCCTGCGATGGGCAGTGTCACACGGACCCTCACTCTGAATATCAGACCCAGGAGGGCTTGGCAGGGCCAAACCTTCTTCTCCCTCCACAGCCCCACCAACAGTCTGGCCACCTGACCCTACAGCCGGATAGCCTCTGGCTCCCTCCTGAGCTATCCACGAACCCACTTCCAGCAGCTTCCCTTACACCCCTGCGGCCTCGCTGGCCCCTCTGGCATGAGGGAAGCCTGGAATCCGTCTGCAGAGGCCAGAGGGAAGTTTTCTGTGCCCCAATCTCATTCCGTCAGCCCAAGTCAGCCCTACAGCAGTGACTGCCCATTGCACTTAGATAGGACACCCTGGACCCTGTGAGCTTCCTGGGACCTGGCCAGCCTCGCTCCCCACTGCAGCCCGTGGCAGCCACTGGGGCCTCTGTGACCCTGCATGGCTGTTCCTTCTGCTGGCACAATGCTCCCTGACGCCTCACCTGCCCCGCCCACCATTCCAGCAGGAAGGGGCCGCAGCCACACCAGGCCAGGCGGTGTCCTCTGCACGTCACCCAGCCCCCATGGGGTTCTGTGAGCTTGGCCCAACAGACAGGTCAGGGGCTGCCCCAAAAGGGTCCCTGGACATCGGGAGCTGCCCCTCTGCTGCCCCCTGCCCAGCTGGACAGTCACCTCCACCCTCCCAGGGCCTCGTGGCCAGCGCCCGGGAACCCCCGACTCTGCTCTTTCCACACACCCTCCCCCACCAAGGCGCCCAGGCCTGACGCCTCCTCTCTGGTCACCTGGGTCACCGTTCATGCCATCTTCTTGCTGCCTCCCGCCTCATCTTCAACAACCCTGAAGTCCATCCTCCACTCAGCTTCTCAGGTGATTCTCAAAGGTTAACACAACCACATCCCTCTCCTGCTCCAAACCCTCCATGGCTCCCCAGTGCCCATGGAATAGAGTCCAGGGCCCTAGGTCCCACAGTCCCTCGGCCCACAGGTGCCACCTGCCTCTGCCCTTCTCTATCAGCCCATGCCCAGTTGCCCCGAAAACATGAAACTCACCCAGATCCCAAAGTCCCAAAGACACGGTGCCAAAGAAAGTGTAAAACATCTCAACAATTGTGATTCCACAGCAAATGATAGTATTTGGGATAGGTTGAGTTACATAAAACACATTATTAAAATTAATTTTATCTGCTTCTTTTCCTTCCTTCCTTCCTTCTTTCCTTCCTTCCTTCCTTCCTTCCTTCCTTCCTTCCTTCCTTCCTTCCTTCCTTCCTTCTTTCCTTCTTTCCTTCTTTTCTTCTTCCTTTCTTTCTTCCTTTTTTTGACAGGGTCTTGCTGTGTCATCCGGGCTGGAGTGCAGTGGTGTGACCTCGGCTCACTGCAACCTCGACCTCCTGGGCTCAAGCGATTCTCCCGTCTCAGCCTGCCGAGTAGCTGGAATTACAGGCACGTGCCACCATGCCCAGCTAACTTTTTAAATTTTTTAGTAGAGACTGGGTCTCACTATGTTGCCCAGACTGGTCTCAAACTCCTGACCTCAAGTGATCTGCCTGCCTCGGCCTCCCCAAGTGCTGGGATGACAGGCGTGAGCCACCACACCTGGCCTCCATTTTCCTTTGCAGTGCCTGTCATCTGCGTTATTATCAAGGAGATGTGTGTATCTGGCCACTGCCTGTCCATGAGCAACAGGAATGTGTCTGTCTTGGTCCCTGCAGTATCCTCAGCACGCAGTAGATAAGTCTTCAGTGCACAGTAGGCATAGCCTTAGCACATGACAATCGTGTAATCAACACATAGTAGGTTTGCAGCACACAGTAGGTAAATCCTAAGCACACAGTAGGTAAATCCTCAGCACAGAGTAGGTAAATCCTCAACACATGACAATCGTGTCAACACATAGTAGGTGTGCAACACAGAATAGGTAAATCCTCAGCATATAACAGTCTTGTCATCAACACATGGTAGGTGTGCAGCACACAGTAGGCATCTCCTCTGCACACAGTAGTTAATCCTCAGCACATGACAATTGTGTCATCAACACATAGTAGGTGTGCAACACACAGTAGGTAAATCCTCAGCACATGACAATCATGTCATCAACACATAATAGGTGAGAAGCACACAGTAGGCACTTCCTCAGCACACAGTAGGTCTGCAGTGGCCGCATGAATGGAGCCCTGGAGTTCTACTGGGTGGAGGTCTACTGGATGGGGCAGTGCTGCAGCTGGGGGTGGAGGAACCTGAAGGAGCAGGCTGGGGGGCCCATGAGGGGCCATGGGACACCCACGGAGGGTGGGAAGCTGCTTAGAAGAGGCTGGAGCTCAGGGAGGGCCTGGGTGGGACTGTCACGGGGCGAGTGGGGAAACGGGCTGTGGGCCGAGACCCAAGGCTATAAACTGGGAGGGGCCATGAGCCCCGCCCGTGGGGAGCAGCGATCCACAGCCGCCTCTGTGGAGCCCCAGGTGTCTCAGCCCTTCCACCCCCACGGGCCTCTCCATTTGCCACCTCGCACGTCTGCAGCACCTTCTCTTCCAGGCCTCACAGGAACCCGGGTGGGAGACTGGGTTCTTCCCATTTTCCAGATGAGGATGCTGAGGCCCCAAGTGGCACATGGAGCCAGAGCTCATGCCCAGGTGTGTGTGACCCCAAAGTCCTTACGACCGGGTCCTGCACTCCCTCAGGCAGAGGCAGAAGTACCCCCATAGCCTCCTGCAGCCTCTTCCTGAGCCTGGGAAGAAACTGAGGCAGAGCCAAGCAGTCCCTGCCGTGACCCCACACGGGGCATCTCCCCAGAGGCTGGTTTTGCCCAGGGCCAGGAATCCCAGACACAGACCCCCAACCCGGGACTTAGGCGTTGACCTTCTCAGGCGGTCACGTGGACACGGGTGTCCTTTTTTATTAAAACCCAACACGTGCGGCCCCGGCCTCCTCCCGCCCACCCCAAAGCCACCGGCCTCCTACGACAGCGACTCCCTGACTGCCTCCTCCGGCCACAGCCCCTCCCGCTTTAATTACCAGCACCTAGGGTGGCGGCACACTAGGCGGCTTCGCACTCATTAAAGTGGGGGCTTTACAGGATGGCGCCGTCCCCCCATGCCCAGGGGACCTCACAGCGCCAGTGACCCACAGGCCAGATCATTCCAGAGCTAAACAGGCAGAGACCAGGCCTGGAGCCTGCAGCCAGGTAGGTGATGGGTGGAGGGGGGTGCTGGGGGCCGAGGCTCAACCCCACCCTCTGCTCCTCTGCCCTGCAGCCTTGAGACAGTGACTCCACCCCCTGTGCCTCAGTTTCCTCTCCCATCCTGTGGAGAACACCTGGGCACTCTCAGGGTTCATCCATTCCTTAGACAAACACCACAGTAGTGAACATC
Organism: Macaca thibetana thibetana; assembly: GCF_024542745.1. NCBI lineage: Eukaryota > Metazoa > Chordata > Mammalia > Primates > Cercopithecidae > Macaca > Macaca thibetana. Next base: position 146,732,794 of record NC_065580.1, read on the forward strand.
GCTGAACCCTCCAACCACTCTGTGGTCCCCACCTTGCAGGAAAATGGTGGATTCCAGGGGCAGGAGGAGGCAGGAGGGGTTCCCAGAGGGGCGGGGTTCCCAGACTGCAGCTCCTGGGTGGGCAGCCTTCCTGGGCCCACTTTATGTGGTTCTGACCTCACTGATCAAATCCTGAGCCCAGGGCCGACGACACAGACCTGGAAGGTCCCCAGGCCCCTCCCCGAGCCTGCAAGCGCATCTCTGCCCCATCGAAGCTCAAACTCACCTCTCCTGGGAAGCCTCACCGGATGTGCTCTCCCGGGAGCTGCAGAGCTGAGGGGAGGAGTCCGCTGTGAAGTCTGCTTTGAAGTCTGCCGCAGGTCTGGGTCACCCCCCACCTTGTCTCCGGCACCTGGGGCTCAGTCCAAGGTATGATTCAGGGCAGGTGACAGGAAGTTGAGTTTTTGTTTTTGTTTTTTTGCTTTTTTTTAGGGGAGACAAAGTCTCGCTCTGTCACCCTGGCTGGGGTGCAGTGGTGCAATCTCAGCTCTCTGCAACCTCTGCCTCCAGGGTTCAAGCGATACTTCGACCTCAGCCTGCCGAGTAGCTGGGACTACAAACGTGTGTCACCACGCCAGGCTAATTTTTTTTGAATTTTTATCAGAAATGGGGTTTCACCATGTTGGCCAAGCTGGTCTCAAACTCCTGACCTCAGGTGATCTGCCCGCCCCGGCCTCCCAAAGTGCTGGGATGACAGGCGTGAACCATCGTGCCCAGCTGAAAGTTGATTTTTTTTAGAAACCCCAGGCCTGCTGTTCAGAGGTTCCCCTGGGGCACCCCCCAAAAGACGGCGGAGAGCTGGGGCCAGGCGAGAGCCACACTCACTGGGCCACCCAAAGGCTCAGGGGCACAGCTGTGAAGTGGGCATGAGCCCAGCCCCTCTGGGGGCAGCAGGGATTCAGGGGCCCCGCCTCTGAGGGTTGCACTGGGGCCCCACGAGAGAAGGCTCGCAGGGAACCTGGGCAGGCCACCTGGGAGGCTGGGACCAGACTGCCTGGACCCCACCCTAGCTTCACCACTTACTGGCCTTGGGCAGCTGCCTGGCCCCTCTGAGCCTCTCACTGTCCCCATCTGTCAAGTGGGATAATAATGATAGCAAAGTGCTGGAGATTGGAATTATTGATACAACGGGCCACAGTCTCACCCTGGCACTCGCTCATGTTGATTTCCAGCTATGGGAAAGTCTGCACAGGTGTGCTGGAAATGCTGGGTGCCTGTGGAGGGCCCCCGCTCCCTGGGACAGAGCTGGCCTGCAGCTTCCCATGAGGCCCTTGCCAGATAGAGGGGCCCAGCTTGCCCCTAGGTGTGGTGTCCATGGAGACAGAGGGGACCCACTGCCCCCAGTCTGGGGGTCATGGTGACCTGGGGCCCTAGGAGGGAGCCTGAGGGGGGCAGGAGCTTCCCAAGATCCAGCCTCAAAGCTCAGTCCCTCAGATAATAATAACATGATTATTAAAAATAATCATCAGGCCAGGCGTGGTGGCTCACGCCTGTAATCCCAGCACTTTGGGAGGCCAAGATGGGCGGATCACAAGGTCAGGAGATCGAGACCACCCTGGCTAACACAGTGAAACCCCATCTCTACTAAAAATACAAAAATTAGCCGGGCGTGGTGGCGGGTGCCTGTAGTCCCAGCTACACGGGAAGCTGAGGCAGGAGAATGGTGTGAAACTGGGAGGTGGAGCTTGCACTGAGTGGAGATCGCGCCACTGCACTCCAGCCTGGGCGACAGAGAGAGACTCAGTCTCAAAAAAAAAAAAAAAAAAAAAATCATCAGGCTGGGTGTGGCAGCTCACGCCTGTAGTCCCAGCACTTTGGGAGGCCAAGGAGAGAGCCCCAGAGTTCAAGACCAGGCTGGGCAACACAGCAAGATCCCATTTCTATATAATAAAATAAAACTCGTCAGGCGTGGTGGCACCTGCCTGTCATGCCAGCTGCTCGGGAGGCTGAGGCGGCGGAATCGGCAGAATCGCTGGAGCGATTGGAGGCTGCAGTGAACCATGATCGCGTCATTGCACGGCAGCCTGGGTGACAGAGCGAGACCCCAACTCTGAAACACAAATAAACACTTCTAAAAAGGAATAATCAGTGGAACTATCAACGTGGAGGGAGGCCTTGGTGCTGCATCTCATTCGATTTTCACCTGCCCTCCCCAGGAGGGAGGGACTAGAGTGTCCCCGTTTCAGAGACGAGGAGACTGAGGCCAGAGAAGCCAGGTCATTTGGCTGGTGCTGAGACCTGCCCGGGTTTCGGGAGAGCAGCCTGCAGCCCCCAGGGCCCCTGGCTGATATCTAACAGCTGGAGCCAGCCACCAGGCCCCATGCCAGGGGGGCCTCCCGTCCCCACACTGTGCCAGGAAGCATCTCTGGGAAAACTCGTCTTACAGATTTGATTTAATCACCAAATGCTGATTTTTGCAAAGCAGGTCGTGACCCTGGTCATTTTGTGAAAGTGAATTGCCTGGGAAAATGGAAATTGTCACTTTATTACAGGATTAAAAAAATTCAATCCCATTTGAATAAAATGGGAAATAGGGCAGGCCCGTGTCCTTCCGTCCCCCGTTATTAGTGAATTAGGGTCCGTGGGAAACCTGGGTGGGATTTCATGAACAGGATTTAATTCCATCCTCTACCCCCCAAGCTGGGGTTGCCCTGCAGAGTGGGGGTTTCCAGCAAAGAAACCCACCTCCTCCTTCCCCCCCATTTCCTTCCCCAGCCCCCTCTCCCCTCCCAGGGACTTGACAGACTTTCCAGCCAGGACCCCCTCTACCAGTGCCCCAGGCACAGTGACTCCAGCCCCTACACTGTGACCAGGCTGGTCCTGCCCCAGGGTGCCAGTCCCCTGTCAGGCCTCACATCCCTCCGCCCAGGGCTGCTCCTGCGTGAAGACCCGCCCAAGGGATGCTGCAGGGTGTATGCCCTGACCCAGGCCAGTGTCCAGTGGTGTGGTCAGATATGAACCTCCACACTCAGGGAGCTGGGAACACAGTCCAGCTCCGTCCCATTGGGCCAGACACACCAGGCACTCAACAGATCTCTGCAGGGTGGCCGGCATGCCGAAAGCAGTGAGAAGCTGTGATTTTTATACACTCATTTAGTGTGTGTGTGTGATGAAAAATGCACCTGGCCTGGTGCGGTGGCTCACACCTGTAATCCCAGCACTTTGGGAGACCAAGGTGGGCGGATCACCTGAGGTCAGGAGATCGATACCAGCCTGGCCAACATGGTAAACCCTGTCTCCACTAAAACTACAAAATTAGCCTGGCATGGTGATGCATGTCTGTAGTCCCAGCTACCGGGGAGGCTGAGGTGGGAGGATCACTGGAGCCCAGGAGGTCAAGGTTGTAGTGAACTATGATTGCACCACTGCACTCCAGCCTGGATGGCAGAGCCAGACCCTCTCTCTAAAAAAAAAAAAAAAAAAAATTAGGCTGGGCGCGGTGGCTCACACCTCTAATCCCAGCACTTTGGGAGGCCAAGGTGGGCAGATTGCCTGAGGTCTGGAGTTCAAGACCAGCCTGGCCAATATGGCAAAACCCCCGTGTCTTCTAAAAATAAAAAAATTAGCCGGGTACGGTGGTTCACACCTGTAATTCCAGCACTTTAGGAGGCCGAGGCGGGCAGATCACGAGGTCTGGAGATTGAAACCATCCTGGCCAACGTGGTGAAACCCCATCTCTACTAAAATACAAAAAATTAGCTGTGTGTGGTGGCACGTGCCTGTAATCCCAGCTCCTTGGGAGGCTGAGGCAGGGGAATCGCTTGAACCCGGGAGGCAGAGGTTGTAGTGAGCTGAGATCATGCCACTGTACTCCAGCCTGGGCTGGAGTGTGCCCCTCTCCGCCAGGTGCTCTCTGGACAGGGGGTGTTCAACCCACAGAGCCAAACGCTGCCTTCCTGGGTGTGCTGGTACCCGGCTACTCCACGGGACCAAATGCCCCCCACATTCATGTGCAGGTAAGACCCCCTGGGCAGGGGCCCACCGTCTGGGGGTGATGACTTTTCCTGGCACATAGGAGAGTGGAGGAGGCCGTCTTTGACCTGGGAGAATCTGGGAGTGAGTGGGGGGACACGACAGGAGCCAAGGCAGGTGAGCTCAGGAGAGAGGAGTGGGGGCAGCTGGGGTTGCCAGGAGTCCACTCTTTACCCTGCAGGGATGGCTGGAGAGGAGCGGGGGCTGACTCAGGAGTGACTCAGGAGTGACAGGTGTTCCTCCTGCGGTGAGACCCAGGCTGAGTTCCCTGGTTTATAGTGGACCCCTGCGCTCACTGGCCGAGAGGGGTGATGGGTGAGCCTCACTCCCCCTGGGCCTCAGTTTCTGCATCCATCAAACGGGGCTGCTCCCCAGGCCTCCTCCCACCCTTTGTTGTCTATGCTTCCCACTAGCTCCAACCGCTTCCATGGCATTTATGAGGGACACCTGGCAGAGCCCAGCACCACCTGCTGGCATGGTCACCCACCTCTGGGTGGGACGCGTGGCTGCCTTGATTGCCTTCCCGGGCAGGTGTCCACAGGGGCCCAGCCACACACACCAGTCGGCAGAGCAGGCGAGAGGCATCTGCCTTTGCCAGAACAAAATTAAAAGAGGATTCGGGAGATCAGGCCAGCCTGTCGCTGGAGGAGGCCGAAACTTAACCCTTCCCAGGCTGGGCTGCATGGGCCAAGCTAAGGCCGGTGGGGCAAGCAGGAGCCAGCATTGTATGTCAAGGCCTGGCACCCCAAAAAAGAGGGCCTGGGGGCTTCCCCAGGAGTACCACCCTCCTGACAGCATCCTGCAGAGCCCTCCCCGCTGTGTCCCCTCTGGGAGCTGCCCCCACCTCCCTAGCTTCTCCACCAACACCTTGGGCTCCTGGAAGGCTGGCCCTTGCCTGGGCTCTGTTCAGCTGCAGAATGGATAGGATAGGCAAGTGCCTCCCAGCCTGCCTAGCCTCTGCTCCCTTCCTGGAGGCTCCTCATCTTCTCTGCGAGGACTGACGTGGTCTCCCGCGGGTGCCCATGGTAGCTGGGGCCAGCCCTCTCCCAGACAAGGGGCAGGCACCCGGCCCAAGGTGGCCGACCAGAGATGGGATCACCAGCCTTTACCTTGAGCCGCAGCAAAGGGGTGGAGGAGGAGGGGGCCTCATGCGCCAAGCAGTGCGGTGACACAGCCCTGGCCCACCTGTCCCAGCCCCAGCTCCTGTTGGCTTCCTGCTGCACACCTCGCCAGAGGCCCTGTCCCACCCACACACCAGGGTCTTTAGCTTCCTGGGGCTCATGAACCACCACCCCTTCCTGAATATTTTTGGCTCCCATTAGTCAAAGCTGGTTTTTGTGACTTTGAACTAAAGACCCCAAAAGACACAGCACAGGGACTGAGAGGAAGGCACGTCACGTGCTCTGCAGCCAGGCTGCAGGTCTGTTCACCTGAAAAGAACCTTCTGAGCCCCCGTGTGCCAGGCACTGTTCCAGGTACTTGGGGGACAGCAGGGAAAAAGGTAGACACTCGTCCCCCTCGGTGTGCGTTCTACTGGGGCCGGCCAACAAGGGATATGTAAACCACAAACAAATCAGGCAATTTTAAGTAGAAAAGATACTGAGAAAAACGTCCAGCGGGAAGGTACGTTCTAGGTATCTACTGCTGTCCGTCAAACCACCCCAGACTAAAGCAGCGATCATCTTACTGCGCTCATCAACTCTGCAGGTCCCGTTCAGCCTGGGTGCAGAGGATGCCTGCTCTTGGCACCTGCACCCAGTCACTGCTGAGCTTCCTCACAACATGGTGGCAGCGTTCTGCAAGCAGGTGTCCCAAGAGGACGGATGGCAGCCTTTTATGACCTAGCCTTGGAAGTCGCTTAGTGTCATTCTGCTGCAGTCACGGCCTGCCCAGATTCCGGGCGAGGGAAGATCGCCTCCACATCTTGATGGGCTGGGACCAAGGTCACATGGTCGGAAGAGCATGGGGGAGGGGAAATGCTGCTGCAAGGCAGGGAGGCAGGGCAGACCCCTCTGGGGAGGTGACAGCAGTGGCCAGGAGAAGCCGGCTGAGGCCCGGGAGGGTCCGACTGAGGACAGGTAGGGGGTTGGGTTCTGTTATTGCAGTGGGGTGTCCCCTGGATGCCCCACCATGTGCCAGGCTCTATTGTAGGCCCTGGGGTACTGAGGCAAGAAAGACCCAGTCTCAACCTCAGACCCCATGTCAAGGGGAGACAGAGAAGCAAAAAGCACAGTCCAGGCTATCCCTGTTGGGGTGCTCTGGGCTGCAAGGGATGGAGCACCAGCTCAGCTCACTCGGCTGATAACTCAGGGGCTGGAAGCATAGCCAAGTGGGTGGATGTTGGGGAGGGATGCTCGGTGCCACGGGGTACTTGCCAAGCTGGACGTGTATTCATTAACCGCTCCCACTCCATTCTACAGAGGAAGAACGGAGGTGCAGGTAATGAGATGGTCACCCATGGCCACAGCTAGCTACAAGCCTGGACTTGTACCCGACACCCGGCTCCACAATTCTTGTGCTCTGTTCTGCCTTGGGGAGGGGCGTGGGGTCAGAAAAAGGCCTGGGTCCAGACGCCACATGGGCAGTCTCCGCTGAGAAGACCCTCGTGTTCTCCACCGAGCAGACCCCCAGCCGTGAGCAGACCCCACATGCACAGTCTCTGCTAAGACCCTCGTGTTCTCTGAACACACGGCTGTCATCAGCCAGGCATCCCCGAGGACCCAAGAGGCACAAACAAGGCCAGGCAGTCCCAGGGGAGGCCAGTGGTCCCAGGGCGCCCAGCCCTGCCCTCCTCAGCTGCCTGCGGGTGCCCTCGGGGCCTGGGTCTGCAGCCCAGATGCATATTCTATCTAGCATCAGGACCGGGCACAGAGAGGATGCAGAACCTATCTGGCATCTCAGACTGCTTCCCCTACTGTGTCCTGATGGAACCCCGGGAAGCCCCGAAGCCACCCCTTCAGGCCTGGATCCTGCCCCCGGGGCCCCCACATCCCAGCCCTCCATCCCAGGAAGCTCCTGCTGAGGGACCCCCTTCGTCCCGTCCCTGCATCCTAGACCCCACCCTGTGGGAGCAAAACCGGAACCCAGAAAGTTGAGCCGCTTGACTGGTGCAGAGCTGGGACACGAACCCAGGATGCCAGCTCGGGCCTCAGCCTCACCCGCTGCAGATGCTGTCCCCAGCCCTGCCAAGGCCCGGTGCAGGCCCTCCCAAACACACACGGCAGATTTTTATTAAACTTCTTTGTTAATTGCACAAGTAATGCACCAATACATCTGGAGTGAGTTTTAAAACAAATCCCAGACACCATATCATTTCTCTCATAAATACTTCAGTATGCAAATGGGGCTTTAAATAATTTGCTGTTTAAATGATGTTGGTTTCTCCTGTGAGCAACAGAATTCCATGCTTACAGGCTAGCCGAGGCAGGGAAACTTCACCCAGGCCCAGTGGCGCCCCACTCTGCCCTCGGCCAGCTCCATGCCTGGGCCGTGTTTGTGTGTGGGTTCTCTGCCATGCGGATTTCATTTCACACCTTCTCTTCTCTTGAGTTCCACATCGGCAATTCCCCAGCGCTACTCCCAGCTAGAGAAATATCCGTCCCAAAGGCCTCCTTGGACGTTGCTGTTAGGCACAGTTTTTCTCGGCTACAAACACTGCACTGAACGTCTTAGAGCAGGAGGTGCTGTATGGTTTTCGGATCATTCTCGGAGGAGGGGTTCCCAGAGGCTGGATTCCGAAATCAAAGCACCCGTCCCCAAATTGCTTTCCAAGAAGACACAAACACTGTTGAAATCCTCGTAAATCATGGTTTTTGGGCAGAGGGGGGTGTGTTCTCATGCAGAGGTCACTCAAGCAGGGGGTAGTGGGAGCACAGGGGAGCTGGTCTCAAAGGCCACCAACACCGCCTTGCCCATGGGGGTGGCTGAACACGTCTTTCTGCCTTTCCAGCCTCAGTTTCCCCATCTGTCGAGTGGCCACAGGTTTGTGTGTGCGGCCGACCCCAGGAAGATGGCTCTCCAGGCCTCGGTGGAGGCCGTCCCTAGACCTAGAGGGAAGATGCGTCTAGCAGTGCCCTGTCCACCTCACTGCCGGCGCCTGCTCTGGAGGAGTTCAGAGAGTGCTGGGGAGGGGCCTCCCACCTCTGCAGGGATTGAAGTGTGTTTGTTTTCATTCCCCCTCCCCCGGGCCTCAGTCCTGCCCCCAGGGGAGAAAGGCAGCTTTGTAGAATCCAGGCAGGAAAGCAGAAATCTCAGGGCCCAAGTCCCCCAGCCTGCATCTCTCCCAACCTGTTCCTTTCTGGGGGCCAGAGAAGGGGTGCTACCTGCCTAAGGACACACACACGCAGCAAAGCACCTCTAATCTGCGGGTTCTCTGGCTCCTGAGATCCTGTAACAGGATCTAATCCCATACAGCAGTCCCCGTTCCTGAGCGGCCTCCGGTGGCAGCACCTGCCAAGGCCCCACCTCTGGGCCCCATCCTCCCCTAAGCAGGGGCGCTCAGCAGCCGTTTCAAGGATGAGGAAACTGAGGCTGGGAGGGCCAAGGCTCGCCCCAGGACACCCAGCCGGGCTCTCAGCCAACCAGCTGAACCGCGGGCTGCGCTCTCCCCGCCCCTGCCCGGCGAGTGCAGATTCCCGCCTATTTTCCAACACCCGCCTGCAGGGGAGTCGGGCGCCAGATGGGATCGAACCCAGCAAGGTGAGAAATCTGGGCGGGGTAGCAGATGGGGAGGCCCTCCCCGGGGAACCCCGGGAGAGGGGAGGACAGCGAGGGCCCCGGGTGCGGCCTCTCGTGTGCCCCCGGCCGAGGGGCGCAGGCCCACATCCCCCCAGGGGCGCCGCAGCTGTCAGTCCGTGGTGAGTGGCGCCATCCGGATCGGAGATGGGCGCAGCTGCACCGCCCCAGGGTAGGAAGCACATAGCGGAGGCCGCGCGGCGCGGAGCGACCGGGGACGCCCCCTGCGGGTTGCGGGCGGGAGCGCGGACCCCGGCCCATCCCTGACCCGGCCCACCGCGGACCTCACCCATCCTGGACCCCGCCCATCCCAGGCCCCGCCCACCCCAGACACCGGCCCGTCCCTGACCCCGCCAGCCCCAGCCCCGCCCAGCACCGACCCCACCCGTCCAGACCACGCCCATCCCAGCCGCTGTCCACCACGGACCTCACCCATCCCGGACCCGGCCCACCGCGGACCTCACCCATCCTGGACCCCGCCCACCCCAGACACCGGCCAGTCCCTGACCCTGCCAGCCCCTAGCCCCGCCCAGCACCGACCGCATCCGTCCAGACCATGCCCATTCCAGGCCCTGCCCCCCATGGACCTCGCCCATTCTTGACCTGACCTGCAGCGACTCCAGCCCATCCTGGACCCCACCTACCGCAGATCCTGCCCGACCCAGCCCACCTAGGACCTTGGCCCACCACGGACCCTGCGCATCCCGGACCCAGCCCACCGCAAGCTCCGCCTATCTCGGACCCCAGCCTATCCCAAATGCCGCCCACTACATGGTCCCCAGCCACCGCGGACCCCACCCACCGCAGGCCCCGCTCACCTCAGACCACCCCCCAACATCGGGCCCCCACTCCCACCCTGTTCCATCGCCCACCTCCGACCCCACCCAGGCAGTCTCAGCCGATGGCCTTGAGACGACTCCAGCATCATTCGCTGAGGGTCCCCCACCTCCAGGGCTCCCACTAACCTAAACATTTGTGTGCATTTAATTCAATTTTACAAACGAGGAAACTGAGGCCCGGAGCATTAGATTACGTGCCCTGCTAAGTGGGGCTAGGTGAGACCACTGTGACCCCAGGCAGCCTGTAATGGGATTGCCCTCCAAAAAGGGGCCCTGCTGTGTGGGATATGAGATGGCGGGGAAGGCGGGCAAAGGATTTGCAGGCACGTGCTGTGGTGCAGCTGGTGAGGCTGGATTTGCAGGGCCGGACCAGCTCACATGGAGGGGCAGTGTGGATGGTGCAGTGTGGTGAGGGTTGCCCGCCCTTCCTCTGGACAGGGCAGTGGGGAGGCGGAGGCCGGGACGGAGACCCCAGGAGCCCTGGGGACGCGCAGGCCAGGCACAGACACTGCCAGGCTTCCTGGACCCCTCCCCATTGCACCTGCTTCGTCTGTAGACTGCTCCCCGTGTGGGCAGAGAGGTCCTGGGGGTGGTCTGGGAGTAGAGACGGAAAACCCCCGAGGCTCCCACAGGCAAGCCCCTCCCTGCAGAGAGGGGGCTTCAAAGGTGTGAGATGACAGAGGACAGGTTGGCAAAGCACCCCACATCCCCTTCCCTGGCCCATCTCCTCCCCGGGAGAGAGAGACAGATGGAGAGGGAGAGAAACAGAGAGAAACCAAGAGAGACAAGGGGGCCAGATCCCAAAGGGAAATGCAGCTGGACAGAGGCAGACGGAGGGACGCAGGGGAGGGAGTCAGCAGGGAGAGGTTTTGGAGGAAGATTTTCAAGTTTTTCCCTTGGGTGTTTGCACAGAAGGTTTTTAATCTTTGCTGGAACCTCCCTGTGGCTCTGCCCACTTCAGCCAGCAGTGACCACCATGTGACCCAGGCAGGGTCACTGGGCTCAACCCTTCCCTGCCAGTCCCGATGTGGATATGAGCATGGATACCAATATTTCTGTCTCATGAAGGGCTGGGATGCTTGGGAGGCACAGGGCTCCAGCCCAGCCTTGGGAGTCCATCACAGCCCAGCCAGCCAGCTACACCTGATCTGGGCCAGAGCTTCCAGTACCCAGCCTGCAGAGCTGTGGAAGTGCAGAGGCAAGGAATCATAGAGAGGATTTTGGAAGTGACATTGACCTCTGCTTGAATGCTTCTGCTGACGGGGAGCTCACTACCTCCAGAGACAGCCCACATTGTCTCTGGGTATCTCCATGAGTTAGGAAGCACATTCTCATTTTGAGCAGATTCTGTCTCCCTTTCACCACCACCTCCCACCTCCAAGCCCTGCCCCACGATTTCCACCACTGACCCCTGGAACCACACACAGCACACACATCCCACACATTTATCTGACAAACATTTATTGAATGCCTACTCTGTGCTGGACCATAGGCATAAACAAGGATATGAGGCCAGACCTCTTGCGGCTGTCTCCTTAGAAACTGAGCACGGAGGGAGAAGGCACCCTCCAAGCCTGCACCACCAAAACAGAGGAGGCAGAGAACACGCATTGCCTCTGTATCTCCTGCGTGCCAGACCTCAGCCATCATCCCAACAACGTGGTGGTGGTGGTGGGGTGTCATTATTATCTTCAGTTTACAGATGAGAAAACTGAGGCTGAGGGGGTTACGACTCTGTGCCGGGCACCAGGCAGGCGGCAGTGAGCCTTGCCTTGGCTACATGATGGGTTTAGAGATGATCGTGTGACCCAGTTCAGGCCGGCGAGTCATCAGTGAAAGCAAAGTTGGCTGCCTTTTCCTCTGGACTCAGTTCTGGTCTGGAGCCATGGCAGCTGTCTTGCCATGATGAGGGCACTAAGAAAGATGCCAACAGCCGGGTGCGGTGGCTCATGCCTATAATCCCAGCACTTTGGGAGGACTAGGCGAGCGGATCATGAGGTCAGGAGATCAAGACCATCCTGGCTAACATGGTGAAACCCATCTCTACTAAAAATTAAAAAAAAAAAAAAAAAATAGCTGGGCGTGGTGCTGTAGTCCCAGCTACTCGGGAGGCTGAGGCAGGAGAATGGCATGAACCTGGAAGGCAGAGCTTGCAAGGAGCCAAGATCGTGCCACTGCACTCCAGCCTGGGTGACAGAGCAAGACTCTGTCTCAAAAATAAATAAATAAATAAAAATAATTTAAGACTGGGTGCAGTGGCTCATGCCTGTAATCCCAGCACTTTGGGAGGCCAAGGCGGGTGGATCACGAGGTCAGGAGATCAAGATCAGCCTGGCCAACATGGTGAAACCCCGTCTCTACTAAAAATACAAAAATTAGCCGGGCATAGTGGCACATGCCTGTAATCCCAGCTACTTGGGAGGCTGAGGCAGAAGAATCGCTTGAACCCAGGAGGTGGAGGTTGCAGTGAGCCAAGATCTCACCACTGTACTCCAGCCTGGTGACAGAGTGAGGTCTCAAAAATAAATAAATAAAAAGACAGACGCCAACACAGAAAACATCAGAACCAAGAGACAGAAAGACACTGGGTTACGATGATATTGTATGAACTCCTGGATCCAGCCGCTCCTGAAGCCGGTAACCCTTGAATTTTCACACAAGTGAGAAAACAGTTTCCTTCTTTGGCTTAAGCCAGTTTGAATTGTGTTTTCTGTCACCAGCAACCTCAAGTACCCTAAGTTCAAAGAGTTTACTGTCCACAAGAAGAGTTTATTGTCCATAAATCAATGGACACTTGTAAGCATCGATTTGTGAGTGTTGAGTGGTGGTGGGAGGGTGGGGAGGAAGGCGGGGGCTACGTGCTATTATAACACCTGCTAACACTTATCCCACACAAAGTAAAGGGGTGCATGTGAATTAGCTCACAGGATCTTTTTCTTTTTTTTGAAATAGTCTCTCTATCTCGTCCAGGCTGGAGTGCAGTGGCACGATCTCAGCTCACTGCAGCCTCCGCTTCCTGGGTTCAAGGGATTCTCATGCCTCAGCCCCCCGAGTAGCTGGGATTGCAGGCACCCGCCACCACACCCGGCTAAAATTTTTTTGTATTTTTAGTAGAGACGGGGTGTTGACATGTTGGCCAGGCTGGTCTCGAACTCCTGACCTCGAGTGATCTGCCCACCTCGGCCTCCCAAAATGCTAGGATTACAGGCGTGAGCCACTGTGCCTGGCCAACTCACTGCATCTTTACAGCAACCTTATGACATAGATTCTGCCAGGATCCCATATCTGAGGATAAATAGTGCTAGCTGCTATGTAAAACAACCCCCCATCAAAGGCTGACGATTTAACAAAACGGAAGTTTATTCCTTGCTCTTGTCCAAAGTAAGTGGGTGTTTCACAGTTGGTGGGGGATCGGGGTTCTGAGCCCCGGGTCCTGAGCTCCTTCCCACGTGGAGATCCACCCTTCCTCAGGGCCCTGGAACCCACTGGACCTGCCTGGTTGGCCAGTGAGGAAGGAGAGCAGAGAAGGATTCTTGGGAACTCTGGGAAGACTTAGGAGACAGGCCCGAAGTGGTTTCTGACACTTCTGCCCACATTTCATCCACCACAGCTCGCTCACGTTTCTGTATCAATCCACCCAGGAGGCTCGGAAACGTCATCTCCCTGGGCCCCCAGGAAGCAAAGAAAAAGGTCTAGTTTTGCTTCGAGAGGTCAACAGGAGACGTCCAAGGTCACACAGATGGGACAGGACACAGACAGGATGCAGGACTAAAAGCCAGGCACAGCACTTCTGCATAGCTTTCCCTGCACCCTCGGAATCTCTTGATTGGACTTTCTCTGGGCAGGGCAGTGGCCTGGGGAGGTTGGTCCATCACAACGCTGTGATGGAGAAACCCTAGAATCATATCACAGGACACTCGTTGATTGTTATTGCATGATCACCTCTGATTTTCCAACTGGCACCATTATCTTTAAGTGACTTTGTTGACTCAACCAGTTAGGACTTTTTTTTTTTTTTTGAGATGGAGTCTTGCTCTGTTGTCCAGGTTGGAGTGCAGTGGTGCAATCTCAGCTCACTGCAAGCTCCACCTCCCGGGTTCAAGTGAATCTCCTGCCTCAGCCTCCTGAATAGCTGGGATTACAGGTGCCCGCCACGACACCTGGCAAATTTTTGTATTTTTAGTAGAGACCACGGCTTCACCATGTTGGCCGGGCTGGTCTCAAATTCCTGACCTCAAGTGATCCACCCACCTTGGCCTCCCAGAGTGCTGGGATTACAAGCATGAGACAGTGTGCCCACTACAGTTAGGATTTTAATTTGGGGCAAAGATGGTGGTTTTAAGGTTGTTGTAATTATAAGATGCTGATTTTTTTTTCCTCTTTAGGACATAAGCCAGATCAGAGGACATCCTTTTCCTAGTGGGAGCTTGTATGAATCTGTTCTTAAAATGCTATAAATACCTGAGATGGGGTAATTAATAAAGAAAAGAGGTTTAACCAATGCACGGTTCCACAGGCTGTACAGGAAGCATGGCTGGAAGACCTCGAGAAACTCACAATCACAGCGGATGGGAGCAGGCATGTCTTGCGTGGCTAGAGCAGGAGGAAGAGAGTGAAGGGGGAGAGGCCACACAGTTTTAAACAGCCAGATCTTGGGTGTGGTGGCTCACACCTTAGTCCCAGCATTTTGGGAGGCTGAGGCAGGAGGGTCACTTGAAGCCAGGAGTTCAAGACCAGCCTGGGCAACAAAGCAAGACTCTGTGTCTCTCTCTCTCTCTCTCTTTTTTTTTTTTTTTTTTTTTTTTTTTTGCTTTGTCGCCCAGGCTGGGGTTCATTGGTGCGATCTCAGCTCACTGCCACCTCCGTCTCCCAGGTTCAAGCAATTCTCCTGCCTCAGCCTCCCTAATAGCTGGGATTACAGGTGCCCACCACCACACCTGGCAATTTTTTTTTTTTTTGTATTTTTAGTAGAGATGGGGGTTTCACCATATTGGCCAGGCTGGTCACCAACTCCTGACCTCAGGTGATCCACCTGCCTCGGCCTCCCAAAGTGCTGGGATTACAGGCGTGAGTCACCACGCCCAGCCCTGACTCTTAGTAAAAATAAATTATTTAAAAAAAAAAAAAAAAAAAAAAAACAGATCTCATGAGAGCTCACTCACTACCATGAGGACAGCAAAGGAGAAATCCACCCCGTGATCCAAGCACTTCCCACCAGGCCCCGCCTCCAGCGCTGGGGATTACAGTTCCACCTGTGGTCTGGCAAGGATGCAAACCCAAATCACATTGACTGGCCTTTCTGTTGGAGCAGAAGCGAGGCTATCCTGTGGGTCTCCTTCTCAGCTCAGACACCTTCTTTTCTCTCTCTCTCTTTCTTTCTTTCTTTCCTATTTTTTTTTTCTTTTTTTTTTTTTTTGAGACAAAGTCTTACTCTGTCCCCCAGGCTGGAGTACAATGGCATGATCTCGATTCACTGCAACTTCCACCTACCAGGTTCAAGCCATTCTCCCGTCTCTGCCTCCAATAGCTGGGATTACACGTATGGACCACCATGCCCGGCTAATTTTCGTATATTTAGTCGAGATAGGTTTTCGCCATGTTGGCCAGGCTGGTCTTGAACTCCTGACCTCAGACAATCCGCCCACCTTGGCCTTCCAAAGTGCTGGGATTACAGGCGTGAGCCACCGTGCCCGGCCTGACACTTTCTAACCAGACCTTCATTGGTTTGTTTACTTGGCTTTTCTCTGCTGTCTGCGTGGACATGAACACCACCCACGAGGGCAGAAACCGTGCCTGGCACAGGGCCTGGTGCATGGCAGGGACTCAGGAAATGTTTATTAAATGAATGAAAGAGGAAAATAGCATGAAAGACAGGAAGTGGATAAATTAGATATGGACTGAATGTCTGCATTCACCCAGAGGGGCACCCAGGCAGAGACTGCAGGGTGGCGGGAGGCTCTGCATTCACCCAGAGGTCCACCCAGGGGCAGCCCAGGCGGAGATTGCAGGGTGGCGGGAGGCCCCAGGCCCTGAGCAGAGGTGGTGTCTCCAACACACTGTATCAGAGACAGTGGGCAGCTAAGCCCTGACTCCCCATGTCCCCAGGGCTCCTTCTCCGTCTGACTTTTTTTTTTTTGTCATGTTTTATTTTTTGAGAAGGGGTCTTGCTCTGTTGCCCAGGCTGGAGTGCCATGGAGTGCTCATGGCTCACTCTAGCCCCAAACTCCTGGGCTCCAATGATCCTTCCACCTCTGCCTCCTGAGTAAATGGGACCCCAGGTGCACACCACCATGCCCTGTTCATTTTTTTATTTTTTGAGATTATTTGCAACGATGGTGTCTCACTATGTTGTCCAGGCTTTTCTCAAACTCCTGGGCTCAAGTGATCCTCCTGCCTCAGCCCCCCAAAGTGCTGGGATGACGGGCGTGAGCCCCCACACCTGGCCAGCCTGCAGATCACAGGACACTCCCTAATGGAGTCTCTCCAGCGGTCCGGCACGCCCACCTCCTCACAGACCAATGGTGCCTGTCGATTTGCAATGTTTTGAAAGGATAAATCCTGTTTTGGGGAAATGGTCACACTGCCGGCATGGCTGATGGCCCGTAAGCTGCCGTGGCCTTTCTGGGGGGCTCCTGGGTGACGTGCTTCGGCAGGCTCGGAGGTGCTCTTACCCTGGGCCGGCAAGCATGAGGGCAGGTATCCACCCCGAGAGGATAAACGTGGAGAGCAAAGCAGTGGGTTTGGGGACGTTCACCGCAGTGTCGTTTCTCACAGTCGAAGGCTGGAAATCCGCTGGCAGCCCATCGGAGGACTTGGGTAAGTACATGGCGGCCGTCCACCAGCAGGGCAGCGTGCAGGCACTAAACTTGATGCTACAGGAGCATTCCTCGTGGCACAGGAAAGGCCTCATCATATACTGTTGAGGGAAAAGGGCAGGTCATGAACTGACAGATAGAAAATTCTGATTTTGTGGAAAGAAAAAAATGGACATGTGTGTGCACAGAAGGAAACTCCAAATGTATCGTTGGTAGGAGTGTAAAATGGTGCAGCCACTGAAGAAAACAGCCTGGTGGCTCCTCAAAAACTTCAACTTAGGGCTGGGCGCGGTGGCTCACGCCTGTGATCCCAGAACTTTGGGAGCCCGAACCCGGTGGATCACCTGAGGTCAGGAGTTCGAGACCAGCCTGGCCAGCATGGCGAAACCCTGTCTCTACTAAAAATATAAAAATTAGCCCGGTGTGGTGGTGGGTGCCTGTAGTCCCAGCTACTCCCAAGGCTGAAACAGGAGAATAGCTTGAATACGGGAGGCAGAGGTTGCAGGGAGCTGAGATCTTGCCACTGCACTCCAGGTTGGGTGACACAGCCAGACTATGTCTCAAAAAAAAAAAAAAAAAAGTGTCTAGAGCACTTTTTCCTCATAGAGAGGAAAAGTAGGATGGGGGTGCCGGGGTTGCAGAGGTGGGTGGGGAGTGAGTGTTTCATGGGGACAAAGTTTTGGCTGGGAAGATGGAGCATTCTGGAGATGCTGGTGGTAGCTGCTGCATCAAATGTGAGTGTGCTTAATACCACTGAGGATAAATGACGGAGGTAAAATACGAAACGCTGCCCCCCTTCCATGGTCGTGGTACGCAAACGCTACCCCGTTGCGTGGCCATGGCAGGTGTCTCTTTCCACGTTTTTTTCTGGCCAAGCCTCGTGTACTAGTTCCCTACTGCTGCTGTGACAAAGTACCTCACACTTAGCAACCTGAAACAGCACACATTTATTTTCTCTCAGCTCTGCAGGCCAGAAGCCTAAAGTGAATGGGCAGGGCTGGCTCCTTCTGGAGGCTGAGGGAAGAACCTGTTTGCTGACTCTTGCCAGCCCTGGAGGCCGCCTGTGCGCCTCAGCTCCCGGCCCCTTCCTCCCCTTCAAAGCCAGCAGCGCCGGGTCTGAGAGCCTCTGACCTCCCTCCTGCTCTTACAAGGACCCTTGCAGTGACATCAGGCCCACCTGGGCAGTCCAGGACCCTCCCCACCTCCAGACCCTCAGCTAACATCTGCAGCCCCTTTGCCAGGTCAGGTGATAGAGGCACAGGTTCTGGAGACCAGGATGTGGATGTCTTTGGGTCATTATTCAGCAGCCCACCCCTGAAACAGCCCCCACCTGGTCACAGCACATGTGTTCTGATGTCCAATAACATGTAACCCGTGCTATGCGGAGAGCCCGTGTGCATGGGACAGCCTGTTTTCTTGTATACTTTCGGAAATCATCTAAGTTTTTCAATGAATAAATTCTTTTGTTTCTCTTACAATCAGATAGATGATGGATGGATGGATGGATGGATGGATGGATGGATGGATGGATGAAGATATAGATGACAGATAAGTAGATATACATGGATGAGAGATACAGAATAATCATAGATGACGGATAGATGTAGATAGTGTATAAATGTAAATATTGGCTGAGCACAGTAGCTCATGCCCATAATTCCAGCATTTTGGGAGGCCGAGGAAGGCAGATCACCTGAGGTCAGGACTTCGCGACCAGCCTGGCCAACATGGTGAAACCCCGTCTCTACAAAAATACAAAAAATACGAGCCGGGCATGATGGCAGGAGCCTGTAATCCCAGCTACTTGGGGGGCTGAGGTAGGAGAATCGCTTGAACCCGGAGGCAAAGGTTGCAGTGAGCCGAGATCACGCCATTGCACTCCAGACTGGGCAACAGAGTGAGACTCCATCTCAAAAAAAAAAAAAGTAAATATTGTTAGATAGATTGGCAGATAGATGATAGATAATAAATGATCAATACATGGTAGATAGCAAGATAGAAAGATGATAGGCTATAGATGATTGATAGGTAGATGATAGATAGGTGGATGGATGGATAGATAGATAGTAGAAAGATGATAGATGATTGATATATAGATAATGGATGAATAGATGGATGGATGATAGAAAGATGATAGATTGATAGGTGATAGATGGATAGAAGGACACATGGATAGATACACGGATACATACATAGAAAGATGATAGATTATAGATGATTGAGAGGTAGCTGATAGAAGGATAGATAGATGATTGATAGATTAGATGATAGGTACATAGGTGGATGATGAAGGGATAAATGATAGAAAGATGGTAAAAAGATGATTGATAGATGATGAATGAATGAATGGATGGATGATAGAAAGTTAGATGATAGATTGACAGATAGATAATGGATGACAGATAGATGATAGAAAAATAATAGATGATAGCAAGATAGAAAGATGATAGATTATAGATGACTGATAGGTAGATAATAGAAAGATAGATGACTGATAGATTCGATGATAGGTGGATGGATGGATAGAGAGATGATGGATAAAAAGATAGATTTATGGATAGATGATAGAAAGAAGGTATATAGATGATTGATAGATATAGGTGATGGGTGGATGGATGGATTAATGGATGATAGGAAGATATATAGGTAGATATATAGATGATTGATGATAGATGATGGATGAGTGGTTGGATGGATGATGGAAAGATGGTAGACAGATGATTGATAGATATAGGCGATGGATGGGTGGATGGATAGATGGATGGTAGATAGATGATTGATGATAGATGATGGATAAATGGATGGATGACGGAAAGATGGTAGATGGATGATTGATAGATATAGGAGATAGATGGGTGGATAGATGGATGGTAGATAGATAGATGATTGATGTTAGATGATGGATAAGTGGTTAGATGGATGATGGAAAGATGATAGATAATTGACAGATATAGGGAATGGATGGATGGATGAATGGGTGGATGGACGGATGACAGAAAGATGGTAGATTGATAGATGATTGATGATAGATGATGGATGAGTGGTTGGATGGATGATAGAAAGATGGTAGATAGATGATTGATGACAGAGGATGAATGAATGGATGGATGGATGGATGATGGAAAGATGACAGATAGATAGATGATTGATGATAAATGATAGATGAGTCATTGGATGGATGGTGGAAAGATGGTAGATAGATGATTGATGATAGATGATGGATGAGTGGTTGGATGGTTGATGGAAAGACGGTAGATAGATGATTGATAGATACAGGTGATGGATGGGTGGATGGATAGATGGATGGTAGATAGATGATTGATGATAGATGAATGAATGAGTGGATAGATGGATGATAGAAAGATGGTAGATAGATAGATGATTGATGATAGATGATGGATGAGTGGTTGGATGAATGTTAGAAAGATGGTAGATAGATGATTGATGATAGATGACAAATGAATGAATGGATGGATGGATGATAGAAAGATAGTAGATAGATGATTGATGATAGTTGATGGATGAGTGATTGGATGGATAATGGAAAGATAGTAGATTGATAGATGATAGAAGGATGGATGGATGGATGGATAGATGGATGAAAGAAAGAAAGAGAAGATAAATGATTGGTAGATGGTGGATAGGTAGATAGGTGATGGATTGATTGATACACAGATGATAGATAGATAATAGAAAGGTAATTGATAGATGATAGATAGTAGACAGACAGTAGGTAAGTTCTTCTGGGTGTGGTGAATGGTGACCGCAGCAATGTCTCCATGGAGTTCAGGTGGTCCCTGCCCAGGTGGAGACAGAGAGTAAAGGAGGGGCCAGAGCCCTCGGGGTATACAAGGCAGCAGGAGAGAGAATGGGGTGAGGCCAGTGCGCCCAGACACTAGCAAGGGCGGCTGTGGAAGGAAGAGCAAGGGAGCAGGAGGGGACCGAGGGAGGAGAAGGTTGTGTGAGGTGAGGCTGAGCTGGCTGGTGGGGAGGTTTCCTCATCCAAGTCCAAGGTTCTGCGGAGTTGGGGGTAGCTGAGCCCCAGGAAGCAGCAGGAGGCAGTGTGGGTGACCAGTAGGTCCTCACTGCCTCTTCTCTGTTCATTCTCAGAGCCACTGTCCCCACTCACAGAAGAGACTCAGAGAGGAGCCTCACTTGGCTCACACAGAGGGACAGGGCTGAGCCAGGACACCAGCCAGTGTGGTCCTGGGCTCTCCCAGAGACGGGGGCTTTAGGGGTGTGGAGGAGACAGGTGCCTCTGGAGAAGTGGCCAGGATGGGGGTAGAAATGTCTTTAACTGTGGCTGGGCACAGTGGCTCATGCCTGTAATCCCAGCACTTCGGGAGGCCGAAGCATGTGGATCATCTGAGGTCAGGAGTTCGAGACCAGTCTGGGCAACATAGTGAGACCCCGCCCCCACAATCTCTACAAAAAAGATATTAAAAAATAAAATAGCCGGGTGCGGTGGCTCACGCCTGTAATCCCAGCACTTTGGGAGGCCAAAGCGGGCAGATCACGAGGTCAGGAGATCGAGACCATCCTGGCTAACACGTTGAAACCCCGTCTCAACGAAAAATACAAAAAATTAGCCAGGCATGGTATGGCGGGCGCCTGTAGTCCCAGCTACTTGGGAGGCTGAGGCAGGAGAATGGTGTGAACCCAGGAGGCAGAGCTTGCAGTGAGCCAAGATGGTGCCACTGCACTCCAGCCTGGGTGACAGAGCAAGATTCCATCTCAAATAAAATAAAATAAAATAAAATAAAATAAGCCATGTGCAGTGGTGCACACCTATAGTCCCAGCTACTCGAGAGGCTGAGGTGGGAGGATTCCTTGAACCCGGGAGTTTGAGGCTATAGTGAGCCTGGATCACACCACTGCATTTCAGCCTGGGCAATAGAGCAAGACCCTGTCTCTAAACACATTTTTTTAATCATACATTTTTTAAAAGAAATCTCTTCAAACAGCAGGTGCTGGAAGGAGCCAGAGGTGCATTTGGGGTTCCAAAGCCTGGGGCAGCTCATGGGGTCTGGGACCAGCCCTGAGTGTGGGGTCCCAGGCTCTGTCCCCTGAATCCCAGGATGCAGCGAGCCCACGGCAGCGGTAGTCACCATTTGTCAGGAATTCAATTAGGTGAGAGAGTCGTTATTAATTTTATAGGCTCTCCTGGTCGGAGGAGGCTGTGCTGGGGGTGGAATCTGGGGGCCGCCTCTTCCCTCCCAGCCTGGGGTCAGCCCGCAGAGGCGGTGTGATGGCACTAGTCGAGGTATTAATGAGATGCCTCTAGGTGCAAATAATAGTTTAATAGGTGTTACTTAACAGGAGCACACGCACCTCCCGCACACACAGATGGCCCGCTGCGCCCAGCCTCCCCGCCTTGTTAGAATAAGTAATTAGAGTGTACGAAGACTCACTTTGACACTTTAATAAAGTGTCAGCCATCACCAAGTTGGTATTTAATAAAATAAAATTAAATATTTATTACATTTTTGGTATGCATTGTATTTAAAACATATTCATCCCCCACTCGCCACCCCCTCCCAGCCCCGCAAGGGTGTAAACCCCGGGGTGCCCCCTTCTCACCTCTCAGAAGCCACGACTTGGCGAAACCAGGTTGATAATGGGATGTGTGCGGTGGGAGGGAGAGAGGGAGAGACCCCCAGAGGCACCTAGGGAGGAAGACAGGCAAGAGCCGGCCAAGGGCGACAGGAGGGGAGAGAGGCAGCCTGTGGGGTGGTTGGAAGGCACGTGGGCGGAGGCTGCGGAGACGCCTCTGCATTCGAGACTCTGCTCTTTGTTTCTCTGCTTTCCTGTCCTTCCTGCTCATGGCAGCTCGGGGCTCTGCCCCCTATTTCCAGTTTCTGCTGCTTCTTCTCCTTCTTCTTCTTTTTTTTTTGTGTGTGTGTGTGTGTGTGACAGGGTCTCTCTCTGTCACCCAAGCTGGAGTGCAGTGGTGCCATCAGAGCTCCCTGCAGCCTCAACCTCCTGGGCTCAAGAGATCTTCCCGCCTCAGCCTCCTGAGTAGCTGGAACTACAGGTGCACCATCAGGCACGGCGAATTTTTAATTTTTTTGTAGAAACAGGGTCTTGCTATGTTGCCCAGGCTGATCTCAAACTCCTGGGCTCAAGCAATCCTCCCACCTTGAAGTCCCAAAGTGCTGGGATTACACATTTCCAGCTTTTTCTATATTTGTTTATTTATTTATTTGAGACAGGGTCTTGCTCTGTCACCCTGACTGGAGTACAGTAGTGCGATCACGGTTCACTGCAGCCTTGACCCCCCAGGCTCACGCAGTTCTCCCACCTCAGCCTCCTGAGTAGCTGGGACTACAGGCACGCGCCACCATGCCCGACGAAGTTTTGTATTTTTTGTAGAGATGTGGTCTCACTGTGTTACCCAGGCTGGTCTCGAACTCCTGGGCTCAAGCAATCCTCCCGCCTCGGCCTCCCAAAGTGCTGAGATCACAGGTGTGAGCCCCGGCGCCCAGCCTGCGTCTCCAGCTTCTAATTGTTGGAGTGTCATTCGCCACCAAGCCCCTGCCAAGCCTATCGCAAGCTGAGTGTGGGCCTGGGACCCCAGGACGGCAGGGCCCAGGGGCTCACCTCCTGGATAATGGGCAGGTGTAATTGGGGTGGGAGAGACCCCAAAGCTGCTCCAACTCCCACACCCCAGTGACCAGCAGGGATCCATCCCGTGGATTCAGTGGGGGCCATGAGGACTGGGAGGCATGTTGTGTGTTCCACGAGATGGAGAAACAGAACGGCCGAGACGCTCCCAGAGGCTGCGTCCCTCCCAGGCGGAAACCTCTTTTCTCCTTCCTTCCTCTCCTGCACCTCTAGGCCCTGCAGCTGCTATAAAAACTTTTTTTTCTGACTACAAACAATTTTTTTAAAGTTAAGGGTAAGAAAACAGAGAAGGGGAAGATGCTCGGGCTAAAATGCTCTTATCTGACAGCGCTGCCGTGTTCACCCCAGAGCAGGAAGCTTCAGGCTGCAGGAGCAGGGCTGGGCACAGACCGCGGGGAGGGTCCACTGGGTTCGAATGCGGCGCCACCTGGCTGTGAAACGTCTGGCCACAGGGACACCAACGCCCCCGCCCTGGGCCCCCACCACCGGAGGAGCCGAAACGCAGCTCTCACTCCAGGCAGGATCATGTGTCATGGTGCCACGTGTGTTCTTCATATGTGTGCAACAAAGACGGCCACCCAGAGCGGCCAGAAAGTGGAACCGACCCAAACGCCTGCCCACAGGAGAGTGGATGAGCCGCCACGTGGTGGAGTGCTACGCAGCCATGAAAAAGCACAAACCTCAAGGACGAACCCTACAAACCCCACACTGAGCCAAGGAGCCGGTCCTGTGGGGGGACCCCATGCCCGGTGCTCTGGGACCAGCCAGTTTGCAGATGGTGGTGAGAGCCGGTCGTCTTCCAGCATTTTCCAACGTGTGACAAGGGCTTGGCCCAAAGCCTCCCTTCTGAGGGGTGTCTTTAAGGCAGCTCTGCTCCTACCCCTAGTTGCGCCAGACACAACTGCCTCCCCGCGGCATCACCCTGGAGGGCAGGGGTCCCTACCTTGGGGGACCCCACAGAGAAGGATCCTCAGCCCCACTCCACCCTTCTCTGCTGCTGTTCCTCCCCCTGTTCCAGCAGGAACAGTCTCTACCCCATCATCTGCCTCACCATGGACAGCCCCCAAAGGCCCCCACTCCATCCTTTTCTCAGCGGGGGTGGCCTGCCAAGGACCAGACACCAGGCCTGCCAAGGAGGGCAGGGGCTCTTGCTGCCTCACCCCCGCCCAGTCCCTGCTGCCCGCACAGCCGGACCCCCAGCTTCCGTAGGTAGGAGGCCGCACTGGGCTGCGTTGGAGCCTGAGGCCGAGAGGACGGGTTCCGTCTTCATGGAGCATTTGGATGTTTTGCTCATTGTGGACTTTTACAATTAATTTTGAAAACGTTAAAGATTGGACCCAAGCCCTGCTGAGTCCGTGGCCACGTCAGGCGCAGGGAGCCAGGGTCAGGGCTGTGGCTTCCCCAGAGCCTGGGCAGATCTGGCTGGGGCAGGGGTGCAGGTTCCGAGGACAGTTGAGCCCACACAGCGGCACCACTCAGCGGGACACGGGCAGCGGCGCCTGCTCCAGCCTTGGGCTCTCCTCTCCCTCTAAGTCTGTCCTCTCTCTCCTTGTCTCTGTCTCTCTCTCTGTATCTCTGTCTGTTTCTCTATCTCTTCCTGTCTCTCCATGTCTCTCCCTGTCTGTCTCTGTCTCTCTGTGTTTCTGTCCCTGTCTCTCCATCTCTCTCTCCCTGTCTTTCTCTCTCATCTCTCTGTCTTCTGTCTTTGTCTCTGTCTCTCTCTGTCTCTCCCTCTGTGTGTGTGTCTGTCTCCCTGTCTCTGTCTCTATGTCTCCTTCTGTCTCTTCCTCTCTCTCTGTGTCTGTCGCTCTCCCTGTCTCTCTCTGTCTCTCATCTCTCTCTGTCTCTGTCTCTCTCCCTGTCTCTCTCTCCCCATCTCTCTGATGTTTGTGGCTGGACCCCTGTGAGCCCCACACTCAGGGACGGGACCTGCTGACCTCGCTGACCACCTTCTGCCCCCGCCTGACCCCGGCCTCCTCAAACGCGCCGTCTCACCCCTTCTTACAGCAGCTCTGCCACCTGGGGTCATCACATGCCTTCTGCAGACAGGGAAATGGAGGCTGTGGTGGAGATGTGACATCCTGCCCCAGCAGGGTGGGTGGAAGGCGTGTGACTCCCCCAGACCCATCTCTTGGCCACCAGCTCCCTGGGTCCCATCCCTGACCTGTGAGCCTGAATCCGGAAGCTCCTGGACACGGGTGTGACTGTAGCAGGAGGGGGCGGGGCAGGCCGAGGGGCGGGGCAGGCTGGGGAACGTGGTCACCTGGCTGTCAGCGCCTCCTGGGAGGGTGCTCGTGGATGGGAGGTTGGGTGGGGTGAGGTCACAGCCAGACACTGAGGGAGGGAGGAGAGGTGTCTTGTCCCAGCCCAGACTCGGCCGCTGCCTGTCACACACCCCACCTGTGAGAAACAAATAACACTCAGGCGACCCTTCTCCGACTGGGAGGAGCCCACGGGGTCCTCTCGGACAGAAGGGGAGCAAGCTCGAGGGCTGGAAGCCAGCGAAGGGGGGCGCCCAGCCCGGGGTATCACCCGTCCCCCCCTCTGCCTGCCCACTGGAAGCCCGCTCAGGCCCCTGGCCTCCTCTTGCCTCAGGCCTCGGTGGGGGGACCCTCCTGCTGGCCTCTCAGGACCCCCCAACTCAGCAGCATGGCTGGGCCACTGTGTCCAGCTGCGTGGTTGGGGCCTGAGGGTCCCCACCTTGCAGACCTCAACATTTTGTTGACGTTCAACTGTGTGGCTGGTTGTCGGTTTATGTGGCCGGGGTGGGGGACTCTTCCCTGCCTGACGCTGGAGGGGTCTATACACAGGCCCCCGCGTAGACCTCGCACGCCTGGGGGTGTGAAGCTAGGAAGGGACCCCTGCTACAGACCTTCCCATCCTGCCCTGCCGCCTCTGGGACTTAGCAGGTCACCCTCAGAGCCTCCTATGCCGCAGGGAGCCAGGAGAGGGAGCTGGGGGGACAGAGGGGACCCCTAATCACCAGAAGGCCAAGTGGCTGCGGAGGCCCCATCTCATCTGCCCCTCAGGTGTGATGGAAAAGGAAGCTCACAACTCCCTTGGCTGAGAAAGGATTAGAACTGCCTCCCTCATCAGTGCCCCTGAGACGGCCCCGGCTTGGGGTGGTCACACGTCACTCCCAAGCCACGCACAGATTCCCTCGAAGGCTCTTGAGAGCAGGCGCGGTGGCCGGCAGGTGGACACACCATCCACACGTGCGCAAGGAACACCTGCTCTGTGCCTGCAGCAGAGGAATGGGGACCCGCTGTTCCTCCCTTGACTCACTCTGGGCCCGAAAACTCCAACACTGCGGCCCCACCCTCAGGGTCCTGCTCTAGGCCTGCACCCCGAACATCCGCTCCCCACAGGAAGCCCCTGACCCCACCTTCCTGGGCACCAACGGGTCAGGGGACAGACAAAGTGGCAGCCTCTCCTCCAGGGCCAACGTGTGTGGCTCTGACACGGGGACTTCAGGCTCTGGCCAGGGGGCAGGGGGACCTCGGGGCTCCTGCGGCCACCCCGGTCTCTGCGACTCTACAGAAGCTGCTCTTCAACCTCCAGTCACGCCCGACACCGCTTCCTTCCCCCGTGCCCGGGGAGCCGGTCCCCAGAGCCACCCTCTGCTGGGGATGGTCCCTGAGCCCTGTTGCCAGGCAACCGCCGGGTGCGCCCAGGCAACCGCCATCCTGCATCTTGCCTGGGCTCCGTGTTTCCACCGCGTCAGCTCCAGTCCCCAGAGCAGCACCCAGCTCGGGGCCCAGCCAGTCCTCCCAGCCACAGCACCCAGGCAGCGGGGCCCTCAGTCCTCCCCGCCTCTTGTCAGCTGCCCGGGCTGGAGTCCAGGGAGACTGATGTGGGTTCCCCTCCCCAGGCTGCAGACAGGCCTGGATCACTGGGGCAATGGTGGCCTGGTCGGGAAACTGGGCACAGCGCTTGAGGCCGCCTGGGTTGTCCCTGTGGGCCTTGTCTTCCCTCTCCCGAGGACAAGGCGGGTGTCGTGGTCCCCTCCAAGGGACAGGGGTGCTCGGCCTGCTCTGCCGACCTTCAGCGTGGGGGCCTTGCAAACTGTGAAACCGACCCCCGGCCGGTGCCCCAGGTCTCAGCAGCTGTGAAAGCCACGTCTGAGAAATTGTACAAACAGCCACAGCTGCCTCCCCATCAAAATTGGTTTCAAAGAGCAATTAGCACTTCATTAATAATCAATGAGGTGCCAATTTACACATCGCCCAAGAACAAATTGTGGATTCAGTTTGGCCAGGACGGGGAGGGCGCTGGTGCCAGCCCGGGAGTGGCGAGGAGGGTCCCAGCATGGAGGGAGGGGTGCTGGGCTCCCACAGTGGTGGTGGCCGGAGGGCAGGTGGGGATGCCAAAACCCGCTTGTGAATGAACTGATGCCTCCCACCTGTGGGTCCAGGTGTCTGCAGAGGCCCCATCTCATCTTCCCCTCGAGCAGGATGGAAAAGGAAACTTGCAACTGCCCTTGGCCGAGGCAGAACCCAAAACCACCTCCCGGCCAGGCGCGGTGGCTCACGCCTGTAATCCCAGCACTTTGGGAGGCCGAGGTGGGCAGATCATGAGGTCAGGAGATCGAGACCATCCTGATTAACACGGTGAAACCCCGTCCCTACTAAAAATACAAAAAATTAGCCAAGTGTGGTGGTGGGCGCCTGTAGTCACAGCTACTCGGGAGGCTGAGGGAGGAGAATGGCGTGAACCCAGGAGGCGGAGCTTGCAGTGAGCCAAGATTGCGCCACGGTACTCCAGCCTGGGCAATAGAGCGAGACTCCGTCTCAATAAAAAAAATAAAATAAGCTGGGCGCGGTGGCTTACGCCTGTAATCCCAGCTCTTTGGGAGGCTGAGGCAGGCAGATCACGAGGTCAAGAGATCAAGACCACGGTGAAACCCCGTCCCTACTAAAAAGACAAAATATTAGCTTGGCATGATGGCGGGCGCCTGTAGTCCCAGCTACTCAGGAGACTGAGGCAGGAGAATCGCGTGAACCGAGGAGGCGGAGCTTGCAGTGAGCTGAGATTGCGCCACTGCACTCCAGCCTGGGCGACAGAGCAAGACTCTGTCTCAATAAAAAAAAGAAATAAAAATAAAAATATAAAAATTAGCCGGGTGTGGTGGCAGGCATCTGTAATCCCAGCTACTCTGGAGGCTGAGGCAGGAGAATCACTTGAACCCAGGAGGAGGAGGTTGCAGTGAGCTGAGATGACGCTACTGCACTCCAGCCCGAGCGACAAGAGCAAGACTCTGTCTCAAACAAACAAACAAACAAACACAAAGCACGTCCCTCCACAGTGTCCCTCTGAGGGTCCCCAGCTCGTGGCGGTCACACTTTGCTCCCAAGTTATACACGGATACCCTCAGAGGCTCCGGAGGGTAGGTGCGGCGGCCAGCAGGTAGACACACCGTCCACACGTGCATATGGAACGCCTGCTCTGTGTGCGTGGCTGAGGAAGTGGGGCCCACTGTTTCTCCCTTGACTCTCACCGGGTAGGTGAGACCTTCACTGAGCACCTACTGTATGCACACCATCCTTCACCCTTCTCACAGGGGCTCCCCACTTCATAGCCAAGGATGTGGGGCCCAGTGAGGGGAGCTGGGCTTGACCTCAGACATCTGGGCCCACATGCCAGCATCCCACCATGCACCATGGCGCCCCTCACTATGTCCCCATCCCATTCTGTGTATGACCCCATTTCTAGCACTCAGCAGCTGCCGTCTGTCAGTCAAGGAAGGCTTCTCGGAGGAGGAGGTCAGGTCAGAGGACTACTTTTACCTCTGCTCCCCACGGACCAGGCCTTTGCCACTGCTGTCCCCCGGCCTAGGGTGCCCTCCCCAGTTCAGCTCAGGTTTCCTGGATGCCTTCCCCACACCACCCCCTATCCCGCTGGCTCCTCACCATGTTGACAACCATCTAGGAGGTGGTTCCTCTCACCTGCCCCAGCGTGCAGTAGGTGCTCAGTAAATGCAGCGTGATGTACTCCTTCATACCGGAGAAAGTCCTGCTGCTGGCTAGGGCAGAGGCTAGCTGGAGACCCCGTGAGGCTGACTTAGCGAGGGGCAGCTGCTGTCATGGTGTACAATTCCATGACTGGGGACGGGCGCCTGGAGGGAGAGCGCTCCTGGCAGGGGAAAGGTCTGTGCCAAGCCCCTGAGAAGAGGCACAGGGGGCTCAGGGCACACAAGAGGGTGGATCCGGGTAGAGACAGAGGAGAGGGGGCCGGAAAGAGTCAACTGAGAAGGGGTGTGGGTTTCTCCCGGGGTCTTAGGCAAGGGATGCAGGATGTACCCTGGGGTCCACGGGTTGCCGTGTGAGGCCGGCTGGGAAGGGACACAGAAGGGCCATGGAGGGGTCTCAGCATCACGGTGGGAGCTGAGGGTCACGTGGACCCAGGTGGGCATGGCCGTGGGCGGACGGAGAGGGGCAGGGGCAGCACCGGCGTTCTCAGCACCCCCAGATGCCGTTAGTGGGTAAGGAGACTCCCAGCTGTGGCCACACAGGAGTTCTCCGGTTCCATCCTGGTCCTGGCCGCCGCACCGCCTCCCGTCTGCACCCACCACCCTCACCGAGAGATTGAATTTACAACGCACTCTAACACATTTAAATCCATTTATTGCAAAATTACTTTTCGATAATTACATCACTGTGCCGACTGCGTTGCACAATGAAATTAGCATGAGGGATATTAGGGAGAATATAAAATTATAAGAAATATTGAAATACCTCTTTCCCGTCTGTCTTCATGAGGCCCCGTAGCTTAACTGGGAAGCGGGTGCACGGCATGGATGAGACTGGAATACACAGAGTGTAATTTTAGAATGTCTTTCATATAAATTAATTATAACGGTTATAGCAGCTTTGCGTTATTGGGTTGAGATTTCCCTCCAGTTGAGCCTATTAGAGGACAATTACTGGTCCTAACCCCCCTGGGGCCACACCAAGGAGAGTGGGGGAGGGACAGGAAGACAGACCTGGGCTTTGGGGTCAGGCAGAACAGAGTTCAAATCTTTGCCCTGCTGTGTGTCTTCAGAAAAGCCACGTAACTTTTCTGAGCCTATGTTAAAAAAAAAAAAAAAAAAAAGGAAAGAAAATCCAGGCCAGGCGTAGTGGCTCATGCCTATAATCCCAGCACTTTGGGAGGTTGAGGCGGGCAGATCACTTGAGCCCTGGAGTTGGAAACCAGCCTTGGCAACATAGGGAGACCTTGTCTCTACAAAAAGAAAAAAAAAGGAAAAAAGAAAAAAACAGCTGGGCGTGGTGGCACACGCCTGTAGTCCCAGATACTCAGGAGGCTGAGGTGGGAGGACTGTCTGAGCCCACCAGGTCTAAGCTGCAGTGAGGCAAGACTGCATTACTGCATTTCAGTTTGGGTGACAGAGTAATACCCTGTTGAAAGGAAGGAAGAAAGGACGGGAGGGAAGGGAGGGAGGGAAGGAGGGATGGAGGAAGGAAGGAAGGCAAGGAAAGAATGAAAGAAGAAAAATCTCAGGGTTGGCCGGGCGCTGTGGCTCATGCCTGTAATCCCAGTACTTTGGGAGTCCGAGGCAGGCGGATCACCTGAGGTCAGGAGTTCAAGACCAGCCCAGTCAAGATGGTGAACCCCTCTCTCTACTAAAAATACAAAAAAATTAGCCAGACCTGGTGGCACGTGCCTGTAATCCCAGCTACTCAGGAGGCTGAGGCAGGAGAATTCCTTGAACCCAGGAGGTGGAGGTTGCAGTGAGCCGAGATTATGCCATTGTACTCCAGCCTGGGTGACAAGAGTGAAACTCTGTCTCAAAAAAAAAGAAAGAGAGAGAGAGAGAAAAGGAAAGAAAGAAAGAAAAAGAAAGAAAGAAAGAAAAAGAAAGAAAGAAAGAAAAAGAAAGAAAGAAAGAAAAAGAAAGAAAGAAAGAAAAAGAAAGAAAGAAAAAGAAAGGAAGAAAGAAAGAAAGGAAGGAAGGAAGAAAGAGAGAGAGAGAAAGAAAGAGAGAAAGAAAGGAAGAGGAAGGAAGGAAGGAAGGAAGGGAGGGAGGGAGGGAGGGAGGGAGGGAAAGAAAGAGAAAGAAAGAGAAAGAAAGAAAATCCCGGGGTCCTTACCACTTGCCATCTGCTCTGCCTGCTGTCTCACTAGCGCCATCCAGCATCTGTGCACTTTGTACCCACTGTCCACACCCACGGGCATGTCCCTGTCCACGTATGTGAAAATGTTCACAGCCAATCTCCTGGCCATGTGTGCAGGGGCTGATGTGGTACACAAGTTCTACTGGCCAGACCTGACAGTGCCTGAAAACCCACCAAAGTCTGGAGAACTCAAACGGGAGCTTTAGGGACTGAAAGAGACAGCACAAACCTAAATTTCTCAGCAGTAGAAATTTAAATACAACTATACCAGCCTCAGTCTCCTGGGTTTAAGTGATCCTCCCACCTCAGCCTCCCAAGTAGCTGGGACCACAGGAACTCACCACCACAGTCACCACCTAATTTTTATTTTATTTTTTAATACATGGGGATCTCACTATGTTGCCCAGGCTGGCCTTGAACTCCTGACCTCAAATGGTCCTCCCTCCTCAGCCTCCCAAAGTGCTGGGATTTCAGGCATGAGCTACCCCACCCAGCATAAGTCTTAAATATGTTTTTTTTTTCATTTTTTCAGTCACATGATAGGAAAATGAATTAAATGTGGATTTCTTAATTTATTGAGCCAAACTACTTGTCCTTAATTACCTAGTCCAATGCTAACTGTAAGAGGAGGTGCTTGGTATTAACTGATACATTGAAATTTCATTACAGTTTGATTGATATTTCTTGAAAACTGTCAAAGTGAATCTTCTCAGCCTCTTGAATGTGATTCGGAAGATATTTAGTCTTGAATATCACATGAGATGGAGTATTTACAAGGATACTATATGGGTTGTCTTGATTTCATATAAACAGTGAAAATCATTTTCAAACTAAACAAAAATGAAAACAGAAACTATAGCAATCCTAATGCTTGGCCATCTTGCTGGAGGCTGAGATGAGCATGAAGTGTTGGTGTAGTAGTGACCTATGCTGTGTAACAAATGGCACCCAAACTTAGTGCTTAGACAACAGTAAACGTCGATTAGCACTGGAGGTGTCTGAGGGCTGGGAATGTGGGAGAGGCTTGGTCAGGTGGCCCTGGCTCGAGGCTTTCATGAGGCTGCAGTCAGAAGTCAGCTGGGGCTGCATCATCTGAAGGTTCAACCGGGGCAGGAGGATCCCCATCTAGGTGGCTGTCAGTTCCTGCTGGCTGTTGGCTGGGGGCCTCAGCACTCCCTGCATGGGCCTCTTCCTAAGGCTGCTTGGGGTTTCACATGACATGGTGGCTTCCCTAGAACAAGTGACCCAAAGACCAAGGCAGAAGCCACAGTGCCTCTGTGACCTGCACCCTGAAGTCGTGTGCCATCACCTCTCCTGGCCTCCTGTGGTCTCATGGGCCAGCCCTGATTCACACATGCAAGGGGCTGCACAAAGATGTGAAGATGCTTGGAAGTGGTAAACCTGGGGCACCTTCTCACCTCCACCCGCCCTGTCTGCAGAACCCAGGATGAGTGAACCCTGCGGGGGCATCTGTGGGAAAAGCTGGTGCCTGTATTTCCTTTCCGGTCAATGTGGTTTGGATGACTGTCCCCTCCAAATCTCATGGTGAAATGTGGGAGGTGTTTGGGTCATGGGGGCAGATCACTTGTGAATGGCAGGTGTCCTCCCCACAGTAATGAGTGAGTTTTCACTTTATGAGTTCATGTAAGATCTGGTTGTTTAAAGGAGCCTGGCACCTCCCCCTCCTCCCTCTCACTCTTCCTGCCTCTCTTCCCATGTGATGCACTGGCTCCACATCACCTTCCACCATGATTGGAAGCCCCCTGAGGCCTCATCAGAAGCAGATGCTAGCACCGTGCTTCCTGTACAGCCTGCAGAACGGTGAGCCAAATCAACCTCTTTCTTTTATAAAGTATGCAGTCTTAGGTACTTCTTTACAGCAATGCAGTGGACTAACACATAGACACTTGTGGTGCTGGCATCCAGGAAAGACCAATAGTACCTTCCAGGTGGGGATGGAGCCAGGTTGCCCCCTGGGAGCCAGGGCCTGGAAGGGCAGAGCAGGCTGGTGCCAGCAGGCAGGAGGCAGGGCTGGCAGAGGTCTGGGCCTCCACAGATGCACCTGCCCCCCCCAAGCTGTGAGCCCACTCTGGCCACTGCAGGGCAGGGCTGGGGGTGCCTGATGGGTCTGCAGATCCAGTCATTTCTGCAGTCTCTATGATTCCCCAAAATCATGAGGAGCTGAAGGGGAGACAGGAATGATAGAAACAACATGAGGGCCACACATTGTGCCGCCCACCTCTCAGAGGCCTGCACTTCTTGGGGTTCTCCGTGACGGGGTTTTGGGGGCATCCACTGAGCTGTAAGTGGGTCCTTTGGGTGAGATGGGCTGGGGTGAGGTGGCTGTGCCCCATTTCAATCATCCTGGGGCAGATGAAACTCAGGACCCATTCTCAGGAGCCACAAGGGCAGGGCTGGGGCCCGTGGGGTGCCCGGGCTCCATGGTGGAGAGTGGGCCCTGCTGTCTATCTTTGCAGCTGTGTTAGGGCCGCCAGCCAGTCTTCCTCGCCTCCAGATTTCAGATTTTCCCCTCTGCAGCCAAACATGGCTCAGAAAGTGAAAGGCGAACTCAGACCTCTCAACAGGCCCTGAGTACAGCCAGAGGGATACCCATGGGCCTGGCAGTGAAGAAAGACGTGACCACAGTCCTCTGAGCCAGGGACCAGGGCCAGGCAGAGGGAGGAAATCATTGCTGTCTCGCTGAGTCTGAAGAGAACTGGGGGCCTGGATTCAGGGTAGGGGACACGGCGGGGCCACAGCGGGAGGTTGGCAGTCTCTCAACGTGGTGGCAGTGGAGGGGCTTAGGAGCAGGAGCCTGAGGGGGCACCATGGTGGCGAGCCTGCCCTACTGTGTGCTGGGAGTAGATGCCCCAAGAGGAGTCAGTTTTTTGTTTTTTTTTTTTTGAGACAGAGTCTGGCTCTGTCGCCCAGACTGGAATGAAGTGGCGTGATCTCGGCTCACTGCAACCTCCGCCTCCTGGGTTCAGGTCATTCTCCTGCCGCAGCCTCCCAAGTAGCTGGGACTACAGGCGCCCGTCACCATGCCCAGCTAATTTTTTTGTATTTTTAGTAGAGACGGGGTTTCACCGTGTTCGCCAGGATGGTCTGGATCTCCTGACCTCGTGATCCGCCCGCCTTGGTCTCCCAAAGTGCTGGGATTACAGGCGTGAGCCACCGCGCCCGGCCGAGGAGTCAGTTCTTTTCAACATAACTCCCTCCCGTGCCTGAGCACCACAGCCAGGCCTGGGTTGGGGTCATACAGGAAGGCGGCAACCATGCTTGGCCAAAGTGATCCAATGGGAACCCGGATAGAGGAGGGCAGAGACAGTGGAGGAACTGGCTAGGGGCCCTCAACATGGGCAGGGGGCAGAGAGTGGCAGCCAGGTTGGACATGGGCCCATCTAAACCTTCTCCTGGATCCTTCCACACCTGGCACAGAACATGGCCCAGGTGTGGACTTCCTGAGCAGATAGGAGGGGCCCCCAGCAGAGGGGAGGATTCCCCAAAGGCAGAGGGCAGGGGTGCAGGGCGGTTCCTGCAGCGAGCAGCCTGGGCTCCACGTGGAGAAGATTCTCCCCCCAACTTTGCCAGTTTCCTGGCCAAGATTGGGGGCTTTGGGGAAGGCTCTTCAGACCCAAGGCCAGCAAGCCCCTCTGGACTCTCAGCATTCATTACCCATGCCCCAGCTATGTGCTCAGTCCTGTGCTGGGCCTTAGAGGTATAGGGTGGTTCAGGCCTGCCCTGCCCTCAAGGAACCCTGATTACTCTCCCTCACAAGGGCAGGGGCAATCTGGGAAGAATTCCTACAGGAGGTAACTTTTGAGCTGGGCCTGAGAGGCAAGGACCAAGCACAGGTACAGGCATGATGCATTCCCTCCAAGCAGCCCATTTTACAGAAGACAGGAAAGAAACCACTGGCTCAGAGAGATAAGGGGGGCATTGGTTTCTCTTGCTGCAAAACACAGGGCCACAACTTGATGACAAGAAACGACACACGTCTAACAACTTGCAGTCTCTGTGGGTCTGGATTCTGGCCATGGCTCTGCTGGGACCTCCATGCAGGATCCCACCTGGTTGCAACTACATGCTGGGATGTGTTCTCATCTGCAGGCTCGGCTGGGGAGGAATCCTCTTCCCCTGGCTGCAGCTGCAGTTGTGGGCTGCATTCTTGTCTGCAGGCTCAACAGGGGGAAGATTCTGCCTCCAGGCTCTCTCAGGTTGTGGCAGCCCGCATTTCCCTGCAGGTGTGGGGCTGGGGATGCCAGCTTCTCTGCTGGAGGCTGCTCCCAGGACCCTGCCACATGGCCTTCACTTGCTGTGTGGCAGCCCGGTCCTCCACAGACAGTGAGGGAGACATCTCAGAGTGAGTCTGCTAGCAAGACGGCATCTTGGACATGTAACCCAGCCCATGGGAGTGGGATGCTGTCACCTGCACCCTATTCTGTTGTTTAGGTGCAAATCTTGGGTCCTGCCCACACCTACGGGGAGGGGACTCCACAGTGGCATGAAGCCCAGGAAGTGGAGCTCATGGGGCCTCTTGGGGTCTGTCTGTCACAGGGGACTTGCCCAGGGCCACAGCTCCTGCACTGGCTTCCCAGACCCACCTGACCACAGCGGAAGCAAAGCCTGGGTCCACCTCCAGCCCTGCAGAATCTGCACCCACCTGCTCCGTCCACCTGAGGCCTCCTCTTTTCTTCCCAGGTGGGTGTCTGGTTATGGGGGGATTGAGAAGGCACTTAGGGTGCAAGAACACAGACACTCAAAGGAAGAGGCTAGGGAGGGGTGGTGCAGGCCCCAACGAGCTTGGGATGCTGTGCCTGGCCTGCACCACGGTCTGGAGGACCAGGACTTTGGGGGCCACTGGGATGGGGAGTCGGGGGGGCAATGCCCCAGTCTCAGCCCCCAGCACCCAACATTGTCCGCACCTCCTCACAGAAAGCAGTTCCAAGCACAGCCTAATTTACTAATAAGAACAGGAGGCTGCTGATGGCAGCAAACGCCAACCAGTCCGGATCGATGGGGGCCCGATAGCAGAGTGATTGGCCTGCTGCGTCTGGAGTCTAATTGCAGTGCCGGGCACCTTCCGAGGGGCTCACACCATCTGACTGCACCCCGGAGACAGCCAGGGTTAATTGATGCAGCTGCGTGCTCCCCGCCCACAGGACTTCGGGTGGGATCCCCCGGAGGCTGCTATTAACTAAAGTGTTTAATGAAGTGCTAAAGAGACCATTTCCAATACACACTCCAAGAGCCAGATTAAAAGAAGAGTGTCCCTCTCTGGGTTGTGGGACACCCCCAAATCCCTGGAAGAAGACACGGGAGCCCAGAGCTCTGCTATTACCCATGCGGAGAAGCACCACCCTACAGGCTTGCCAGGTGCCACGTGGCCGGGGGGCCCAGGGGCAGCCTCCCAGCCTCCTCTCTCAGGCTACCCCTGGTTCTGGGTCCCAGACCAGGCTCTGCTCAGGAGGGTCGGCTGCCCAAGATCCCTCCCAGTGTCGGGGGAAGTCCTCTTCAGTCCTTGGCTGAGTCTGGGGACAGTAGAGCTGGTGTAGCCCCTCATCCTCACACTGCACACTGGGCCTGCATCCCCAGTGGCCAGGCCTCCAGCCCTGGCTGCCAGACCCACCAGACCACTGAGGAAGCAGATCCTTGCACCCACCTCCAGCCCTAAGGAATCCAGACCTCTGGACCTCACATTCACATTTTTCGACACATTTATTCGTTAAATAGCTAATGTGGTCACAAGGCTTGAGATTTTTAAAGTAGGGAAAGGTCTATGTGTGCCCCTAAAAGAAGGAAATGCTCATATATAAGGCTTTTCAAAATAACCAGAAACTGGACACGACCAAACCTCTCTGAACAGGAGAATGGGTAAATAAATTGTGCTCTATTCACATGATGGAATACTACGCAGCAGTGAAAAAGGGCACCCGAGGGGTACACAAACCACATAGGTGAGTCTCACAGCATAGGAGGCAGCAACTGCGCTATCCCAGTCAGGAAGTTCAGGAGCAGGCAGCATTCTGACGGATGAAGGTTCCAGGAAAGTGGGCATCTCAGTGTGTTGGGGGGTGGGGAATTGTGGGCGGGGAGGGGCATCAGGGAGCCTGCAGGGGACTGGCCTCATTCCTGCTGTTGTCCAGGGGGTGGTCACCTGGCCCTGTTCACTTTGTGAAGTTCATTGCGCTGCTGAGGCTGCAGGCACTTTCTGGAATGCACACTACATGCCTATAATATGTTCACTTGGTTTTCTTAGGGAGAGGAAGTTTGCAGAGAAAAAAGCCCATCTCATTCTGTCCCCAGCCACCCAGCTCCCCTCCAATAGCCAATGTCCATGCCATGGTTTGCTATGGGTCCTTCCAGAGATTCCCCTCACCCCACCCAGCTCCCCTCCAATAGCCAATGTCCATGTCACGGTTTGCTATGGGCCCTTCCAGAGATTCCCCCCTCCAGCTCCCCTCCAATAGCC
The DNA here is from genome assembly GCF_024542745.1 of Macaca thibetana thibetana. Classification (NCBI taxonomy): domain Eukaryota; kingdom Metazoa; phylum Chordata; class Mammalia; order Primates; family Cercopithecidae; genus Macaca; species Macaca thibetana. The sequence goes on from NC_065580.1 coordinate 146,770,403, forward strand.
AATGTCCATGTCACGCTTTGCTATGGGCCTTCCAGAGATTCCCCTTACCCCACCCAGCTCCCCTCCAATAGCCAATGTCCATGTCATGGTTTGCTACGGGCCCTTCCAGCTCCCCTCCAATAGCCAATGCCCATGTCATACTTTGCTATGGGCCTTCCAGAGATTCCCCCCCCCCGCCCCACCACCCAGCTCGCCTCCAATAGCCAATGCCCATGTCATACTTTGCTATGGGCCTTCCAGAGATTCCCCTCTCCCCGCCCAGCTCCCCTCCAATAGCCAATGCCCATGTCATACTTTGCTATGGGCCCTTCCAGAGATTCCCCCCACCCCGCCCAGCTCCCCTCCAATAGCCAATGTCCATGTCATGCTTTGCTATGGGGCCTTCCAGAGATTCCCCTCACCCCGCCCAGCTCCCCTCCAATAGCCAATGTCCATGTCATGGTTTGCTACGGGCCCTTCCAGAGATTCCCCGTACCTGTGAATGCACACACACCTGCAGATGTAATGAGCACCCCGGTGACCGTGACGATTGGGTGAGCAGCATGGGCCGTGTTGCATCCCAGATCAGCCCGAGAGCAGCCGAGGCCCCCACAGCTGCACACCATTTAGCAAGCCAGGGCCTAGCGCCACTCAGGGCATTTGCCCATCAATGGAGTTATTTCCCAAAATATATACAAATGCACACGCGCACAGTTAGCTTTCCTTTTTTTTTTTTTTTTTTTTGAGACAAAGTCTCACTGTTCCGCAACTGGAGTGCAGCGCCACCCTCTTGGCTCACTGCAACTTCCACCTCCCAGGTTCAAGTGATTCTCCTGCTCCAGACTCCCGAGTAGCTGGGATTACAGGTGTACACCACCACGCCTGGCTAATTTTTTTGTATTTTTAGTAGAGACAGGGTTTCACCATGTTGGCCAGGCTGGTCTCGAACTCCTGACCTCAAGTGATCTGCCCGCCTCGGCCTCCCAAAGTGCTGGGATTACAGGCGTGAGCCATTGTGCTCGGCCCAGTTAGCTTTTTGAACTAAAGTCAAATGTTGAGCAGACATTTTCATGGTGTCAGGTTCAGCCAATGGGAGTTTGGTATGCTAATGGCCCCGAGTGCAGCCATCAGTGAAAGCACCTGGGAAATGCAAATTGAAACCACAGTTCGGTGACACTTCCCTCCCTAAGATGGCTACAGTGAAAAAGACAGCAACAAGTGCTGGTGAACATGTGGAGGAATCAGAATTCTCCTGCAGTGCCAGCAGGAACGTAAACCACTGCAGCCGCTGCGGAAAACAGCCTGGCCGTTCCTGGAAATGTTCAGGATTGAGTCACCATATGACCCAGCACTTCCACTCCTAGGTTCGAATGGAATTGGAACCCTGCAGCCACACAAAAACGTGTACCTGAATGTTCACAGCAGCACTATTCACAAGAGCCAAAAGGTGGGAGCGACCCCAGCATCCATCCAGGGATGAATGGATAAACACAAGGTGGTAGATCCACAAAGTGGAATATTACTGAGTCATGAAAAGGAATGGAGCTCTGATACACACTACAGCCTGGGTGAACCTTGGAAACATTATGCAAAGTGAAAGAACACAGACACAAAAGACCACATATTGAATGCTCCCATTTACATGAAATTTCCAAATAGGCAAATCTACAGAGACAGAAGGTAGAATGATGTTGCCAGGGGGAGAGGAGAGGTAGAAATGAACAGTAACTGCTTAAGGGGTATGAGGTTTCTTTTAGAGGAGATAAAAATGTTTTGAAATTAGACGGTGATGATGGTTGTACAACTCTGTGGATATACTAAAAAAAAAATAAAAGTTTAAAAAAAACCACTAGGGCTGTGTGTGGTGATTCATGCTTATAACCCCAGCACTTTGGGAGGCCAAGGCAGGTGAATTGCTTGAACCCACGAGTTCAAGACCAGCCTGGGCAACATAGTGAGACCCCATCTCTCAAAAACAAAAACAAAAACAAAAATTAGCCAAGTGTGGTGGTGCCTGCCTGTATTACCAGCACTTTGAGAGGCTGAAGAAGGCAAATTGCTTGAGCCCGAGAGTTCAAGACCAGCCTTTGCAACATGGCAAAACCCTGTCTCTACAAAAAGTACAAAAATTAGCTAGGCGTGGTGGTAGCGTGCACCTGTAGTCCCAGCTGCTTGGGAGGCTGAAGTGGGAGGATCGCCTGAGCCCTGGAGGTTGAGGCTGCAGTGAGCTATGATTGCACCACTGCACTCCAGCCTGGGTGACAGAGAGACCCTGACTCAAAAAAAAAAAAAAAGAAAAAAAAAACCCCACCAAATTATACATTCTAAAAGAGTGAGTGGGGTCGGGCACAGTAGCTCATGCCTGTAATCCCAGCACTTTGGGAGGCTAAGGCGGGAAGATCACTTGAGGTCAGGAGTTCAAGACTGGCCTGGGCAGTATGGCGAAAACTCGTCTTTACAAAAAATACAAAAATTAGCTGGGCATGGTGGTGCACGCCTGTAGTCCCAGCTACTTGGAAGACTGAGGCACGAGAATCTCTTAAACCCAGGAGGTGGAGGTTTCAGTGAGCCAAGATCATGCCACTATACTCCAGCCTGGGCAACAGAGCAATACTGCATCTCAAAAATAAATAGATAACATAAAATAAATGAGTGAGTGGTAAGGTGGGTGAATTATATCTCAATAAACTGTTAGAAGACAAAGAGGATCAGATCACAGGGCCACCAGAGCCAGGCTGGGGCAAAGGACCTGCTTCCATAGCTGGCGTTGGTCACCACGCAGATAGACAACAGCCCCCAGATTTCTCCAGCAGTCCAGGGGTGAGGTATGTCCTCATACAGTGGCCCCCACGTTATAGGTCAGCAGTGGGCTCTGAAAACGCTCTCCTCCCACAGGCCTGATGCCGCATGATCAAGGCCAGTTCAGAACAGCCTCTGCTGCCCCAGCTTTCCAGGGGGCTATGTCTACCTGGTCCCCAGACAGCCAACCTCCTGCCCAGCCTGGAGAAACTGGGGTCAGAGAATAGCTCAGGGCCATTGTACCAAGTGTAGCCACTTTGCTCACTGTCACTGTAGGAAAACTGTGTTCTCATGTGTGAGGGAGTCGGTGAGTAAACTGAGTCACAAAACAGAAGCACAGACAGGATTTATAAGAATGGCAGGAGAGGCCGGGCGTGGTGGCTCACGTCTGTAATCCCAGCACTTTAGGAGGCCGAGACGGGCAGATCACAAGGTCAGGAGATCGAGACCATCCTGGCTAACACAGTGACACCCCGTCTCTATTAAAAATACAAAAAAAAATTAGCCGGGCGTGGTGGCGGGCGCCTGTAGTCCCAGCTACACCGGAGGCTGAGGCAGGAGAATGGCCTGAACCCGGGAGGCGGAGCTTGCAGTGAGTGGGATGGCGCCACTGCACTCCAGCCTGGGTGACAGAGCGAGACTCCGTCTCAAAAAAAAAAAAAAAAAAAAGAATGGCAGGAGGGGAGGGAGAGAACCCCCACAGGGTCCAGGAACAATGAATGTCACACGTCTTGAGGGCAAACTGGCAGCCAGCAAGAGATCATTGGGGGCTGGTTGTCCTGAAGAGGCTGAGGAATGTTTCTCGTTCTTCAGGGTTCTCCAGAGTGGGAGAACCCCAGTGCTCCACTGTGGGTCACAAGTTGTCCCCAAAAAAGCCTTCCAGGATCCGGGCCAGAGACATGACCTGCAGGGCCCAGCACAAAATGAAAATGCTGGGACCCCTTGTTCCAAAAACAGGAAAAAGTGCCATCGAGGTACTAAAATATAAAGCTTATCTGTTTTCTCCCCTGGTCTCTCTAAACTTTTTAGAAACGATCACTACAGTGCAGAGGTTAAAAAATGTTTTTATTGTGGTAAATATATATGACCTAAAACTTACCATCTTAACTTTTTTCTTTCTTTCTTTTTTTTTTTTGAGACAGAGTCTCCCTCTGTCGCCCAGGCTGGAGTGCAGTGGTGCAATCTCAGCTTATCACAACCTCTGCCTCCTGGATTCAAGCAATTCTCCTGCCTCAGTCTCCTGAGTAACTGGGATTACAGGCGCCCACCATCACACCTGACTAATTTTTGTATTTTTAGTAGAGACTGGGGTTCACCATATTGGCCAGGCTGATCTCGAACTCCTGACCTCGGGTGATGTGCCTGCCTCGGCCTCCCAAAGTGCTGGGATGACAGGTGTGAGCCACTGTGCCCAGCCCATCTTAATTGTTTGTAAGTGGACAGTTAACGGCATTAAGCGCATCGTCGTGGAAGCATCACCACCCTCCATCCATAGAACTTTTTATCTTCCCAAACTGAGGCTCTGTCCCCACTCAACCCTCACTCCCCAGCTCCTGGGAACCACCTACCTTCTTCTGTCTCTATGGATCTGAGGACTCTAGAAACCTCCTATTGAGGTAGGAGGTGGGACTCAACTCAGAGGCCAGGCTCAGACTCCAGACCAGATTGAGGACTTGCTAAAACAGGGACTGGGTGGAAGCGGCTTTCCATAAGACACGCCCACCAGTGCGCCAGTCAGTTTACCATTGCCGTGGCAACACCAGAAGTTACCACCCCTTTCCATGGCAACAACCCAATGACCCGAAAGTTACCACCCTTTTCCTATAAATTTCTGCATAATCTGTCCCTTCATTTGCATAGTTAAAAGTGGGTGTCAACATGAGTGTGGAACTACCCCGGGGCTGCTGCTGTGCACGGCTGCTTTAACACCAACAGCTCGCCCTTGCATTCCTTCCTGGGTGAAGTCAAGAACCTTCCCAGGCTAAGCCCTGATTTGGGGGCTCACCCGCTCTGCATCACCATAAGTGGGACCCTGCAGTCTGTGTCCTCTTGTGACTGGCAAGAGCATGATAACTGCCTTTCCTAAAACTATCCCCTCCTGGGGTGAGGACCAAAACCACCTTTGTAAAAACTAATGGAAGGCCACAAGATAAGAATGACGAAAGGGATCTGAACTCTGCTAAAATGTAGGCACAGTTAAATGGGAACCAGCCGTTGTTCCAGACGTCATGATATTTGTGACTTCCCCAGTCACTCCCGTAGGTGACACTGCCATTGCCAATACCTAAGATTGGCGTCAGGGGGGGTTTTTAGACTTCTGTGGACTGCTGAGTTCACCTGAACACACGACTTAGACCAAGGAATGAATTCAACCAGCCCTGTGACTTCCACCCAGGAACCAACTCAGTGCCAGAAGACAGCTTTGACGTCACCCTGTGATTTCATCCTCCACCCAGCCAATCAGCACTCCCCATTCCCTCGCCCCTGCCTGTCGAACGGTCCTTGAAAAACCCCAGCCTCCCAGCTACTCGGGAGGCTGAGGCAGGGGAATCGTTTGAACCCGGGAGGCGGAGGTTGCAGTGAGCCAAGATCGTGCTACTGCACTCCAGCCTCTGAGCTTTCAGGGAGGCAGATCTGAATTATAAACTCCCGTCTCCCGCTCAGCTGGCCCTGCGTTGATTAAACTCTACTGCAATCCCACTGTCTCAGTGAAGTGGCTCTGTCTGTGCAGTGGGCAAGAAGAACTCATCAGGTGATTAAATTTTACCTTAATTACCGTTTTGTTTTTTGAGACAGGGCTTCCCTCTGTCACCCAGGCTGGAGTGCAGTGGTGCAATCACAGCTCACTGTAGCCTCAACCTCCCAGGCTTAAGTGATCCTCCCACCTCTGCCTCCTGAGTAGCTGGGACCACAGGTGTGCAGCACCACACCAGCTAATTTTTTTTTTACTTTTTGCAGAGATAGGGTTTCACCATGTTGCCCAGGCTGGTCCCAAACCCCTGAGCTCAAGCGATCCTCCTGCCTCAGCCTCCCAAAGTGCTGGGATTACATGTGTGAGTCACTGTACCTTGCCTTAATTACCTTTTAAAACCCTATATCTAAATACAGTCCCATTCTGAGGTCTTGGGGGTTATTCAGCACATGAATTTTGAGGAAACACAGTTTAGCCTCTGAGCAGGGAAGAGCAGACAGAGAGCGGGAAAGAACCCAGAGAGCAGACTGCACTTTCCCAGGATGGCTGCACTTTTCCAGGATGGCTGCAGCTACAGCTACAGCCTCCACCAGCTCCCGTCTCCACCAGGGTCAGACAGGAAATCCAGGAGTTCTTCCTGGAGGAGGGGACATCTGCGTACTCCCTTTGAAGCATGGGTAGGTTTACTCCACCCAAGATGAGGAAAGGGAGGCCCTTCCAGAGGGAGTGAGGCTGCAGGGACAACACTGGAAGGCAGAGAAGTGGGGGCTGCCCAGGGCCTCCAGGAGACCCCACACTGGTAGATGCCAAGTCCAGAATCTACCGTGGTAGCCCCTGATCTCCCACTGGCCCCCAGCCTCACTGCCCGGAGGGTAGACCCGTCACCACCTTCATGTGCACCTGTTGGGAGCTCCCAGGAGACAGAAGTGGGTGGTGCGGGCCGTGAGGCTTCCTGGACCCCCAATCCCTCCCCTACAGCTGCGGCTGCTCCCGGGTGTGCACCTGGGGCTGGGCTGATCTCAGCTGCACATCCGCAAACTTCCTGGTGACCTTGGGCTACCCCAACGTCCACTTCTGGGCCTCAGTTTCCCCATTTGTTCTGGGTGTTGGCCAGGCCGCGCCAGCATCGGCCTGAAGCAGGAAGCCACAGGCGGTTGTGGAGGGGGTAAACCTGACACGGGGAGGCTTAAGCTGGAGTTGAGGGGGTCATAGGTGTGACCCCTCCAGCCCCGCATCCATGCTGACGTGGCCCGGCCAACGGCCAGAGCAGAGCAGAGCTGGGGCTGAGCGGGGCAGGGCAGGGAGGCGCCTGGCCTGGCATCCGCACTCCTGATGAAGTCTGTTTGTTTTCATAACCAATTCAATATTTAAGACCCGGCGAGCCGCGGCCGTGAGCTCTCCAGCTCCCCCTTCCTTTGTCTCTGCCGCTCCCTGCACCCCGCCTCGCAGTTCCTCTGACAAACCGTGATTCTGATGGAAAATTCATTAGTCGGCTGGTCTCTTTCCCTCCCCTCTTCGTGTTCCCAGGCAGCTCCGCGCCTGGCATGTCAGCCTCTCCATCCAGATTATCTGGAGACGCCAATTTCAAAGAGACATCTTAATAGTGATGTCAACGAATTAATTAGATGTGTTAATGAGCTAAAAGCAACCCAAATTAAATTAATGCAGTAATAAGCGCAGACAGCAAAATTAGCTCCAATTTCTCTAAATGATTCTGAACTGTACACAACACCTCATCTCGCTAGAACATTACCATCCCCCAAAGCTAATCAAGAACCCGGCGCAATTAACTGCTTAATTACAAACAGGAGCGTGCGCGCACGGGCGCGCACACACACACACACACACGCACACACGTGCACACGCACACACAGGGTGAGAAAGTCAGCAGGAGGGAGGACAGGGTCTGGGGGGGTTTGGGGGAGTGGGAGCTATGGACCCTCTGAAGACAGTGCTGGTCACCATCGCTCCCACCTATCCTAAACCCTGCAAGGACAGATGAGAGCAAGGGCAAGGAACCCGGCTTGCTGGGAGCTTGGGTGGTCCAAGTGCAGGATGGAGCTGGACCAGGTTAGGAGAAAGGAGAGACCCTGGAGAATCCCCCAGCACCCTGGGTGTGGTGAGGAGTGGGAGTGGAAGGGGAGCGGGAGGAAAAAGGAAAAAGGAAGGAAGGGAGGAAGGGAGAAGGAAGACCAGGAGGAGTGGGAGGAGGGGAGGGAGGAGGGGAGGGAGGAGGGGGAAGAGGAAGTGGGAGGAGGGAAGGAGCAGTGCAAGTTGTTTATTGCTTGCATCAGAATCTGAGTTGCAACTAAAAAGCTAATTGTCCAGCCCGCTGATTTCCCACCGGGCAGGGAGAACTGCTAATAGCTTCGCAAGCGGTTCAGGTATCTGATTAGCTGTAATTGCAGCTACAGACAGGAGAAGGGTGAGGACAGAAGCGGGGACTCAGAAGGGAGGAGGGAGCTGGGGGAGACTGGGAACAGGGGCCTGGGTGCCAAGTCAAAGGGAGGCCAGGTGGGTGGCGGGCCGGGGGCAGGGACTGGAGAAAATGAGGGTCAAAGCTGAGGTGGCCAGGCCGGCTGGGGTCTGCAGCCGCTCTGAGGACCACCCACCCAGGGCCCCAGGTGACTGCCACCACCACCACCCAGGCCTCGCTGTCTCTGGGAGCCGTCCCGTCTCTGCACATCTGTGGAATGGGGGCATAGTCTACCTTGCTGGGCCAGACCTCAAAGGCCAAGAGCCAGAGTGTGAAGAGCCGGACCAGTGCAATACACAGTCGGTACCAAAATACAGGGGCTCAAGCATCTGCCGCCTGGGGGCCCAGGGTGACCCCTGGACAAGACACCCACCCAGACCCCTGGGATGAGCTGAGTCTTATAAGCGGAGGACACTTTTTGTGAATTTCAGATGAGGGTTATTGATTCTGGAGAAAAGGAAGCTGATCGACTTCGCCGTCACGGGCACCCCAGCCCCAATGAAGAACTCATGTCCCCAGAATGGGGCAGGGGACGCAGGCCCACCCTGCATCCGCCTCAAGCCCACCCTCTCACCTGCCTTGCGGAAACCTCTGCCTACCCGGTTCTTCCTTTCTCATTTCTTTGCGGCTTTCTTCCCTCACCGACATTTTATTCCATTGGTTTGTTTTCTAACTTGTGGTTCATTTAAAATAGATCTGTTCCGGCTGGGCGCGGTGGCTCACGCCTGTAATCCCAGCACTTTGGGAGACCGAGGCGGGTGGATCACCTGATGTCAGGAGTTCGAGACCAACCTGGCCAACATGGTGAAAAACCCCTTCTCTACTAAAAATATAAAAAATAGCCGGGCGTGGTGGCAGGTGCCTGTAGTCCCAGCTACTAGGGAGGTTGAGGCAGGAGACTCTCTTGAACCTGGGAGGTGGAGGTTGCAGTGAGCCGAGATCATGCCACTGCACTCCAGCCGGGGCAACAGGAAAAAAAAAAAAAATCTGTTCCCATCCTTGTTCCAAAGAGAAAGCAAAGTACTCTTGCCTACCAACCTGCCGGCTGCAAGCTGTGCCCCTCGTGGTGGGCACCTCACCTCAGAGACCCCAAGACCCCTGGCCTCTGTCCCTGGCTTTGCAAAGCCTTCCCATGTGCTGCAGCAGCTGGGAGATGTATGTACTCCTGGTAAGCATGGGAAGTCTAGTGGGGGACATGAGCAGGGGACAGGGAACCTTAGCAACCTGGGGGTGTCGGAGGAGCATCTCAGGAGGCGGCTTGGAAGGTGGCAGAATGACCAGGTGAGTACCCGGTCAGTCATCCAGCAGTAGGAAAGCAAGGGGCTGCCTGAGGGGCTGGAGAGAAGGGGTGGTAGGACCCTGTGCCCACCACACCACTGCACCCCAGGTCCAGGCTCCTCATGTCCTGGTGAGCCCATGGGGTCACAGAGCCCCACAGATGGTGCTGGGCTGCTGAGCAAACCCCCAGCCTGGGACAGAGGCCCGTCCCCAACCCCAGCCCCACCAGGCCGCGCCCATCCTCAATTCCTTTGGGCCTCCTTTTTTTTTTTCTTTTTGAGATGGAGTCTTGCTCTTGTTCTCCAGGCTGGAGTGCAGTGGCATGATCTCAGTTCATTGCAACTTCCGCCTCCCAGGTTCAAGTGATTTTCTGGCCTCAGCCTCTCGAGTAGCTGGGATTACAGGCTTGCGCCACCACACCCAGCTAATTTTTGTATTTTTAGTAGAGACACGGTTTCACCATGTTAGCCAGGATGGCCTCGAACTCCTTGACCTCAAATAATTTGCCCACCTCGGCCTCCCAAGTGCTGGGATTACAGGTGTGAGCCACCACGCCTGGCCTGGGTCTCCATTTTTAAACCTGCAAAGTGGGGCGATCACAAGCTGTGCTTTCATTCTATTTATTTATATTTATTTTTCATTCAGAGACAGGGTCTTGCTCTGCCTCCCGGGCTGGAGTGCAGTGGTGCAATCACGGGTCACGGCAGTCTCCATGCTCCTGGGTTCAAGAGACTCTCCCACCTCAGACTCCTGAGTAGCTGGGACTGTAGGCATGAACTACCACACCCAGCTAAATTTTTCTTAAGACAGGGTCTTGCTATGTTGTCCAGGCTGGTCTCAAACTCCTGGTCACAATCGATCCTTCCATCTCGGCCTCCTAAATCCCTGGGATCCAGGTGTGAGCCACTGTGCCTGGCCAAAGCTGTGCATTTAAGGAAAGAAATCCTCGGAGTTTCAGAACCAGGGAGCCCTGCTGTCACCCAGGGCCACCCAAGCCACGGGCCACGAAGATGGAGCCTCACACAGCGCTCACGGCGAGTGGGTGGGGCACGCCCACCTCTGGGTCACAGCGTGTGACCACTGCAGGCCCAAGCTCTCAGTCTCAGACCTTGCTTTGTTTTACAGATGGGAGAGTGAGGCGTGGCCAGGGGCCGGTGACCATCCAGGACAACTCAGGTCCACGCTGGCCTGCCTGTGGGCTCCTCTCGAATGCCAGGGCCATCACCTTTGGATGTTGCTACAGGATTTCATCTCCCAGCAGGAGAAACGGGATTGTTTTGCTGCAGCAAGAACTCCTAGGAGCTTTTTACTCCCTGAGCGGGGTGAGCCCCAGGGGACCGCAGGGGTGGCAGACGCTGGGGCCGAGGTGGTGTGTGGAGCTAGCCATCCCCAGGGCCTCCAGACACGTCCTCCACCGTGGCCACCCGCAGCCTGCAACACCCAACACGGGGCTTCTGTGGACAGGGAGAGCCCTGTGGCATCACACGTGGCCTGCAGTGCACGTGCACACCGCGCACTCATGGCCACGTGGCCGGGCCCCAGGCCGGTGGGAGGGGAGGGCAGGCCAGGCCTTGGGGAGCTGGGCCGCCGCGTGTCAGGCACACACCTGGCGCTGCCCAGGCTCCTGGCCCATGCCAATTAGAAACTCACTTTACGTTATTTTAATTTATCTCTTGGGCCCTGGAACGAAAGTCATGCAATTATTATTATTTTTTTTTTTTTGGCTGGAAACTCCAGTAGCCATTATATAAATTACGTATAATTGAATACATCAGAGGCTGTTTCCTTTAAACAATCACGTTTTCCCTTCACCAAGAACGGGGCTGCCCTTCCCTAAGAACTTGACTCAGGGCTACGATATGAGAAGGTCCTGACCCTCACGGGAAGAGAGAGGCCTCTGGGTCACCCAGGCCATGTCACCCACAGGCAGAGGCCCAATGAGGGGACAAGAGGCTTTGAAATTAGACCACCAAGGGCTCCAACCCCGGCTGCACCACGAGCTCGCTGTGTGATCTTGGACAAGTTGCCTAACCTCTCTGAGCCTGTTTTCTCATTAGTAGCAGCCTCTGCCTAAAGAGGCTGATGTCCTGAGACTATGCCTGGGGATCCCTCAGACTGGCACCCATGTTGAGTGTCCACTTGGCACACAGTGTTGGCACCCAGGTCATGGATGGTTTAAGGGTACTTGGGACTTGTTTTAGTCTGGTGTGGTGAGACACGCAGACTTAGAAATGCTGTCACGGAGAGGAAGTGCGATGCTCACAGTCCCCCGGAAACAGGAGACAGGGCTCTCAGGGCCACCCGGGTAGCACCAGGCTGCGTCAGAAGGTGGCAGTAGAGGGGGTGAGGGGACGAGCGTTTCCTGGGGTTTCCTCAGGAAGAAAGAGACCGGGCTGGGGAAGCAGGCTTAGGGCTGAATGGCTGGGATGATGTTGGCAGGTTTTGCCTGTAGGGGCCACCTCTACCTGCCTGCTGCCTGGCCCTGAGTGATTGGGGCAGCTGGGTGGTGGCCTGCGGGTGACAGCCCCACCGAGGAGGTGGTGGAGGTGGGCTCTGGACCGGGTTCTTGTGCATATCAAAGGTAAGTTTTCGGGGAGCTGTTTGCTGTCTCTAGGAAAAGGAAGCCCCTGAGTCCCCAATGCCCCAGGTGTCAGAGTATCAAAACATGGAAAATGGCCAGGCACAGTGACTCGTGCCTGTCATCCCAGCATTTTGGGAGGGGGAAGGATTCCTTGAGACCAGCCTGGGCAATGTAGCAAGATCCCCAATACAAAATTAGCCGGGCACGCTGACATACACCTGTGGTCCCAGCCACTCGGGAGGCCGAGGTGGGAGGATTGCTTTAGACTGGTAAGTTGAGGCTGCAGTGAGCCATGATTACACCACTGCACTCCAACCTGGGCAACAGAGCAAGACCCTGTCTCAAAAAACAACAAACAAAAACACAGAACGGAAGTTTATAGTTCCACAGTCTGGAGGCTAGAAGTCTGAAATCAAGGTGTTGGCAGGCACCCGTTCCTCCAAGCGCTCTAGGGGGGCGTCTGTCCCAGGCCCCTCCCGGCTTCTGGTGGTGGTGGTGATGCTTGGAGTTCCAGGGCTGGCAGCCATATCACTCCAGCCTCCGCTTCCACCCTCACGATGCCCTCTCCTCCCCGTGTGTCCATCGACATGTGGCTTTTTCCTCTTATAAGGACGTCAGTCGTGTTGGATTAGGGCCCACCCTAATGAGCTTATATTAACCTGAAGACAGCTGCAATTGCCCTGTTTCCAATAAGGCCACATTCACAGGTACCAGGAGTTAGGACTTCAACATAGTTTTGGGGGGACAATTCAACACATAACATGTGAATTACAGCACAAGAAAGCTACTCTTTAAAAAAGTTTTGCTGATGAGATGGCTCAGGCCTATCATCCCAGCACTTTGGGAGGCTGGGGCAGGAGGATTGCTTGAGCCCAGGAATTCAAGACCAGCCTGGTCAACATAGCGAGACCCCATCTCTACAAAAATTTAAACATTAGCCAGGTGTGATGGTGCACACCTGTGGTCCCAGCTACTTGGGAGGCTGAGGTGGGAGGGTCCCTTGAGCCCGGCAGGTTGAGGCTGCAGTAAGCCGAGACTGCGCCACCGCACTCCAGCCTGGGTTAACAGCAAGACCCAGTCTCTAAATAAATAAATATGAAAAATAGACTGGGCGCTGTGGCCCATGCCTGTAATCCCAGCACTTTGGGAGGCTGAGGCGGGCAGATCACCTGAGGTCACGAGTTTGAGACCAGCCTAGCCAACACGGCGAAACTCTGTCTCTACTAAAAATACAAAAATTAACCAGGTGTGGTGGCGCATGCCTGTAATCCCAGCTACTCAGGAGGCTGAGGCAGGAGAATTGCTTGAACCTGGGAGGTGGAGGTTGCAGTGAGCCAATATCGCACCACTGCACTCCAGCCTGGGCGACACAGCGAGACTCTATCTCAAAAATAATAATAATAAAAATAAATAAAATAATTATAAAAAGTTTTAAGTAATAAACTATTAAGAGAGAGAGAGAGAGAAAACCAGATCCCATTGTGGGGAGCACAGCGTCCTAGTCTACCCTAAGTGACCTCTTAGAGCAGACTGGGTTCCGCTCGGGGAAGGCTTTGCAGCCGTGGCTCCTGGGCTGATTTCTGGACTAATGTTCCAGGGAGCAACAGTGATAATAATATCCTGACCCTGTCTGTGTCCCCTCCCTGCCTGAATAACCCAGGCCTTCCTCTAAGCCAGCGCTGGCCTGGCCCTCAGCTCTAACCCCCAGCGCCCCTCCCCACAGCCCCCTGGGGGGCTCCGATTCTGCTCAGAGCCGCCGCAGTCAGGCCTGTCACGTGCCCACATCCCCAACTTGTAAAGTAACAACCCATCGCACGCACAACCTCTTTGCACCCAAAATGTTCTCTGATCTGTGTAAACTGCAATTGATGCTGTGCCGCTTGATATTAATATCTTTTGTTTGTGTGTCAGGGTTCTGCAGAATCTAATTAAGAAGTGTTCTCTGCGTATCCGGGGTGTTCGAACAATTGTGCGGCGCCGACAATGCAAGCTGTTGACCTGCACAGATAAATGGTGCGTGCGGAGGATTCGGGGGGCGGCAGACGGGGTGGGGGGAGTGTATATGGCTGTTCTTTTCTGCCGGGGCGCCGAGTGGGGCCTGCCTGTGGTCTGCCCTGCGTGTGGGCGGTGTGGGCATCTTTGCTGCAGGGTGCTTGTCATAGCAGGGGTTCAGTGTGTGTACCTCTGTGTTGACATGCGTGCACACCATGAGCACATATACACGAGCGAGGCCTCCCTGGTCAAGTGACTCCTATATCAACGGCCCTTTCCCAGTGTACGTGTGCACCTCCCTCACAACAGCCCTGTAAGGCAGCATCACTGGCCCATTGCACAGATGGGAGGTTGAGGCTGCTGGTGTCGGGGAGGTCACGTGTGCAAAGGCAGGCGCTCCAAAGGGTACCAGATAAACCCACCTATTGGGCTCGCCCCGGACAGATTATGACACAGGAACAGAGCCTGCAGTCCGTCCTCAGGGGTAGGCTAGGATAAGCACTGCAGTTCCACTGGACAGACAGGGAAACTGAGGCCCAGAGAGGGCAGGAGCTTGCCCACCCTGCGCTTTGGGCTGGAGGCAGAGCTGGGCGCTTCCTGACCTTCCAAGCCACACCCTGGAGTCCCTCTGGAGGGAATCACTTAAGCCCACGAGGGACCCAGAGGCCAAGGCCTAGTGTCCCTCCATCTAAGGTAACCTGGCTGTCCAGGGTGGCTTCGGAAGCCCCTGGACCTGGGGTCTTAGCCCCACCCATGGGTAACCCTGGCCAATGCCCACCCCTCTCCAACCTCAGTGGTGACCCCTGGGAAGCAGTGAACACCATGCAGGCACTCGGTAGGTGCAGGTGCTGGGGCTGATGTCACAGCTCTGGGGTCAGGGCCGCTGCCCTGGGATGGGTCTGAGCTGTGCACAGCATTGCCTGGTGCCCTCCCAGCTCAAGGCCTTGCCTGACTACAGGTGCCGCCCCTGCCTCGGACCTGCCTGGCTGACAGCGGGCATCTGGGCCAGCACTGCAGTGCTGCCAGGTAGAAGTGCTCCCTCCAGGCTGGGGGGACCTGCAACTCCCTCAGACTTGGAGTGCTCTGAAGAAAGCCAGCGGCCAAGTGGGCTAAGGACCAGGTGGGGGAAGGCTCCAGACCCGGGGCTGTAGTGTTGGAGGAGGCGTGCAGCAAAGGCCTGGAGACAGCCGGAACCAGGGATTCAGGGTGGAATGGGTCTGGCTCAGGGAGCCAGGGTGACCGAGGGCTGCACAAGCCTGCGCGCGTGGGTGCACGTGCGTAATGGATGCGCACGCATTCAGCTTGTGTGCGTGCAGTCGGGTGCACCTGTAACCGGTGTGCACCCCACGTCTGGTATGCACGTGGGAGCACCTGACCCAGCTCCCAGCAGGGCTTCGCCTGCCGTGCGCTTAGGAAACGCCGCAGCGCCACCTGCCGGCTGCGCAGTCTCAGCTGGACGCGGGCAGGCAGGGCGCCAGGCCACGAGGCCCCGCCCCTAAAGACTATCCTGGTGCCCCGCCTTCTCAGACTCCGCCCGATTCCAGGCCACGCCCCCTGTTGCCGTGACCGAGGACCCTGGTACCCGGACCTGGCAGGGTCTTGGAGGGGCGGGCAGTGGGGGGTCTCCTGGCTGCAAAGCGAGGACAACTATGAGCCTTAAACGCACACCAGGAGTGTAATAAGAGTATCTGCTGCGTCACTGACTCCTCCCATTTACAGATGAGGAAACCAAGACAGAGAAGTCAAGATACTTCTCCAGGGTCACGCAGGAGAAAGGCGTAGGCCGGCTTTGAGCCCAGCATCCTAGTTGCAGAGTCTGTGCAATCAGCGTCTGCCTCCAACTCCTAGTAAATTCATCTTTATTTGTTAATTAATAGTTATTTACGAGTATAAACCCATCCAACCTCCCACCCCTTGCAATAGATACCTGGGAAGTGACGGAGACAGGACTCGCCCCCGGCATTCTTACCAGTCTTACATGGCCAAAAATGTGGAGTGCAGGGAGAGGATTCTCAGGATTTCGGGGCAAAATGAGTTAGGAGACAGGACTGGAGTGGGCAGCCACGTCCCGGGCGGGCAGGCTGGGAGGCCGAGGCCCTGGGCTGCAGTGAAGACTCACTGAGCAGCCTTCAGCAGGTGCTTGACTCCCGTGGGCCTCAGTTTCCCCATCTGTACAATGGGCGGGGCGGGAGATAGAATATCTCTTTTCTCAGTTCTTCCCCCAACCCCAGACAGTACAGGATTCCAGGAATCCCTGAAGGTCTGAGCCAGTGCAGGGACTGGGGACTCAGGGTGGTCCAGCCCCACGTGGGGGTCCTTCCTGGTGCCTGTGGCTGTCTTGGGTGGGAATCGAGTGCCTCTGTCTATGGCAGCCGCATCTCCAGCCACGCCCCCCGCCCTCCGCCCCCTCCTCCAGAGTCTCACTCTAAAGGGGAGGCATCTTGGGTGGAGGGTACCGGGCTGCCAGGGACAGATGGCGTTGGCCCGGGTGCCAACCCAGCAGGAGCCCCCGGACCAGCCGGGCAGAACCCACTGCTGTCCAGAGCCTCTGCCAAGCACAGTGGCAGGCCCTGAACTCAGGCTGCACCTGCCGGGTAGGGAGGCCTTGCCGGAGGACCCTGGGGCGGGGTGGAGAAAAGCAGCCTGGCTCAGCCATGTCCTTAACAACCATGACCTTGGGCAAGGGCGTCCCCACCTCTGCCTGGCCTCCTCCCCGCCTGCTCCCCACCAGGCCACTGCTGTCCTGAGTCTCCTGTCCTGCCCCCAGGACACAGTCACACACAGCTCTACACACACCTGGCTATGCCCCCACCTGGCTGTGTGACCTTGGGAAAGTTGCTTCCCCTCTCCGAGCCCTGTTAGCCTCATCTGGAAAATGGGCCCAGGTGTGGAGCATAGGAGGGCAGATCTGCAGCCCGGCCTGCACACAGCAGGGTCGCAGGGACCCTCATGTGTTGGTGATACGTGGGATGCCACGTTACTACATTCCATCCCCACAACCAGCCTGAGGCCCAGGTCAGGTTGCCTTCTGTGGTCCCGTTGTGAATCTAGGGAAACTGAGGCTCTGAGAGGGGAGCTTGAAGTAGGCCTGTCCCCAAAGACCACAGCAGGCTGGACACGCCGTGGGCAGGAGTGGCCACCCCCACTCACTACCACAGGGCACAGGGCACCCACAGTCACACCCCCATGCTGACGCATGCACATGCCCCTCGGGGCCACAGTTAACAGCAGAAGCAGAGTCAGAAACTTCTGTTCTCCATCCTTGGGTGGAGGTGCTGGGGGTGTCAGACCCTCCCCGCAGTTCAATCCTCAACTCTCCCCAGGGTGAGAAGGCCTTAGACCACAGGGCTCAGCACTGACCATGATGTCCCTTTGGGCTATCACCATATGCCTGACCCCACCCCTCACACACACACCAAACACACACAAGGGTATCCAGGCTGACACTTGTCCACCCACTTGGTCTTGGTCAGGTGTGCCTGCTAGGCTGAGCTAAGTCAGGTACCTGCTTGTGTGTGTTCAAATGCTGGGCAGCCAGGATAACCCTGTGAACATCCACTGCAATTGCTGGATGGGGATGGATGGATGGATGCATGGATGGATGGATGGATGAATGAGTGGGTGGATGGATGGATGGATGGGTGGATGGGTGGATGAATGCATAGGGATGGATGGATGAGTGGCTGGCTGGCTGGATGGATGGGTGGATGGGTAGATGGGTGGGTGGATAGGTGGGTGGGTGGATGGATGGATGAGTGGGTGGATGGGTGGATGGATAGATGGCTGGCTGGCGGGATGGATGGATGGATGGATAGGTGGGTGGATGGGTGGGTGGGTGGATGGATGGATGGATGGATGAATGAGTGGGTGGATGGATGGATGGGTGGATGGGTGGATGAATGCATAGGGATGGATGGATGAGTGGCTGGATGGATGGGTGGATGGGTAGATGGGTGGGTGGATAGGTGGGTGGGTGGATGAATGGATGAGTGGGTGGATGGGTGGATGGATAGATGGCTGGATGGATGGATGGATGGATGGATGGATGGATGGGTGGATGGATAAATGGCTGGCTGGCTGGATGGATGGATGGCTGGATGGATGGCTGGCTGGCTGGCTGGATGGATGGATGGATGGATGGATAGGTGGGTGGATGGGTGGGTGGATGGGTGGATGGATGGTTACATGGATGGATGAGTGGGTGGATAAATGTGTGGGTGGATGCATGGATGGATAGATGGATGGAGGATGGATGGATGGGTGAGTAATGGATTGATGGATGAGTAGAGAAACAGAAACCAAGACAGTCTGAGTGCACTACCAGTAACCCCCCATTGCTGAGTAGTGGAGAGGGGTTGCTCGCCGGCTGCAATGAGCCCCACTCACCAATGAGGAAACTGGTGCAGGAGGCAGGAGGGAACTAGTGCAGGGTCACACAGTGGGCTCTCAGTGGAGCCCAGGACCCTGTCCTCATGGAGGTCCTGCCTGACCCCAGGTGGCAGAAGGCATGCCAGTGCCACACAGACCCTCAGAGACCCCAGCTGAGACCCTGGCCTCAGACAGCCCAGGCTCAAATGTCATATACAGAAGGGGTGTTGGGGGCACCCACACCTACGCCTCTTGCAGTCCCACCCGGGGCTCCCACCTCCAGATCTGTCACTTCTCCCCAGCCCTCATTTCCAGCCTCAGTGGCCTTGGGGAACCAGCTGCCCCACCTGGCTCTCCAGACCCCCCCTGACAACTGGAGCTGGACACGAGGTGGGAGGGTTCCCCAGCCCCAGGTAATTAAAGCGCATGGTTATGTAGAAGTTTGTAATTAAACACTCGCACATCTTCAGACATCCCAGCATGGCGCCTGATGAATTAATTACGAGGATGCCAGACCCTCAGGTTTTCCTCCTCACTGAGTGTGGAGGGTGGACTTGAGCCTTCATGTCGAGGAAATGAGTGGGGGACAAGATGTCAGGGAAGTGGAGCCAGCTTCCACCGCAGGCCCTTCTCCTGGCCCCTCGCTCTGCCAGCAGCCCACCCCCACCCAAGTACCTAGACCAGAAACAAGACATCCTCCCCAGCCGCTCCAGACTCAAAGCCAGAAGTTCCAGACCCGATGTCCTTGACCAGCACCCACCTGGCCACCACCCCAACTCCTCCTTCAAGCCCCTCCCACACCCAAGTCTTGTCCACCCCACCCCTCTAACGCACCCACTATCCCACCCCCTTTCTACCCTTTCCTGTTGCCCCTTCTCCCACTTTCCCAGAACCCAGATCCGATGATGCGCTAGGAAGGGCACGTCACTTCTGTGGTCTGCCTCCCCAGGCCCAGAACCTCAGTCAGACCATGAGAAAAGCCTCAACAAATCCAAGTCCAGGGACATTCTGCAAAATACCTGACCAACACTCCTCAAAACTGTCAAGGTCATCAAAAGCAAGAATAGCCAGAGAACAGAGAAGCCCCAGGAGACTCGACCATGCTATGTCGCGTGGCCTCCTAGAGGCAGAGCTGGAGCAGAAAATGGGTATTAGGAGACACAGGAAATCAGGAGAAAGTGTGGAGTTTCATGTGCTGATGTGGGTTTCTTAGCTGTGACAAACACATCCAAGTAATGTAAGATGTTAGCATTACGGGAGACCGTGCTGGTGTACAGGAATTCTCTGCGCTGTCTTTGCAACTTTTCTGTACATCTAAATATTCTAAAATTAAAAGGTTATTTTAAAAAGGGAGTTTGGGCCAGGCACGGTGGCTCACGCCTGTAATCCCAGCACTTTGGGAGGCCAAAGTGGATCACCTGAGGTCAGGAGTTCGAGACCAGCCTGGTCAACATGGCGAAACCTCGTCTCTACTAAAAATACAAAAATTAGCTGGGCCTGGTGGTGGGCACCTGTAATCCCAGCTACTTGGGAGGCTGAGGCAGGAGAATCCCTTCCCCTGGAGGTGGAGGTTGCAGTGAGCCGAGATCGCACCACTGCACTCCAGCCTGGGCAACAGAGCGAGACTCCGTCTCAAAAAAAAAAAAAAAAAAAAAAAAGGGAACTCGAGTAAGAAATCTGGTCCAAATAGGGCACAGTGCTCACATCTGCTTAGTCCTGGTGATGGGTAAACGGCTATCAGTTTTTCAGTTTCCTGTGCTTTTCTGCATTGAGCTTCATAATTAAACATGCAAGAAAGAACAAACCCAGTTGGAACGTCACCCACCCCTGCCTGATAGTCTCCAAAGGCTTAGTCTTTAGAATCACGTCCAAAATTCTCACCCTGCGGACAGAACAAGAACCACCTGACCCTCCATTCCCACTCTGATGTCACATAGAGCCTAGCCAATCCCTAGGGCTCCCACACTCTGCTCTCCACCCCCATCTGACGTCACACAAAAACCTGGCCAATCCTTAGGGCCCCCATCCTGTGCTCCACCCTCACCTGACTTCACTAAAAACCTCATCGACCCCTAGGGCCCTGCATTCTACGCTCCACCCCCAACTGACGTCACACAAAAATCTGGCCAATCCCTAAGGTCTGGTATCCTGTGCTCCGCCCCCCCAAGTGAGGTCACACAAAACCTGGCCAATTCCTAGGGCCCCCGCACTCTGCTCCACCCCCATCTGATGTCACACAAAAACCTGGCCAATCTGTAGGGCCCAGCACCCTGTGCTCCACCCCCCCCATATGACGTCACACAAAAACCTGGCCAATGCCTAAGCCCCGGCACTCTGTGCTCCACCCTTCTGACATCACACAGAGCCTGGCCAATCCCTAAATTCTGGCACCCTGCGCTCCACCTTCCTCTGATGTCATCCAGAGCCCGGGGCTTTGCCAGTCTGCAGCTTCTGTGAGTCTGGTGCTGGGAGCCCTGTGGGTCGCAGCCAGTGCCCCCAGAGGGGTCACGACTGTGTACCTCACTGAACGTGAGCCGAATGATTCACAAAGCTCTCCCCACCCACCCAGGTCAGGGCTCAGGGCCGCCTGTGAGGTGAGCATTGTTCTCTCAATTCACAGATGGGGAAACTGAGGCAGAGGGCAACGCATCTGCCCAGTCCATTGAGGTGCTAGCGTTCTTCCACACTGTGCTCCCAGCCCTGGCTTCTCGCCTGTGAACTGTCTCAGACCAAGAATCCTGCCTGTACACCCAGCCTGGCTGAAACAAGGCGCTCAGTGTTCTGGGCCCTGTTACCCTCCAGCTCCAGCGCCCCCGTCTCCTCCTCCTCGTGGCCCTCCTCCTCCTCGCTGTCTCTGCACCACTTCCACCTGCCCGGGCCTTTGCACCTGCAGGTTCGTACCCTGCGGGGTGTGCCCTGCCCTGCCCTGACAGCACTGCAAGGCCTCTGCTCTTCTCCACCTGCCATGGGCCTTTCACGGGACCTGAGGCCACACACTCTGTACATGTGTGCATCTCATTGCCTGTTTCCCTCTGCTGAGAGGTAAGCAGGCCATGGTCTCCATTGCTATACCTGCTCGGAGCAGCCCTGGCAGGTAGTAAGCACCCTGTTCTTGGAAGAAGCCATGTCCAGGTGGTGGGGGCAGGTGTTGGGGGAAGCCTCTGATTCCAGCTAGGGCAAGGGCAAGGGTCTGGCAAGGCTGACCAGCGTGCCCACCCTGTGCCCCTCATCCCTGAATGCACCCACCTCCTCTGCCAGCAGGGCCGGGCCACCGCCTCAACACCTCCAGGCCTGATGGAGCGGCAGAGCCCAGAGTTGGCCAGGCTGCAGGAAACCCACCAGTATGGCCAGGTGACTCCCCTGGTGGCTGCTTCCTGCCCAGCCCAACCTGGCTGCCACCAGCTCCCTCCACACGCCTGCTCCCTGCGACCCTGGAGGGTCTCTGCACCTTCTCGGAGACCAGGTTTTCTCCTCCATACAGTGGAGGTTCTTGCGTCCCAGTCCTGGTCTAGAAGAAGTTCCCTTAGCTGGGTCTGGCTGCCGTTCTGGGAGTTCATGGTCTGGGGACATTGCTACCACCTTGCTTTACAGGGCATGACCCAGGCTCCTCCTGGCGGCACCTGTAGTCAGAACTCGCTCCAGGCCGGGCGTGGTGGCTCAAGCCTGTAATCCCAGCACTTTGGGAGGCCGAGACGGGCGGATCACGAGGTCAGGAGATCAAGACCATCCTGGCTAACACAGTGAAACCCCGTCTCTACTAAAAATACAAAAACTTAGCCGGGCGAGGTGGCAGGCGCCTGTAGTCCCAGCTACTCGGGAGGCTGAGGCAGGAGAATGGCGTAAACCCGGGAGGCGGAGCTTGCAGTGAGCTGAGATCCGGCCACTGCACTCCAGCCTGGGTGACAGAGCGAGACTCCGTCTCAAAAAAAAAAAAAAAAAAAAAACTCGCTCCAACACAGGCGAGGAAACAGAGGGCCAGGGGGAAGAAAGGATGACTCAGTGCCTCCCTGCCTATTTCTCTTGTAAGACCAGGAATATAACATTTGCACTCACAAAAAACCCCCATGAGCCGGGTGTGGTGGCTCACACCTGTAATCCCAGCACTTTGGGAGGCTGAGGTGGGTGGATCACTTGAGCTCAGGAGTTTGAGACCAGCCTGACCAACATGGTGAAACCCCGTTTCTACCAAAAATACAAAAATTACCTGGGCGTGGTGGCATGTGCCTATAATCGCAGCTATTCAGGAGGCTGAGGCAGGAGAATCGGTTGAACCCAGAGGGTAAAGGTTGCAGTGAGCCGAGATCGCACCACTGCACTCCAGCCTGGGCGACAGAGCAGGGCTCCATATAAAAAAAAAAAAAAAAAAAAAAAACACCGTGCATGAATATATGTGCGTGCACGAACACCCACGTATAATCATGAGTGTGCACACACTCCAGGGTTGGGGGTAACCCAGGCCCTGAGCCGGGCCTCCGTGGCTTAGTATGCACATGTGTGTGATGTGACCAGTGTGTAACACATGTCCCGTGGGCGTCCCGTGCCAGGAGTTGAAGGAGCCACACCCTAATCAACGCAGGTGACACTCTCCGGGCTCCGTGGCTCATGGACGGGCAGAGCAAGTCATTTCCCGCATGTGACATGGAGCGCGGACTGTGCAGAAGGCGGCTCTGTGCCTCGGAAGGCAGGGTGCGGAGGCGTGCAGCGCCCACCATGGGGATGTGGCCGCCCCCTGGGACAGGACCTGGAACGTGGATGTGGCCGGCTCTTTAGTGTGTGCCATGCACGGTGTCTGACACGTCAGATGTGATGGACACCTCATACAAAAACACTGTATTCATCAACAAACCAATTCAGTGACACTGCTGAGCAGTATACAGGTATACAGCAGTGAGCGGACAGATCAAGTCCCTGCCCTCGTCGGGGGTGGTCAGGGAGGCCCACCGAAGACTCGGGGAGGTCGGGGGCGACCACTCCAGGACAGAACATTGTGGATAGCAGGGCCAGCAGGTGGAGTGTGCCCAGGCTGTCTGAAACCTGCAGAGGCCGGAGTAAGTGAAGGGCAGGGCACCCCGAGGGCCGGTGGGCAGATCCCAGGCCTTAAAGCCACACGGGTGCCCCGTGCTCTGACATAGCCCTGGCCTCTGGGTGACAAGCTCCTGAGGGGCTGCCCGTAGTCCCAGGACACGGGAGGCCAGGCTGCTAGAGTCTGAGGACTGGCGGGGTTCTGGGTGCCCTAGTACCCCTGCACAAAGCTGGTTCCCCATCTTTGGAGGTTTGCTAAATGCCCCCCACACCATGAGACTGGCTGACCCCGCAGAGGGATGGGAGTGGCACGGAGTGAGACCTGAGGAGGTGGCCAACGGTCTTCAGCATCTGTGCAGCCCAACTCTCATTGTACCAAAGGGAAACTGAGGCTCGGAGAGGACGAGGCCTGGCCCAGACCCTTCAGAAACGGGACGAGCTGCTGGGACGAGCTCTTGGGTCCGCAGTCTCCCTGGCCAGGTGTGCGCAGGTAAATAGGCAGGTGTGTGGTTCAGCCCGAGGGCAAGTGTCCCTGGGCTCAGCCAGAGCATTTGGGTGGCAGAGCTTGGCCAAAGCCACAGCGCCCAGCCAGTCCCCGCTGAAGGCCCTGTGAGGCCAGCTGGGCTGCCCAGCCAGGCTCCCAGAAAGGGGAAGTGAGGCTCAGAGAGGGCCACCCCTTACCTAAGATGCTCCTGCGCAGCTGAGTCGGACTGGATCCTCACTCTTCCCACCCTGTCCCCCACCCCAGCCTCTGTGACAGAAAGAGACCAGGGCCCTGGCCAGGGGCCGAATCCCATCCCAGCCTCACCCTGCTCCAACCCCCAAGGAACAATTTACCTTTCGGAACTGGTCCAAGATATTAATTAAGATAAATCTACCTCAATTTTGAGATTCTCTTATCATGTAATTTATCAAAATTATGTTAATTATTTCTGTAGGGCAGCAAAATTATTACCTCTTTTGTGTCTGATTTGTATTAATATTCATAATTTAATAATTCAGCATCTTGGCCATCTGGTCCCGGAACAGACTCCCTTCCCTCCCTCAGTCTGAGCCAAAGCTTCCCCATCACCCCCGCCAGTGTCCCCAGGGTCCCACCTGTCCCCGGTGTCTTCCCTCCATCCAGCCCTGCAGACGCTGCCCCCTGCCCTGACGCCCCGGCCCTGGTGGCCCCGCCAGCCCCGAGGCACAAACAGGTACCCACACAGGTACGTGCACACACTCGCCACCCCCGCTTGGCAGGTGAGCCAAGCTGAATTGACATTTTCCACACTTTGTGAGTTTTACACTGTAATTTGACATAATTAATGCCTACATTACTGCTGATAATTTAGCTAGTTAATTAAACTCGGAGGAGATAATTAAGGAAAGGCTACTGCTTGGATTGCTAATTGTTTTTGTCATTATTTCAGGGGGCCGACAGCTGCCGGCTGAGTCATCCTGTTTTGTCAGCTGATGGGTCATATGACACAGGGGTCCCCCGGGGGCCCCCCACTTCCAGGGGAGGGAGGAGCGCAGCCGGCTACCTGGCTGCTGCCTGGAGCCTCGCCAAGCGCTGCTGGCTGCTCTGGTCTGGCCTCACCCGCTCCAAGCAATGACAGCCCCTCCGTGGCTTCTGGGGCCTTCTGAGCCCTGCTGAGCGCTCTGGCCGGAGGCACACCCAGGTCAGCCTACGCCGAGGAGGAGGGGGCGCCCCCAGCCCCTGCATCCAAGCCCAAGATGCAAAGTGGCACCTGGCGGCATCTCAGCCTTCTGCAGTGGTCAGATAAGAAGCAGAACTTTCTGAGCCTGCTGGAAGCAGAATGGATGAGCCCACATTGCAGAGAATGACAGGGAAATTGTGGGAGTAACAGGGAGGGGAGAGAGAGAGAGAAAACAGACAGAGACAGAGAGGGTGGGTAGAGGGGAGAGGAACAGAGAGAGAGGGGGGAGACAGAGAGGGAGGCAGAGACAGAGACAGACAGAGACAGAAAGACAGAGAGACAGAGAGGAGAGAGAGAGGGAGAGAGAGAGAGGGAGGGAGAGAGAGAGAGAGAGAGGAGGAGAGAGAGAGAGAGGGGGAGAAAGAGAGAGGAGAGGCAGAGACAGAGACAGAGAGATGGAGGGAGACACAGAGACAGAAAGATGGAGGGAGAGACAGAGAGGGAGAGGGAGAGAGAGAGAGGAGGGAGAGGGAGGAGAGAGAGAGAGGGAGAGAGAGAGAGAGAGAGGGAGAGACAGAGAGAGGGAGGGAGACAGAGAGAGAGAGACAGAGGGAGAGACAGAGGAGAGAGAGAGAGAGAGACAGAGAGAGGGAGGGAGAAGAGAGACAGAGAGGGAGAGAGAGACAGAGGAGAGAGAGAGAGGGATGGAGAGACAGAGCGTGGGAAAGAGAGAGAGACAGAGAGAGGGAGAGACAGATGGAGAAACAGAAAGGGAGGGAGAGACAGAGACAGGGAGGGAGAGAGAGACAGAGAGGAAGAGGGAGAGAGAGACAGAGAGGGAGGGGGAGAGAGAGGGAGACAGAGAGAGAGGGAGAGGGAGACAGAGAGAGAGGGAGAGGGAGACAGAGAGAGAGAGGGAGAGACAGAGACAGAGAGATGGAGGGAGAGACAGAGAGGGAGGGAGAGACAGAGGGAGAGAGAGAGAGGGGTGGAGAGACAGAGAGAGGGAGGGAAAGAGAGACAGAGAGGGAGAGAGAGACAGAGAGAGAGGGAGAGACAGAGATGGAGAGACAGAAAGGGAGGGAGAGACAGGGAGGGACAGAAAGAGAGAGAGAGGGAGGGAGAGAGGGAGACGGAGGGAGATACAGAGAGAGGGAGAGAGACAGAGAGGGAGAGAGAGACAGAGAGAGAGGGAGAGACGAGAGAGAGACATATTGAGGTGGGAGTGAGAGGGGAAAGAGGGGGAGTGAGGGGGAAGAGGGGGCAGGAGCAGCACGTGGAGAAGCCGTCAAGCCCACCTTCCCCAGCCCCATCCCGCCCACCCTCCTGGGGGCTGGCAGAACCAAGGTCAGAAGAAGGGGATACGCCTGGGGAGGCATATCATTGTCACTGTTGTCCTCATTTCCGTGGAAAACAGGGTCCTGCAAAGGTCCCACAACAGGGAAGTGGCCCCAGACCCCCTGCAGACCCGGGGAGGGCCGCAGTGCAGGAGGACGCAGGAGGCTGGGCCAGTGGCTCTGCCCTGGTCAGGGATGGGACGGCAACTCTGCTTCCTGGGCCTCAGCGTCGCCGCTGGCTTCAAGGGAGTGGACGGGACTGGACTGGACAACCCCCAGGCCCCAGCGTAGATGGTGTGGGAAGTTGAAGGATGTCAATGGAAACCACTAGGGTGTTGACTTGGCTCTCAGGAAATTCAAGTCAAAGAGGCTTACACAACGCTGGATTTATTATCCTTCCCAACAAGAAATCTACATGTAAGAAGGTCCTAGATTTGCTAATTCAGGGCTCAGTGACACCAACAGGAGGTCAGCAAAGACCCAGGAGCCTTCCCTGGTTCTGCCCAGCTCATCTCTGCTTGACGGCCTTACCATCCCTCATGGTCTCAAACTGGCTGCTGTGGCACTGTGAGTCCCGAGTACCACCATGGCACCCCAAATACCAGATGGCATCCAGCAAAGTTGGGGGCCGTGTCTTCAACATAATCATACTATTTTCTCAACAAGAGGTTTCCAGGGGACCTAGAATCCTGAGACTTTCTTCTGCTAAGCCTTGATTTTCTTTCCTCTGCTAGTACCAGCTGTAGCTTGGACCACACGAACTGCCTTTCTCACCACAGCAAATCACTGCCTCATGGAACCCTTATTCAGTCAGGTGTCTGGCTTCAGAAAGAAGGGTTCCCTGAAGCCAGAAAGAAGGGTTCCCTTAGCAAATCCCTAATTCCTGCCTTGAGCTTTCAGATTGGATACTTTCAACCCAAACTCAACTCTCTCTCTCTCTCTCTTTTTTTTTTTTTCTGAGATGAAGTCTCACTCTGTCGCCCAGGCTGGAGTGTAGTGGCATGATCTTGGCTCACTGCAACCTCCGCCTCCTGGGTTCAAGCGATTCTCCTGCCTCAGTCTCCTGAGTAGCTGGTATTACAGGCACCCGCCGCCCTGCCCAGCTAATTTTGTATTTTTAGTAGAGACGGGGCTTCACCATGTTAGCCAGGATGGTCTCGATCTCCTGACCTCGAGATCTGCCCGCCTCAGCCTCCCAAAGTGCTGGGATTACAGGCGTGAGCCACCGCGCCCGGCCTAGAGACAGGGTTTCACCATGTTGGTCAGGCTGCTCTCAAACTTCTCTCCTCGTGATCTACCTGCCTCGGCCTCCCAAAGTGCTGGGATTACAGGCATGAGCCACCGCATCCGGCAACTATCTCTTATAAGACCTTACTGGCCAGGCACAGTGGCTCATGCTTTTAATCTCAGCACTTTGGGAGGCCAAGGCAGGCAGATCACTTGAGGTCAGGGGTTCGAGACCAGCCTGACCAATATGGCACGACCCCATCTTTACTAAAAATACAAAATGTTAGCATGGCATGGTGGTGCCACACCTGTAAATCCCACCTATTGGGAGACTGAGGCAGGAGAATCACTTGAACCCAGGAGGCAGAGGTTGCAGTGAGCCAAGATCACACCACTGCACTCTGGTCTGGGTGACAGAGCAAGACTCTGTCTCAATAATAATAATAATATCTTACTGAAAGCCACAGGAAGTAGTCAATGATATCACAATGATATCAGTATGCTGAATATGTTTTTGCTGCTTCCTCAGCCTTGATGAATATGAAGTCTGGGACCCAAAGTACCATAGGTAACAGCTGTATGTAATTGTACATGAGTCCATCACAGTGACAGCCAAATTCCCAGCCAGGATGGTGGGGCCCTTACTGCCCGGTGCCCTGCGCCCTTCACTCAGACAATTCCTCATCTTAGGTTCTGTGACTTTAACACCCCACTCCTGGAACCAAATTCTATATCCGTTAGGATGCGCTCATCTACAAATATCAGAAAACCTGAGAAAGTTTAAACAAAGAGGATTATTATCCCATATGTAGTAGGTTGAATATGTCCCCCAAAACTTCATGTCTACCTGGAACCTCAGGATGTGACCTTATTTGTAGGTAGGGTGCTTGCAGATGTGATTAGTTAAGGCTCTTGAGATGAGTTCATCTTGGATTTAAGGTGGGCTCTAATCCAAAGACTGGTGTCTTTAGAAGAAAAGAGAAGCTTAGGCACAAAAACACAGAGAAAGAGGCCAGGTGATGGTGACAGAGGCAGAGACTGCAGTGATGGTGCCATGAGTCAGGGACACCTGGAGCCACCAGGAGCTGTAAGAGGCAGGGAGGATCCTTCTCTAGAGCCTCTGGAGGGAGCAAGGCCCACATCTTTTGTTTGTTTGTTTTTGAGACAGGATCTTGCTCTGTCACCCAGGCTGGAGTGCAATGGCACAATCGTGACTCACTGCAGCCTCAAACTCCCAGGCTCTAGCAATCCTCCCCTCTCAGCTTCCTGAGTAGCTGAGAATACAAGTGCATGCCACCATGCCTGGCTAATCTTTTTTCTTTTCTTTTTTTCTTTTTTTGATACAGAGTCTTGCTCTGTCACCCAGGCTGGAGTGCGGTGGCCTGATCTCGGTTCACTGCCATCTCTGCCTCCCGGGTTCAAGCGATTTTCCCGGCTCAGTCTCCAAATAGCTGGGATTATAGGTGTGCACCAGCATGCTTGGCTAATTTTTGTATTTTTCATAGAGACAGGGTTCTGTCATGTTGGCCAGGCTGGTCTCAAACCTCTGACCTCAGGTGATCCACCTGCCTTGGTCTCCCAAAGTGCTGGAATGAC
The DNA here is from genome assembly GCF_024542745.1 of Macaca thibetana thibetana. Taxonomy (NCBI): domain Eukaryota; kingdom Metazoa; phylum Chordata; class Mammalia; order Primates; family Cercopithecidae; genus Macaca; species Macaca thibetana. Next base: position 146,799,393 of record NC_065580.1, read on the forward strand.
AGGCATGAGCCCCCACACCTGGCCTCCTGCCCACATCTCGATCTCAGACTCTGGCCTCTAGAAGTCTAACTGTTCCTTGAAGCCCCCCATTTGTGGTACTTTGTCACTGCAGCCAGACATCGCTCATGCATCCCCAATATCTATTCCCTACCTCCCCTTTTAGCCTCCATGGCAAGCCCCAGAGAGAACTACATTCCCCAGCATCCCTTGCAGCCCAGCCTGGCCATGTGACCACATTCTGGCCAATGATAATGGATACCTTGCAGCCTTGCCTGGCCAGGTGACTATATTCTGGCCAATGAGGATAGAGCAGGCCACATCTGATGGACCCTCCATGTCAGTGAGGGGGTCATGCGTCCTTGGTTTCTGCCCCCTGGACCTTCACACTCACAGCCAGAGCTGGCATAGAAGACCACCCTGGTCCCATGTCTCTCCACCTAACGCTCTCTGGGCCCCACCCCACCATCCTGCCCCTCTGACCTCTCCCAGCCTCTCCACTCGGACGGAGTCCATGCTTGGCCAGAGCTTGCAACCCTCCCTGGCCTCGGGGCCCCTGCCTGGCTCAGCCACAGCCCTCCCACCAGGCTGCCTCTCCCTCCCCTCCGCACCCTCCCCAGGGCCCCACGTCCCTGCAGAGCCCCGTCCCCCAGGACTGCCATCCTCTTTATGCCTCCACCAGTGTCCTCGAGGACAGGAGCTGGTGGGTCTCTTGCTGGCGTGGGGCTGCAGTACCAGCGGGTGGCCTGGCATGGAGGAGAGGCTCAATTAAAGGAACGGAACAAAGGAGCCGGGCGCGGTGGCTCATGCCTGTAATCCCAGCACTTTGGGAGGCCGAGCTAGGTGGATCGCCTGAGGTCAGGGGCTTGAGACCAGCCTGACCAACATGGTGAAACCCCATCTCTACGAAAAATACAAAAGTTAGCCGGGCGTGGTGGTGCACACCTGTAATCCCAGCTACTCCAGAGGCTGAGGCAGGAGAATCGCTTGAACTCGGGAGGCGGAGGCTGCGGTGAGCCAAGATCGTGCCACTGCGCTCCATCCTGGGTGACAGAGCGAGACTCTGCCTCGAGAACAAAAAGGATGGAATGAAGGATGAAAGGATGAACAGACATTTCCGGGAGATCGCCGACGGCAGGCCGAGGCTGCCCACCTGGACCTTCAGTGATGTGACTGTGGGCAGCGTCCACAGGATAAAATCTCCCTGCGACCAGCACCCACTAGTTTCAACCCATGGGGGGTGTGTGGGCCTGGGGGGATGGGGTCCTGGGGGGATGGGGTTCCAGGGGTATGGGGTCCTGGGGGGATGGGGTCCTGGGGGACGGGGTCCTGCTGTGAAGCTGGACTTAGCCTGGAGTATAACAGGAGACCCCAGAGGGCTTCTGCAGGGGCCGCCAAAACACCGAACTCACTTGGGTGGGGAGGGGAGGTTGGGGAGACAGGAGAGTCCTGGAGTCGGGGGCCAGTGGAGGGGAACGCTCAGACCCAGGAAATCGTGTGGGAGAAAACAGGACAGGGACAGAGGGAGGAGCTACCATGATAGCAGACACCCCAAAAATGGTGAGCAGGATCTCAGGAGACCCTGCAGTGTGCCAGAACAGCCCTGTCCACAGAAACGGAACCCGAGCCACAGTGAGTGGGCCGCACCTGTCATTTTCAATTTTCTAGTAGCTGCATTAAAAAAAAAAAAAGTAAAAGGAATGAAGCAAGAGCCAGGTGCGGTGACTCACGCTTGCAGCCTCAGCTACTTGGGAGGCTGAGGCAGGAGGATCACTTGAGCCCAGGAGTTTGAGACCAGCTTGGGCAACATAGCAAGACCCCAATTATTAAAAAAAAAAAAAATACAACAATTAGCCGGACACAGTGGCTCATGCCTGTAATCCCAGCACTTGGGGAGGCTGAAGCAGGAAGATTGCTTGAGTCCAGCAGGTCAAGACCAGACTGGGCAACAGAGTGAGACCCCATCTGTATAAGAAGTTAAAAAATTAGCCAGGTGTGATGCACACCTATAGTCCCAGCCACTCAGGAGGCTGAGGTGGGAGGATTGCTTGAGTCCAGGAGGTCAAGGCTGCAGTGAGCTATGATCACACCACTGGACTCCAGCCTGGGCAACAGAGCAAGACCCTGTCCCAAAAATAAATAAATGAATAAATACTTTTTTTTTTTTTTTTTGAGACGGAGTCTCGCTCTGTTGCCCAGGCTGGAGTGCAGTGGCCGGATCTCAGCTCACTGCAAGCTCCGCCTCCCAGGTTTACGCCATTTTCCTGCCTCAGCCTCCCGAGTAGCTGGGACTACAGGCGCCCACTGCCTCGCCCGGCTAGTTTTTTGTATTTTTTAGTAGAGACAGGGTTTCACCGTGTTAGCCAGGATGGTCTCGATCTCCTGACCTCTTGATCCGCCCGTCCCGGCTTCCCAAAGCACTGGGATTACAGGCTTGAGCCACCGCGCCCGGCCACATTTTTGTAATTGGTAGCCTGACGGCTTCTTTTTTGTAATTGGTAGCCTGACGGCTTCTTTTCATCTCAGGGACCTCGAAAGCCCCAGCAGCTGCTTTCGGCTACCAGGGAAAGGGCCTTATTGAAGTGCAAAACTGAAGCAGAAAGTCTTTGCTTCCAAGCCCGCCCCTGCAGGCCGGGTCCCCATCCTCTGGGCCTCCAGGCCACTTAGCCTCAGACACAGCCTCAGTGCCCCCAGCCCCGAGGGTGGTTTCCTGGGACTGTGTTCCCGGGCCTGCCTCCTCTGCTCTCCTCGGCTTTCAACTTGCTGTGACTTGTGTGACTGCATCCTCCTGCCTCTTAAATATTTAAGGCGCCCGGGCACAGTGGCTCACGCCTGTCATCCCAGCATTTTGGGAGGCTGAGGCTGGCAGATCACCTGAGGTCAGGAGTTCGAGACCAGCCTGGCCAACATGGTGAAACTCTGTCTCTACTAAAACTACAAAAATTAGCCAGCTGCGGTGGCACATACCTCTAACCCTGCTACTTGGAGGCTGAGGCAGGAGAATCATTTGAACTCGGGAGGCAGAGGTTGCAGTGAGCCGAGATGGTGCCACTGTACTCCAGCCTGGGTGACAGAGCGAGACTGTGTGGCAATTCTTTTTTTTTTTTTTTTGAGACGGAGTCTCGCTCTGTCGCCCAGGCTGGAGTGCAGTGGCGCCATCTCGGCTCACTGCAAGCTCTGCCTCCCGGGTTCATGCCATTCTCCTGCCTCAACCTCCTGAGTAGCTGGGACTACAGGCGCCCGCCACCATGACCGGCTAATTTTTTGTATTTTTACTAGAGACAAAGTTTCACCGTGTTGGCCAGGATGGTCTCGATCTCCTGACCTCGTGATCCACCCGCCTCGGCCTCCCAAAGTGCTGGGATTACAGGCGTGAGCCACCGTGCCCAGCCTAAGGTGGCAATTCTTAAAATGGGAACATGCATCCGCTGAAATCCCTCCACCGTCCCTGGTATATCCTCGGACCCTGATCCCAGCCACTGCCTGTGTGCAGACGAGGCCAAGTCCATCTTGTCCGGCACTGGCCCCGGGCCTGCTGCTCCTGCTCACAAAGCCAATTGCCCCTTTTCCGGAAAGTTCTCCCCCGTAAGTCGAGACTAGAAATGGCCCATATGGAAATATAATGTTGTTAAAACCCCTGATTAAGTTTTACACAACTGTGTGAGAGCAAACGAAAAGGTTTTAGCTTTTTAATTTAAGAAAAGAGGAATATGATATAATTTCAATTTGTGATAAGATAAGATGTTCTCGATATTGCAGTTTCAATTGGATTACATCCTAACGTGCTTTATAAAGCGTCAGGCCGGCTGCCGACGAAGGTGTGTGTGTGATTATCTTTATTAATAATCCAGTGGGCTGCTGTTTTTTCTATCCGTCTTCATCAGTGTTTCTGGCCCACCTGGGAGACCTTGTTAGCGCAGAATCCAAAACTGTGACCTGAGACGGCAGGGCTGTGATCGTCAGGGCAGGCCGGCCCGGGGGCAACACCTAGGTGGACCCACAGACAGATGGGGTGTCAGGACCCGTCACAGCCAGCTGGTCAAAGGCCTCTGCCGGGAGGGTCCCCAGGGAGCAGGGCCCTGGGAGTCCCAGCTCCAGACCAGTAGGAGCCAAAGCAGCTTCAGGGTGAGGGAGGCTCCCCCAGCATGAGGTCTGCAGACAGGAGCGGGACCTGGATGCATGATCTGGTTGTGCCCCTCCTGGCGGGGTATGCAGGGCCGAGGAGGCCACCCAGAGCTCACGTCCACCTCCCACCTGATGCCCCAGCGCCCAGGACCCCAGAATTCCCTGAGCACACACCCCTGAAACTCCCTTTGAGTCCTCCTGAGGCCTTCCCAGCCCTGGCGTGGAGGTGGGAGGCTCCTCCCTCCCAAAGCTAAACAGGGCATCCAGGGAGAAGTTGGGGGAGCTTCGGGTTCAGCTCTCACCCAGGCCCCACAAAGGTGAGAGTGAGTCTGACAGGGAATGGCCGCTGGTGAGCAAGCCTGCATGGCAGCCGTCAGCCCCCTGCATCTTGGGCCCCAGAGGAGGCCTCTTCAGCCCCCTGCATCTTGGGCTCCAGATGAGGCCCCCTCACCCCCCTGCGTCTTGGGCTCCAGAGGAGGCCCCTTCTCCGTGATTCACCCAAGAAGCAGGGCATGTCTGGCCCTGGGGTCCCCACGAGGCCCTGGAGGGATGTGGAGGGGCAGGAAGAAGCCAAGAGGAGACCCAGGAAAAGCTCCTGCTTCCCGGACACCCTCACAGTGGCCGCCCGAGGTTGGAAGGAGGCCAGGCTGCCGAGGTGCAGGCCACAGACATTGCTACCTTGGGGGTAACTGTGGGCTTCCCAGAGGCCCTCCCCTAGGGAGCCCCCAACTGGGGCCGTGCAGCAGAGTCACATGGGGGGCCCTCACTTCGGGAGTCTGAGCTCTGCTCCCTGCCTCCTCCCAGATAAAGGCCGAGGCACAAAAACCAACCCCTGCCTACTCCTGCCATGGGGCCCTGGGCACTCTGTGACTCAGTTTCCCCCGTCACAGGAACAGAGTGTTGCCCACGACTCCCTAGTTTCTGTGAGGGGCTTCATGGTACAGGGCGTGACCATGCCCCCATCGGAGACCCCTCCAACTCTTGCCCCAGCCAGGAGTAGCCCCCCTGTCCCCAGCCCAAGCCGGGCCCGCCCTGGGAAGGCCCCTCCCCTCTCTGGCCTCAACGCCCTACTCTGAAAAGGGGTCTGGGGGTAGCTGAGGTGCTGTCTGTGGGAAGAGCCAAGCCAGTTCCTGTGCATCAGGGGCGGGGCTGGAGGAGGAGGCCTGGGCAGGGCAGACGGGCCCGCAGGGGTGAGGGGGCCCCCGCCATGGAAGTGACTGGGGTCTGCTCTGCGTGTCAGTCCCCCACTCCCTGCTGGGCAACCCAGCTATGACATTTTCCCAGGCCCGGGCCAGGACCCCACAGCCTACACAGGTCGGGGTGGGGGTTGGTCTTTAGGCCTGGCCGGGCTGTCCTCATCACTCGGGGCCAGGGCTGGGCTCCCTCTCTGGGCCCCAGGGAACAGGGCGGCCCCCTGTTCTGAGATGCCCAGAAAATCCCCCAAGAGACGTTGTGCCCTCTTCCCGAGTCCCTCCCTGTCCCTCCCCTGCTCAGCCAGTCCGGGTAGGGCAGGAGGTGCCTGGTGCGTGCCCGCTGGCAGTGGCTCCACCACTCACGTGACCTAATTTAATCCTTCCACCCCGGGCAGGGCAGGGGCAGCCCCTGGGGTCCCACAAGTACAAAACCAGTCAGGTTCAGGCAGGTCTGTCTCCCTGGACCAGTGGACCAGCTACCAACTCTGGGCCGGGTGCTAGCCCCCATGACAGGTGAGAAGACTGAGTCCTGGAGTGGCCTTGAGCCCTGGTGTCATTCATTCATTCAACAAATCCTCAGCAGGTTCCTGCTGTGTGCCAGGTACTGTTCTAGGCGCTGAGAACGGTGTGGCAGAAAGATGGAGGAGCCTGGACCTCCGGAGGATCCATTACAGAGAGGAAGCCCAAACAAGCGTCTAAACACAGGTGAGTTCCGAGTGTTGGAAATAAACCAGGGTGGCCGTGTGCTCAAGCCTGTCATCCCAGCACTTTGGGACGCCAAGGCAGGAGGATTGCTTGAGGCCAGGAGTTCAACACCAGCCTGGGCAACATGGCAAAACCCTGTTTCTACAAAAAAAAATTTTAATTAGCTAGGCGTGGCCGGGCGCAGTGGCTCACAGCTGTAATCCCAGCACTTTGGGAGGTCGAGGTGAGCGGATCACAAGGTCGGGAGATCGAGACCATCCTGGCTAACATGGTGAAACCCCGTCTCTAGTAGAAATAGAAAAAAAAATTAGCCAGGTGTGGCAGTGGGCACCTGTAGTCCCAGCTACTCGGGAGGCTGAGGCAGGAGAATGGCGTGAACCTGGGAGGCGGAGCTTGCAGTGAGCTGAGATTGCGCCACTGCACTCCAGCCTGGGCGACAGAGCGAGACTCCGTCTCAAAAAAAGAAAAAAGAAAAAAAAAAAAGCTGGGCATTGTGGTGTGGGCTGGGGGTCCCAGCTACTTGGGAGACTGAAGTGGGAGGATCACTTGAGCCCAGGAGATCAAGGCTGCAGGGAGCCATAATCGCACCACTGCACTCCGGTCTGGGCAACAAAGTGAGACCCTGCCTCTAAAAAGAAATAAGTAAATCGGGGGGGGGCAGGGAGCCTCTCTGAAGAGGGCACAGTTAAGCAGAGACAGCAGGATGCCCGCCGTGTGGAGCGCAGGGGTCCCAGCAGCAGGACCAGCAAATGCAAATGGCCGTGGCCAAGGCCGGGAAGCCGGAGCGGAGGGGGCGAGGATGACAGGGGGTGACGCTGGAGGAACTCCTGGGAAGCAGCCCAAGCCTGTCCCGTTTTCCCAAAGGGTGAACAGCTGCCCCCATCCTCCCACAGACCAGTGCCCTGTAATGGCTGGGCTGGCCCCCTGTGCCCGGCCTGGAGGGGCCACTCAAGTCCAAGTCCGAATTCCAAGCATCCCAGTGGAGACCCTGCTTGGCCCAGCCTTGCCTCCCTCCTTGTCCCTCCTGCTGCAGCCACACGGGGCCAGTGTCAGCTCCCCACCCTAGAGCTCACCAGAAGGACCACACTGGTCCCTGAGCCCAGAACACTCCTCAAGCCCTTGCTCCCCAGACCTGAGGCTGCAGTATTGAGACCAGCACAGATACAGGGGCTGCCGGGAGTGCGGGTCAGGGAACAGTTCCTCCTCTTTTCTGCGGCCCCACCCACCCCCATATCTATTCAGGAAGACTGGCTGTTCCTGGCCACGTCTGCAGAGAGAAAGCCACTGATGTGCACGGAGCGCTTGCCACGTGTACATGCACGAGACGATGTCCCGGAGCCTCTGGCAGGTGTGGGTGACGTCCAGCCAGGCCACTGGTGAGCTGTGTGCCTCTGCCCTCCCTGAAAGTTGTAGGGCGTCGTCTAGGGTAGGTGGGGCCCGGGCTGAAACCTTTCCACATTGGGGTTGGGGCAGCCTCTGCAGGAACCGGGTGGCGGCACAGCTAGCCCCACCTGTGCCCGAGTGGCTGCTCCAGGGTCCCACGCCCATCCTCACAGCCTCCTGCAGCACGGACATCACAGGGCCTGGCCAACGCCCATGGCCCCAGGGCTGCATTCCTGCCTGTCTCACCATGATGTCACCGGGGTCTGCAGGTGCTGGGCCCCTGGGGGACAGCAAGGACATCCCACAGCGCTGGCTTAGTGCCTGGGGGACCTGACCACTTGTTGCTGGGGCTCTGATTGCTGAGCACCAACTGTGTACCCAGCCTGGAGCCTACCTGGTACCCCAAGGCTGCTTCTGAGGTTTCCAGATGCAAGGGGCTGATGGTGCGGGCAGAAGCTTCCTGGCCCTGAGGTGGGACACCCCAGGGTGTGAGTCCACAGCAGGACCGAGCCCCAGGTGCCCACGCCCCTGACTTGCTGGACAACACTCCCTTCCTGTTCCGGTCTCAAAAATGTTACGCAGCCACACGCCCCAGCCCCACCTCGCTTGCTGTGTGACGTGAGGCCATAGCCCTCTCCCAGCCTCATTTTCCCTACCTGGAGAACGGAGCTATTCCGGGTTCCCGGCTGCCCCTCACCGCTAAGTGGCTCTCTGCCTCCCCCTGGTGGTGAAGAGGCCACACTGCCATGGGTCCGGCCTTGGGACGCGAGCAGGGGGCTGAGGTCCCAGGGGGACCCACAGTCTCAGCTCCAGGACCCAGTCCAGACCGCCCTCCATGGTGTCATGCTCCTAACACAGCAGAGGCCCTGGGGCTTCTGCTCAGAACCACCCGAGGCGCCCAGTGCCGGAGGAACGAGGCCACGTCGCTGCACCTGGAGAGTCGCCGCCAGCCCAGGCCCTGATGGAGCCCCTCTCCCTCCATCACCCACCCTGCCCCACCACACATCTTCAAGCTCGCAGATCATTGCCTGTGCTGTTCCTTCAACAGGGCACACCCTGCCCATCCGCCGAGGGACGCCTACTCCTCAATACCCAGGTGAGACCCCCCTGCAGAAGTCTCCGGGGGGCTCCAGGGTCCCCCTGCTGCCGGCCGCCGCCTCCCGGTCCTTGGAAGGCACAGGCGTTTCCACCAACACACTCGATCCCAGTGGCCTGACGCCAAGAGAGGCCTCGGGGCCAGGCAGAGCACGGGCCTCACTCCCCACTCACTGCTGTGTGCAGGTGACCCATGGCCTCACCTGGGGGAACCCCTGTCCCTCCATGGGGGCCCTGAGTAGCCGACGGGAGCAGGGGGTACAGAGGGAGGCAGCAGGGGTCTCGCCATCAGCAGAGGGCAAGAGAGCACCTCTGTGCTCCCCTACCCTCATCCCTGCCCCAGGCACACTGGTGGGCCCTTCCAGTCCTCACGTGGCCCCCAGGCAGCCCATATCCACCAAAGGCTCAGAGAGGGAAGTGCCCTAGCCCGAGGCCAAACAGCTGCCAGGAGCAGAGCTGTGACTGCAGAGACGGTGCTCCATCCGTGCCCCCCAACCCACCCTCCCTTCCACGCCCCACACCCAGCTCACGTTCCAGGAGACCTGAGACCCTCAAAGGCACAGACAGAAGGCCACGGAACGCCAGAGGCCTGCCCAGCACAAGCTCCCTAGGGCCCATGTGCACACGGCAGGGGCTCCAGGCTCTGAACCTGCTCTGGCCCTGCTGGGACCCGTGGGGGTCTCGACCCCACCAGCCACCAGGTAGAGAGCACTGGTGCTTTGCCACGGCTGAGGGTTCCCCAGGGCCGCTGCAGAGGCTCCCACAGCAGCTGAAATAGCGCAGCAACAAGCAGCTGAAGCCGGCCCCTCCCCAACAGATGGGGAGACTGAGGCTTGCAGGGAAGCTGCACTCCTGACTCAAGGCTCCTCCCATGACATCCACTCAGTGGGAGTCAGAAAGGATGGGGCGCACCACGTCCTGCCCCAGCCACCAGGAAGCCTCCCTGACCACGGGCCACCACTCACAATCCCCCATGCCAGGCCCTAGTCCTGGGAGACCGAGGTCACACCTCTCAGGCCACGGATACGTGGCGACCGCAGCACCCAAGAGTTCCCAGGCTCCAGTCTGCACTGATGCCTCCTCTGAGGCTCCCACCAGCTCATCTGTGCCAGGAAACTGTGAGAGGGTCCACCTTCGAGGGCCAGGCCCCGAGACAGTCAGCTCCTGCCCGAGGCCACAGAGCACGTCCATGCTGCAGGCAGAACTGGGAGGCAGCCGAGACCCCAGGCAGGTGCGGGACCGCCCAGGGGCACCGAGGCAAACACAAGGACGCGCAGGAGGCCGGGGCCGTGTGGTCCGTTTCTTTATTGAGGCCACAGACGGTAGCGCAGGTCCCTGCTGTCCACATGCCCCTTGTAGGGACAGGAGGCCCTTCCTGAGTCCAAGTCCGAATGCCGGGTCCGGGCCGAGCCCACGGCCCCACTGGCCGCTACTGGGAGGTGCTGCTTTTGCTTTTGCTTTTTGGTGACCAGATCTTGGATAAGCGGAACTTGGACTTCTTCCTCTGGAGGCCTAGGGCACAGGTGGACAGTGAGGTCATGCTCATCGCCACATGGCCGCAGCCCACACAAATCCCCCTGCCAGAAACATCCTTCCCTTCCACTGGCCACAGTCCGCCCTGGGCCTCCGAGCCCGCAGGAAGCCCTGTGCCCTCCCATGTGAGAACCCGCCCCGACTGGGTGCCCTGAGGGCTGGTCCCCACCATGACCACATGGTCACCAGCCGCCCCTGGCTCTCTTAGTGGCGGGAGGGAGCTCTCACCCTCAGGGTGAACCTGCCTGTCCTGTCACCAAGGCTGAGGGGGGCCCCGACACCTGCCCCCCACCCCAAGCTGGAGGCCCGGCCCACCCAGCCAGCCAGCCCAGCCCCCAACATCCCCGGCCCAGTCACCCAGCTTCTCAATCATGTCCCGCAGCATCTGATCCTCCTCTTGTTCCCTGAAACGGGACCAGGGTGGCCGTGAGTGACAACAGCAATAGCAACGTGCTCTGGAGGGGCCACCGGACAGTCTCCAGCCAGCCTCACCCCAGTGAGTCTCCAGCAGTCATACCCCAGCCCCGAGCTCCACCTGGACCCATGCCACCTGCCCCTTCCTGCTGACAGGCCTCACGTCGAGACCTTGCTCCCAACAATGCCAGGTCCCTGTCCTCTCCAGGGCCAGCCCCTCAACAGTGACCTGGACAGAAGGCCCGGGCCGACCACACCAGGGACCTGGACAGGAGGGCCTGGGTCAACCACACAGGTGACCTGGTACAGGAGGGCCCTGGGAAAACCACACCAGTGACCTGGACAGGAGGCCTCGGCCGACCACACAGGTGACCTGGACAGGAGGCCTCGGCCGACCACATCAGTGACCTGGACAGGAGGCCCAGGCCAACCACACAAGTGACTTGGTACAGGAGGCCCGGGCCGATCACACAGGTGACCTGGACAGGAGGCCTCGGCCGACCACACAGGTGACCTGGACAGGAGGCCCAGGCCAACCACACAGGTGACCTGGTACAGGAGGCCTTGGCCGACCACACAGGTGACCTGGACAGGAGGCCTGGGCCAACCCATGCCAAGGCCCCTTCACGCTCCCAGAAGGTCTCACAGAGGTGGACTTCAGCTGCCGACCCTGCGTGCCATGTGCTGGACACCTCATGAGATGAGATAGGAAAGCTGTCGGGGATGGTCACACAGTCCGTGCAGGAGCCAGGAGACGCATGTGGCCTTGGAAGTTCAAGTTAAAAACTAAGGCTTTGGCCGGGCGCAGTGGCGCACGCCTGTAATCCCAGCACTTTGGGAGACTGAGGCAGGTGGATCACGAGGTCAGGAGATCGAGACCATCCTGGCTAACACAGTGAAACCCCGTCTCTACTAAAAATACAAAAAAATTAGCTGGGCGTGGTGGCGGGCGCTTGTAGTCCCAGCTACTCGAGAGGCTGTGGCAGGAGAATGGCGTGAACCTGGGAGGCAGAGCTTGCAGTTAGCTGAGATTGCGCCCTGCACTCCAGCCTGGGCAAAAGAGTGAGACTCCTCTCAAAAACAAAAAAAAACCCTAAGACTTTATGGCCAGTTACAGTGGCTCACGCCTGTAATTCCAGCACTTTGGGAGGCCAAGGCAGGCAGATCACCTGAGGTCAGGAGTTCGAGACCAGCCTGGCCAACACAGTGAAAACCATACAAAAAATTAACCAGGCATGGTGGTGCGAGCCTATAACCTCAGCTACTCGGGAGGCGGAGGCAGGAGAATCGCTTGAACTCGGCAGATGGAGGTTGCACTGAGCCGAGATCACACCACTATACTCCAGCCTGGGCAACAGGAGCGAAACTCCGTCTCAAAAAACCAAAAACAAAAAAAATTAGCCGGGCATGGTGGTGTGGGCCTGTAATCCCAGCTACTTGAGAAGCCGAGGCAAGAGAATCATTCGAACCTGGAAGGTGGAGGTTGCAGTAAGTCAAGATCGCACCACTACACTCCAACCTGGGGGACAGAGCAAGAGTCCACATCAAAAAAAAAAAAAAAAAGGACTTTTGAAAAGTTCCCAATGGCCACATGTGGCCCCTGGCTGCTGTACCAGTCAGCACAGACGATAACCGCCTGGACAGAAAGTTCTACAGGGCCGGCTGACCCTGAGGGCTGGGAGCATGGACCAGGTGACCAGTCCTGGCCTGGCTGGGAGGGGACCCTGGCGCCTGACCCTCACCGGAGTCGGTCCTCGTCCAGTGAGTCCACGATATCACTGCGGTCATTCACGGTGCTCACGTACCGCTCCAGCAGCTCCTGCTCCTGCTGCCGCTCCTGTGGGGACTTCAGAGCCTCTGCAGGGACGGCTCTGTCAGCAGGAGCCCCCCCGCCCCGCTGCCACTGCCATGACCCCACAGGACACAATGTCCCTGCCACCCAAGCGCCAGGCTCCTCTTTTGGAGGAAGGTGTGGTCTTGGGGACACCTGGAGCAGAATGAATGAGTGAATGAATGAATGAGTGTATGAGTGAATGAGTGAGTGTATGAGTGAGTAAATGAGTGAATGAGTGAGCAAGTGAATGAGTGAATGAATGAGTGAATGAGTGAATGAATGAGAGTGAATGAGTGAATGAATGAATTAGTGAATGATGAATGAGTGTATGAGTGAATGAGTGAATGAATGAGTGAAGGAGTGAATGAACGGATGAGTGAATGAACAGATGAGTGATGAATGAATGAGTGAATGAATCAGTGAATGAATCAGTGAGTGAATGAATGAGTGAATGAGTGAATGAATGAATGAGTGAATGAGTGAATGAATGAATTAGTGAATGATGAAAGAGTGTATGAGTGAATGAGTGAATGAATGAGTGAAGGAGTGAATGAACAGATGAGTGAGTGAATGAACGGATGAGTGAGTGAATGAACGGATGAGTGAATGAACAGATGAGTGATGAATGAATGAGTGAATGAATCAGTGAATGAATCAGTGAGTGAATGAATGAGTGAATGAGTGAATGAATGAATGAGTGAATGAGTGAATGAATGAATTAGTGAATGATGAAAGAGTGTATGAGTGAATGAGTGAATGAATGAGTGAAGGAGTGAATGAACAGATGAGTGAATGAACGGATGAGTGAGTGAATGAACGGATGAGTGAGTGAATGAACGGATGAGTGAGTGAATGAACGGATGAATGAATGAGTGAATGAGTGAATGAATGAGTGAATGAGTGAATGAATGAGTGAATGAATCAGTGAGTGAATGAATGAGTGAAAGAGTGAATGAATGAGTGAAAGAGTGAATGAATGAGTGAAAGAGTGAATGAATGAGTGAAAGAGTGAATGAATGAGTGAAAGAGTGAATGAATGAGTGAAAGAGTGAATGAATGAGTGAAAGAGTGAATGAATGAGTGAAAGAGTGAATGAATGAGTGAATGAGTGAGTGAAGAAAGGAACCGCCATGTCAGAGCCCGAGTGTTGGGACCCTTCCCCGTCATCTTGCAGAAACACCACCCGCTACAGAGATACGGACACTGAGGCCCAGGGCATTGTTGTCCCCGCCACACAGCAAGGAAAGGACAGAGGCGGATGGCCATGGCCTGCGCCCTCAGCCAGGGCACCGGGCATCACAAGACAAATGCCCACGGCTCACCCTGACTGTTGCTACACTAAATATCTTAAGTGAATTGATGTGTTTAATCCTCACAACAGCCGTGTGAGGTGGGTACTGCGAGCATTCTCACTGTGCAAGGGCTGAAACCCAAGCACAGCAAGGTTAAGTGCCTTGGCTGAGGACACACAGCCAGCAGGTGGGAGGGCTGAAACTCGAATGCAGGCCCGCCTGGCTCCAGGGAAGGTCTCACCACGGCCCCCAGGCACTCTGGGCTCCGCGGCATCCCTGGCTGGGGTGGGGCCCCTTGGCTTTTGGCTGGCGCACGGGGGACGCACCAGGCTTGGCCATGAGCCGGCGCAGTTCGCCCTCGATGTCCAGCTGCTGCTCCTCCAGACGCTGGTCCTTGGACCTGCAGCACAGACATGCGTCTGAGGCCTGACTCTGCCGCCCCGTCCCCTGCCTGGCCCGCCCAGCCCACAATGAGGGCCTGGACCTGCCACATAGACACGCATCTGAGGCCTGACTCTGCCGCTCCTGTCCCCCACCTGACCCACCCAGCCTGTGCAAGGGCCTGGACCTGCCACAAAGACACGCATCTGAGGCCTGACTCTGCCGCTTCTGTCCCCCACCTGGCCCACCCAGCCTGCACAAGGGCCTGGACCTGCCACACAGACACGCGTCTGAGGCCTGACTCACCGCCCGTCCCCCACCTGGCCCACCCAGACAGCAACAAGGGCCTGGACCTGCTGCAGAGACACGCATCTGAGGCCTGACTCTGCGCTCCTGTCCCCGGCCTGGCCTGCCCAGCCTGCAACGAGGTCCTGGCCTTCGAGGAGGGGCACGCGGCTGGGCTCTCACTTGTACATCAGCTCTGACTCCTGTCTCAGCAGAAGCTGCTTCTCGTGAATAAGCCAGAACCAGTCCACCATGAGGCCGTCCTCAGCATCATCTGGGGAGAGGAGCCAGCTGGGGCAGGGGGGCCCACCAGGGTTCACGGCCCCTAGCCCCAGGACTGAGGGTGTCTGTGGGAGTCGGGCTGGCCCAGGACCAGGCCGAAGCGCTCACCTCCCTCGGCTGCCCGCAGCCGCTTCTCCAGCTCCACACCGCGGAGCTCCAGGGCATCCAGCCGCCTCTCGATGTCCTGCAGCTGCCTCTGTATCTCCTCCGGGGAGAGGTAGTCGGGGTGCAGCTGGGGATGGAGGGGCGGTGAGGATGCCGGAGGGCTGGGCCCCTGCCCGGCTCCGGCTCCCCACTGCTACTCACCCTGACTGGGGAGGTCACCGTCTCGCCAGGTGGAGCAGGGACATTGGCCGGGGACAAGGGTCTCCCTGGAAAAGGGGCAGGGTGAGCCTCCGGGACCTCGGCCACCAGGCCCTAAGCGACCAGGACACAGCTTGGAAGGGTCCTGACCTCAGCACAGCTGGCCTCAGCCCTGCCTCCCTAATGACCCGCATGCCCACTGGGCTGCCCTGCCCCAGCCCCACCGACATCTGAGTGGCCTCCAGGCCCGGCCCCACCCTGCACCCTGCCCTCCTCCGGGTCAGCAACACCCAACCACCCCAGTCCCTCAAGCTGCCAGGAGCAGACATTCCATGATCATCAGGAGTCTGTGACAAGGCACTCTGAGACAGCTGGGGTCTCTATTCACGAGGGAGGGCCTAGGACACAGGGTTGGGTCCTTCCTCCAGGCTATCCCTCCATTCTAGGCCCTGTGAGCTCCTATGCATCCTCCAAAGCCCCAGCAGGCATTACCTCCTCAGAGGAAGGCTCCCTTCACCTACACTCCAAACAGCAGTAGCGTCTCTGGGGCTGACCTGGTTTGCCCTGAAGGTGAGGTTTCTTCTCCTCCTCCTTCCAGCTCTGCGCTCGGGCTTCCTGTTCAGGGGGCTCCGGACGAAGCCAGTTGTCAGAAACGTCAAGGCTGGCAGGGATGGCCAGTCTCCTGCGGCGGGGTGGGGAGGGGGACCTGGCTGCCCCCAGGTGGGGAGACAGAGCCACGTGTCAGAGCAGGGCCACTGGGAGCCTGGGGTCTGTCCCGGCACAGCCAACAGCTTGCTGGGTAGCCCAGTCATCCCTGTGCCCTGGGCCTCCCGACTGGCACAGGGTTGGCATCACAAGGCCTACACCCACGTCCTGCCCAACCTAGCCATGTCTCCCCAGGGGGCTAACCCAGGGGGATGCTGGCTGCTCAGGGTCACACAGGAAGTGGCACGAGAGCTGGATATGGATCTAGGGCACCTGTGAGTGCTGGGAATACACAGAGAGATGTGTGCACACACATGCATCACACACATGAACATGGGTGCACACACGAACACACATGCATCACACACATGAACAGACATGCACATGCATCACACATGCATCACACACAACACAGGTGCACACACTGACACATGCATCACACACATGAACAGACGTGCACATCATCACACATACACACATGCATCACACATCAACACAGGTGCACGCACGGACACATGCATCACACACATGAACACAGACACATGCATCACACGAACACAGTTGCACACACATGCACACAAGCCTGCCCAGGACCACCAGCACCTCTGGCTGACCACAGCCCCTTCCCACACACCCCAGGAGGTGGCACTACAGGTCCAGTCCCGGGGCCCCACCCAAGGGGGATGGCCAGCTAGGCACCTGGGGGCCCCTGGGTCCCGTCCAGCAGTACCTGGGAGGCTGGGTCCTGGGCTGGCTGGGCGCGGCGTCCTCTCAGGTCTCACGGGGGTCAGGGTGATGTGGACACTCCCCGCAAAGCTGCCTGAGACCTTCCCGGGGGTCTCCCCCGCCCTCAGCTCTGCCAGGGCCCGTGGTTCCTTGGGCTTCAGAGTCCTGGGCAGAAGGCATGAGGTCGGAACCCGAGCTACCAGCCCCAGGCCTGGCCCACCTGGAGGGGCTCCCAGGCCATGTGTAGAGCAGCTCGAGGGAGCAGGTGGCCTTCTGAGCAAATACCACATCCCAGCCCACCGACTACACCTGCTGGGACCCTCCCACAGACACAGGTGTGTGCACCACTACCTGCTGTGGTGCGAACCAGACTCCAGGTGTGAGCTCTGGGCCCCCACGGGACCCACACACGGAGAGACTCCACCCCAGCTGCAGGCGTGGTGCGTGAACCCACACGGGGGCTGCCGTGCCCAGGTGAGGCACACAGGAACACTGTCCCCAAACCAGGGAGAGCGGCCCCCATGTCCCTCAGGTGGGGTGACTTGGCCTCTGCTACTCACAGGGAGGTGCGTCCATCCCTGGATGGGCGTGTCAATCGGTCGATTACATACTCACTGCATTTATTAAGCACCTATGGTGTACCAGGCCCTGGGCCAGCCCCACCCATCCCTAACCTCTCAGCTGGGCTTCTCCTGTCCACGGGCTTCAGATTCGCTCTCCATCCTGCCGGCCCATCCTCCTGGCCTTCCTGGGGGCTGGCGCTCCTGTCTGGGTGGGAGGCAAGGGGTCTGGGTATAAGGAGGGAGTGCTGGGAATGGGGTGTCTGCAGGGAGGGCTGTGCCTCCCCCTGCCATCTTCCCACAGCCACTCCACCCTCAGACACCCCCACAGCCAGCTGGCCTGTGGGCATCAGGAGCACCACGCAGGGGGTCAGGGGAAGGGGCTCCCAGCTGGGTCTCCCGTGCTGTGTCCCTGGCGGAGTCTCTCCCTGCCTCTGGGCCTCAACTTCCCCTTCTGCCAAATGGGTGGGGACATGGCAGGGTGAGCCCCATGGACTCTGATCCTCTGTCCGCCTGTGCAAGGGGAACACCTGAACCGCGGCTGCTCGTCTGTAGGCTTTCTTGGCTCCTGGGTCCTGTTCAGCAGGGCTCAGGGTGTGGCTTTAACCATGAGAACTCAGTTGAAGGGAAGGATCTGGAAAAACCCTTTGCAGCCCAGTGTGTTCTCAGCCCAGCTCGATAAAGCCGCGGGAACCTCTAGCTTTTTACTAGGCACCCCCAGATGGCAGGGACGGCCAGTCTCCCATGGTAAAGTGGGGAGGGGGACCTCGGCTGCCCCCAGGTGGGGAGACAGAGCCATGCATCAAAGCAGGACTGCCGGGAGCCTGGGGTCTGTCCCGGCACAGCCAACAGCTCGCTGGGTAGCCTGGCCATCCCCGTGCCCCGGGCCTCCCGGCTGGCACAGGGTTGGCCTCACAAGCCCTACACCCACATCCTGCCCAACCTGGCCATGTCCACGCAGGGGGCTAACCCCTGGTGGGCTACCCCCAGGTGCCTAGAAAAAACCTAGCTCCCTGTTCCCAAAAACATGTGAGCCCATAAAATAGGACTGTGTGGTCCAGGGAGGCCCCAGGAAGAGCTCCCAGCCCAGGAGGCACCAGAGCCCTCAGGACACAGGGCATCGTCACCAGAACACCATCTGGGGGGACGGGGCACAGGGCACCATCACTGGGACATCAGCAGGGGGGTGGGGGATGGGGCACAGGGTGCTATCATCAGGACACCAGCCGTGGGGGACACGGCACAGGGCACCATCACTGGGACACCAGCGGGGGGGGTGAGGGACGGGGCACAGGGTGCTGTCATCAGGACACCAGCCGGGGGAGCAGAGAGGGCATAGGGCATTGTCACCTGGACACAACCTGGGGGGCGGAAGGGGCACAGGGTGCTGTCACTGGGACACCACTGGGAGGTATGGGGCACAGGGCGCCATCTCCAGTACGTGGCGACACAGTGCCACAGCAACAATGCAATGTTGTCAAACAAAGTAACAGGCAGAAACTGCAAAACACCAGCGGAGAACAGGAGGCCTGACCACAGCAAAGCCAGGCCACTGTGAGCCGCCAGGTGTCACTGCCAGACTGAGCTGAGCGGGATGCTGCAGGGATGGGCTGCAGGCATCTGCAGGGGGTGCGGATGGGGTGGGGTGGGCTGGGCAACAGCGCCGGCGGACAGCATAGCCCTGAGGACGTTTGCAGCCACCGCACAGAGAGAGTGCCAGGACCCCAGGAGGCTGTGAGCAGGTGTCATGGAGGACAGAGACGGAGACGGAGACGGAGAGGAAGGCAGGCAGGGGTGATGGTGAAACTGGCCAGGGCAGAGTCCCAGAGCTGCAGGCCCCCATGGCCTCCTGCGTCCCAGCCCCTTACTCACCCTGCGTTAAGGTGGTGCTTTTACCCTTTGCCGTCGGCGCCTCTGGCTTTGGCCTGGAGCCAGCACCCACCCTGCCGACCCCCGAGGGTCCGGCCAAGCTCCTCCTGCCTGCCGGGGGCGACACGGATGCCTGAGAGGTGCTGCTCGTGCTCAGGGGGGCTGGCGGGTCCGTCCTTGAAGGGATGCCAAAAGCCTGGGGAGACGTGGGCTGTAATGGCTTGGCTAAGGGACTTGCTTGTGGTGTTTCAGTTTTGGGCTGAGAACTGGGAACAGGGGCAGTGGCTGGGGAGGGCCTGTAAGTAAAAGAGCATGTATCAGGCACAGCTGGATCCAGGCGCCCTCCCGCCATTACCCGAGGCTGCTCCTCCGCCTCCCCAGCAGCTTGCTCCCAATGCCCACCCTCTGGACAGAGTCCCACCATCACCTCAGGCCACCCTCCACCTCCCACCATCACCCCAGGCCACCCTCCACCTCCCACCATCACCCCAGGCCACCCTCCACCTCCCACCATCACCCCAGGCCACCCTCCACCTCCTACCACCACCCCAGGCCACCCTCCACCTCCCAGCATCACCCCAGGCCACCCTCCACGTCCCACCATCACCCCAGGCCACCCTCCACCTCCTACCACCACCCCAGGCCACCCTCCACCTCCCACCATCACCCCAGGCCACCCTCTACCTCCCACCATCACCCCAGGCCACCCCTCCGCCTTCCCAACCATCACCCCAGGCCACCCCTCCACCTCCCACCATCACCCCAGGCCACCCCTCCACCTCCCACCATCACCCCAGGCCACCCCTCTGCCTCCCCGACCATTGCGCCAGGCCACCCCTCTGCCTCCCTGCAGTTTGCTTCCAATGCCCAGCCTCTGGCAGCAGGATGGACCACCCTGGCAAGGGACGGGCCACAGACACCTGTTTCTGGCATGAGCATATGCGGTGGCTGATTCTACTCTCCCGTGAAATCCAGTGTTGGCTGAGATTAAAACATCCGCCCCCGAAACACATCACACACCCAGGCTGGAAGCATCTGAGGCTTTGTCAGAGCCTGGGCCGGCCTGGGCTGCCAGGTTCAGTCCTATGTGACACAGTCTCTCCAGCCCGGCCAGACACACAGACACAGGGCCAGACATGAGGCCTCCGTGCCTTCCTGCTTCCCCTCGGGCACATGCCGGAAGTGAGGCTGCCAAAGCTGAGGTGGGGGCACCAGGTGCCTCCCCATCCCCGAGCCAGTGCCTCCATGTCCCCACCCCGCTCGACAACCAGGTTCCTTCCCCCCTTTCCCCCGACACCGGGCTCAGGGGTGACCAGACCTGGGCTGACCAGAGCTGGGCTCCTCCCCAGCCACACGTGCCCCCTACCCCCCACCTAGGAAGCACTCCCTGGAGCCCCCCACACTCATCCTCAGTCCCTAGGATGCCCTGGACACCCGCCAGTGCCAGGAGGAGCAGAGCGAACTCGCTCTTCTCCTGCCTGTGGCCACCCTGGAGGCTCTGGGCACCCCCTGCTGCCCAGTGAGGGGGCAGGAGGCAGCTCTGAGCAGGGGACGCCTGCACCACCCAATACGGGGCAGCAAACAGCGTTGCCAGCCAGACCACGACAAGTGTCCTCACTCGTTAAGTGACTGTACTTGGTTGAATGGTGACCCCTAAAATTCACGTCCCCTGGGAAGCTCAGAGTGTGACCTTATCTGTAAACCATCTTGGCAGCTGTAATCATGTTAAGATGCACCCACGCTGGGTTAGGGTGGACCCTAGTCCAACGACCAGTGTCCTTAGGAGAGACAGAAGAGGAGAAGACAGACAGAGAGAAGGCCACGTGGAGACGGAGGCAGAGACTGGAGGGAGGCGGCCACAAGCCAAGAATGCTCAGAGCCGTTGGGAGCTGGAAGAGACAAGGACAGGTCCACCCCTAGTGCCCTGGAGGGTGCGCGGCCCTTCCCACGCCTCGAGGTCGGACTTCTGGCCTGCGGAACTGTGAGGGAATGGATTTCTGCTGCGTAAGCTGCCCAGGGAGGGGGTCTTTGGAAACTGATGCAGCGCCCCCCTCTACCCGTCCACATCATCTGCCCAGGGTCCAGGCACGGGCAGGCGCGGGGCCCAGGCATGGAAGGTCAGGGCCCGGCTGGACTCAGACAAGGTGACGCTCAGCCTAGCCAGTGTGGGTCCTGCTCGCAACCTGTCCCTGCATCTGTGAAATGGGCGTAGGGCCCTTGTGATCCAAGGGAGTGCGGCACCGTGAGCCCTGGAGCAGCAGCGCCACCTCACCGATGATGCCCTCGAACACAGATAGACACCAGGTTTTCCGTAAGGACCCAGCTCCCACCATCCTGACCACAGGTACTGCCGTCCTGGCTCCTCCTCCCCATTCCCCAGAGGAGGAAACAGGCGGGGGAGGTTCAGTCCCCAGGACCGCGCAGCCAGGGAGGGGCAGCGCCCCCAAGCCCTCTGGCCTCCTGGGGTCCCTCTGGCTGGTGCATAGAGGCCACACCCCCCACGCCACTCACCTGGTGCATAGAGGCCGCACCCCCGGTCCCCACGCCACTCACCTGCCAGGCGTCGGAGCGCCAGCCTCTTCCAGCGCCGAGAGGGCCTGCCTGAGGAAGTTCCGTGCCTGCTCCTTGCTGCTGTCCCTGGAAGGAGCAAGTGACGACGCAGGACCCCTGCCAGCAGGGCTGGTGCCGGGGGGCACCGCTGATGTTTGGAAAAACTTATTCCGGGCCTGCTGGGTCCTGGAGGCAGATGGGGTCCAGGCTGGGGGGTCCACGGTGGCTGCAGACGTGGAGCTTGAACTGACCGTGGTTTGAGGAGCTGCCACTCGGGGAGCTCCCCCGCCCTGGGATGTGGCCGGGCGAGGGTCTGGGGCACTCGGGGGCACAGGGGGATGGGAGGCGGCCGCTGCTGTGCGCTGGGCAGCTGACGACCAGCCCATCGGGGAGCTGTTGGTCACACGAGGGCGGACTTTCCCCTCCAGGGGAGTGGGGGCCGCGCAGCTCTCAGAGGGCCTGGCTGGGCTCCTCACACGGACGGACGCAGCGCTGGTGGCTGGAGGGTTGGGTGTGGTCGGAACGGAAGCCCTGGCAGGCGAGTTGCCCGCAGCAGGCTCCCAGGCCGACGGTCTGGCCTTGGGCTTGTTCGCCTCCTGGGCCTTCTGCGGGGAACAGGGGGTCCTGGAATTCACAGCCATGGCCCCTGGCCGTTGGGGGACCAGACCGGGCAACTTGGGGCTTGCAGAGGTAGTCGCAGGGAGGTGACTGGTGCAGACGAAGGCGCCCGGCTCTCCGGTGGCCCTGTAGGCCCCCGAGTGCAGCGTGCAGGAGCACTGCTTGCACCTGGGGGAGGAAAGGCACAGGAGCCCCAGCTCAGCACCGCCCGCCCCGCCATGCATTCACCATGTGCTCCCAGAGCAGGCATTTCGGACTCCCGTGTCCACTCTCGAGGTCGCCGATTCATTCAACAAATGCCTCTTCTCAGGGTCCCTAACCCCTTGAGTCACAGACCCCACCAAAATCCTTGTTTGGGGTGCAGACCCCAGAGAGTACTCACGCATGTCAGCAGACACGCACCCACAGGCCACCCCAGGCCCTGCTTCGGGGCCGACTCACCCCGGCCCCACAGACTGGGGGATGGAACTGGGGGGACTGACCCACCCCAGCCTTGCAGAGCTGGGGACAGAAGGAGGGGGAACAGCTCATCCTTAAGAGCCCCCATCCGGTGGCAGGGAGGGGCTGGGGATGGCCACTGAGTAAAACACCCCAGTGGGATGGGCTGAGGCACAGGAGGGAGACCGAGGCAGTGTGTGTGGAAGGACACTCGGGAGGGCATCTTGACAGGGGCACTGGAGGATACTGGGGCTTAGTGAGGGGCCTCAGGCCCTGGGTGTCTGGGAACAGCAGAGCATCTTGGGCTCTCAGCAACAGAGCCCGGGGTGGGGAAGAGGGTGAGGAAGGAGAGCAGTAAGGAGAGAAGAGTGAGGAGGAAGCGGGGGGGAGGAAGGGGAGGAGGAAGAAAAGGAGGAGGAGGGAAAAGGGGGAGGAGGGGGGAGGGGGAGAAGGAGGGGGGAAGAGGGGGAGGAAGAGGAGGAGAAGGATGCGGCTGGGTGGGAGGCAGTGGGAGCTGTGGGAGGGTTCTGGGAGGGGAGGTGCATACTCAGGCACGTGGGTGGACAGCGGCCCCACCTGAAGCAGCTGCGGTGGTAGAGTCTCCCGTCGGCCAGGTGCCGCTGTACCAGGTGCACGTGCTTACCGCAGATCCCGCAGATGCTGCTGACCGAGCTGCCCGATGACACCTGGCCCTGGGGAGGATGCCAGCACCTCTCAAAGTGGCCGTCCACCCAGCCCTCCCTCCTGGTGGCAGCCCACAGGCGGCCAGAAGAGCCCATCTTTTTTTTTTTTTTTTTTTTTTTGAGACAGAGTCTCACTCTGTCGCCCAGGCTGGAGTGCAGTGGCGCGATCTCAGCTCACTGCAAGCTCCGCCTCCCGGGTTCCTGCCATTCTCCTGCCTCAGCCTCCCAAGTAGCTGGGACTACAGGCGCCCACTGCCACACCTGGCTAGTTTTTTGTATTTTTTAGTAGAGATGGGGTTTCACCGAGTTAGCCAGGATGGTCTCGATCTCCTGACCTCGTGATCCGCCCATCTCAGCCTCCCAAAGTGCTGGGATTACAGGTGTGAGCCACTGCGCCTGGCCTGGAAGAGCCCATCTTATAGATGGAGAACTGGCCGGGAGAGGAGCCGCCAGCAGGGTGCGGTCACACCCAGGCGGGAAGCAGCCCCAGTCCAGGGACTCTAGCCCAGCCCTGGGGAGGGAGCTGGGACCTGATGCTAGTGGTCCTTCAGTCAGGGTGGGGGCCAAGAGACAGATTCCAGGCCTCCTGCCCCATCAAGGGGCATGGATCCCATCCAATTCCCATCATCCTGGGAGCCTGGAGTGGCAGTCCAGGGGGAGCAGGGGGTGCCAACCACCAGCTATTCGCCTACCACCTTCCACCCCAACTCCACATATGAGAAGTGGGGGTGCCTGGGTTTACTGCAGAGCCGGTCTTGGGTACAGGGCATAGCCCAGCAACCCTTCTCTCCCCAGGAGGGAGGCGTCCTGGGCCCATCCAGGTTCAAGCTCTGTCCCACCTTTGTGTCCTCCCTGGGACTCAGTTTACCCATCTGTACAAAGTGGGATCACAACCCCTGGCTTGACGGAGCCCTGGAGAGCCGGTCCTGGTGGCTCTTGCTAAGACTGAGTCCTGGACTGGGGGAGCCGCATCCCCGCCCGGGTCTCGTGGCTTAGGGGCTGTACCCCCTTCCGGGTCCCATGACTTAGAGGCCACACCCCCTCCGGGTCCCGTGGCTTAGGGGCTGCACGTAGTCCCACAAGCCCCCTCTGCACCCGCAGGTGGAAAACCCAGGGAACCAGGGGGAGGGCAGGCTGGGAGCTTACAGTCTTGGGGGGTGGACCCTCTGCACCCCCATTCCTCCTCTGGACCACAGGGTTTGTCTGGGCTGGAGATAGTGGAGGCTTCCGGGTGGGGGTAGGCGACGGCAGCGTGGCTGGCTGGACTGGAGCCTTCTTCTCAGACGGCTCCTCCTCAGAGTCCTCCGAGGCCCTCTTCACGCCTGC
This sequence comes from Macaca thibetana thibetana, assembly GCF_024542745.1. Classification (NCBI taxonomy): domain Eukaryota; kingdom Metazoa; phylum Chordata; class Mammalia; order Primates; family Cercopithecidae; genus Macaca; species Macaca thibetana. The sequence goes on from NC_065580.1 coordinate 146,823,690, forward strand.
CATGCCCCCAACTGGCAGGAAACAAGCAGGGGTTGGGAGGGTCCCAGGCCTGGCTCTGAAAGGGTCTAGGTCCCTCCAGAGGTCCCAGTGCCCGGCACAGGCCTTGGTGCCTGGGGGAGACCTCGGGGCCCAGGGCTGGGGAGAGGTAGCCCTGAGGGCACATTTTTCTGGCACAGCCCCGAGTAGGTCCCCACTCCTTCCCTCCCCACTCAGAGCCCCAGCTGGGGTCAGGGAAAAGGGACTTTTCTGTTTCTCCAGCAGGCAAGGCAGGCCCTGTGCCCAGAATGGTTCCGGGGATTTCTAAACCCTAGAAGAGGAATGTGGGGGTGGGGGGTGGGGAGCTGAGCTCTGCACACACAAAGGCGGGGCCTGTCCCTCCCCTGCCGAGTTCTCTCTGGGGGCCCCACCCTGCCAGGCCAGCCTGGCTTCCATAGGGTCCAAACTCAGGACAGATGAAGGCAGGCCCAGGAGCTGCCCCAGTGGGCACAGAAGCTCAGGGGTTCAGATGGGCAAACAGGCCCAGCGAGGGGCAGGGCAGCAGGAGCTGCTGGTACACCTGCCCCTCGGGGAAGCAACAGGGGCAGCTCAGCCTGCTCTGGGCAGGTGCCTGCGTGCGTCAGGGCCTGGGGATCACCTGCAGCAGGACGAGGGCCCCTGTCCCTTTTGGTGAACACACAGCCTGGGGCTTTGCATGGGGCTGGGGTTGGGATGGGGGGCGCCCGGCAAGGCCTCTCGCTGCTTCACAGCCAGTGCACAGCCCCGGTGCCCATGCCAGGAGCCATTCTTGGGGGGCTGGGCATGGACCCCAAAAGGTCCACAGGCCTGGGAGCCGGGCCAGGGGTGGGGGCCTGGTCCTGTCTGGCTCGGCAGGCGCAGCAGGGACTCACTGGGGGAGCGGCCATGGAAGTAGTTGTAATACTGGGACACGTAGGTCAGGATACTCAGCCGGTCAGGCACCTTCAGGGCCACCATGTCCTCGGCGTCCAGCAAGGCCGGGATGCCCAGGTGCTCCTCGGCCACGCGGAAGGCCTGCGGGAAGTGGGAGGGGGTCAGCAGGGCAGCTGGGAGCCCCCTCCTCCTCCTCCAGGCCCCAGCTCACCTCGACTCAAAGATACAGTCTTGGAGCCCAAAGAGGCATGGGTTTGAGGCTGGAGCCGGGCTCCGTGCGTGTGGCCTCCCCGCCTCAGTTTACCCATCGGTGCGGTGGGGGTCACGGTCCCATCTGCACAGGACTGAGGTCGCCAGGCCTGTGGGCGCTCGAGGCCCTGCCCGGGTGAAACCTCGGGGGATCCTGCCCCTCACCAGGAGAATCCCGAGCCCCACCCAACCCAGACTTATCCGGTCTTGGTTGGAACAGCTCCCCCCAGGAGCAGGGCTGACACCCACAGACTGCCGAGCCCTCCCCAGGGCCAGAAGGACAGAAAAGCGGCCGTGCCCAGGGCTCCCAGGTAACAGGTGGGGGCTGCTGGAGGTTGAGACAGGGACACGATCCCCCGTGCTGTCCAGCCCAGCAGCCACTGGCCAGGACCATTCCTGCGAGTATGGGAAGTGTGGCCGGCACACCTGAGAAACTGGACTTGTTTATTTATTGTTATTTATTATTATTTTTTTGGAGACAGAGTCTCACTCTGTCGTCCAGGCTGGAGCACAGCCTCACCTCACTGCAACCTCCACCTTCCGGGTTCAGGCGATTCTCCTGCCTCAGCCTCCTGAATAGCTGTGATTACAGGCGCCTGCCACCACGCCCGGCTAACTTTTGTAATTTCAGTAGAGACCAGGTTTCACCGTGAACGTGTCATTTTAGTTCATTTTAATTAAGTTAAAGCTTAAATTCAAACTGTCCCTGTGCTGGCCGGGCAGGTCTGACCGTGTCTTCAGTGCTGACCGCTGGCCCTGCTGAAGGCCAGCTCCAGGGGCAGGGACGTGGCCGGGGCCTGCCTGGCACAGCACAGGACATGCCTACAGGGCGGATGGTGAGTCTGCTGGTGCCTCTGCCCACGAGGGAGCATGGAGCTTATTCTGCAGCAGGGAAACTGAGGCTGCACACAGGGAAGGGCCTGGAAGCTGAGGAGGGCAGGGCAGGACTGGAATCCTGGCAGGGCCGGGAGGCGGGTCCCATGCGGAGGGAGTGGCAGCTGGCCCACTAGAACCCATCCACAGTCCCCCACAGCTATCCCCAGACCCTTGCTCTGCCTGGGCAGACTGGGCTGAGCCCCCTGCAGTGAAGTAGGGTACCCAGCCACCTCCTGCCACCTTGCTCCCCAACTGAGGAAAAGTGGGGACAAGTATGCCCTGGACGCCAAGATAAGAGGCTATTTCTAGAACGCTAGGGTCACCCAGCCCAGGACACGCTGCAGGGCCAGTCAGAGAGCCCCCGCTTCCCAGGCAGGACTCCCGAGGCAGACGCAGGGCCTGGGGGGTCCCTCGGTCCCTCGGACGTGGGTGGGGCTTGGCGGGCCGGCTAAGCCCGCTGTGAGGCGGGGCGGGGAAGGAGGAAGGGGCTGGTGCGGGGGCCACTCACCAGTTTATTGTTTTCATAAATGTTTTCCTTCTTGAGAGCACTGAAGTTTCTGGAAGATAAAAACACGGTGTCCAAAGCAGCTCAGAGTCCACGAAGGGAGGGGCTGGAGGGCCTCGGAGGCCATCTTGCCCAAATAGGAAAACTGAGGCCAGGAGCAGGGCTGTGAAGGAATGAGGTGGCACAGGAACACAGGTGGGCAGAGGCCAGGGCTCCCGGCCCTGCTCTGGCCACAGTGATGCTGCTGGGACCTGGTACGGCAACAGACGGCCCCAGCTTCACCTCCTGGGCCCTGGACACGCCGCCCCTCACCAGGGCTCCTGCACAGTCAGAGGTGGCAGGAAGCAGGCCCGGGAGGCGAGGTCACCAGCCCAGGGTGGTCCAGCACAGCTCAGCTCGGAGGGGACTCCTCCCATCACAATGCTCGGTGACCAGGTGGGTCGCAGAGGCCTGATGTCCCCGGAGGACCACAGGGAACGGACGAGAGAGGCTCCCGGGGCAGGGGATGGTGCCACACGCAGAGAGGGCCAGCCACGCTGTCCCTGAGGGCAGGACAGGCCCCGGATCCACCTCGCCCCAGCCATCATCACTTCTGTTGTCAGAAGGCTCACTGCTGTTCACCCTTCGGTGCCCTTCTCAGCGCTTCACAAATACCAACCTAAGGCTCACACCCGACGTGTGGAGCAGACACCGGTTATGACCACATCTCACAGAGACAGCGGCTCGGGGACCTGCCCCAGGTCACACAGCGGGGAGACAGCCGCCAAGGCCACGGAGGTTACATGGTTCTCTCTTTGGGTGATGAAGTGGCCTTCCTGGGTGCTCAGCAAGGGCCCAGCCTCACCCCCAACTCACACACTAGACCACAGGGATGCAAGCGTCCCAGGGAGTTCCTGAGGTGAGGTCCCCAGCCGGCCCGGACAGCAAGGCTCTCCTGGGGACACCAAGAGGACAGCCCCATGTGGCCTCCAGCTGGTCCTGGGACTCCTCATGGGCACCTTGGGAGGGTGCTCTGGGCAGAAAACATACCGAGATCCCACACAGGAGGCCACAGCTCAGCCCTAGGCCCTCCGACAAAACCCGCCAAGCTCCCAGCACGGGCTGCGGCTTCCGGAAGGGAGGGCTGGTTAAATCGTGATCTGGAAGCCGGGTGCAATGGCTCATGCCTGTAGTCCCGGCTACGCAGGAGGCCAAGGCAGAAGGATCGCTTGAGCCCAGGAATTCGAGATCAGCCTGGATAACACAGTGAGACCTCGTCTTGGAAAAACAAAAATACAGTGATCATGACCTGTCTGTCCACATTGCTGCCTGTGGGGTCCTGGACAGCAGCTGCTGCCACGTCAGCGTGAACTGGACTGTTCTAGAAGCTTCCTGGCCCCACAGAGGGAGCTGGGGCTACAAGCTATGTCCTGCCTCACCCCGGCCTGCATGTCTGACCCCAGCAAGCCTCAGTCTCAGGGCCTCAGTCTCCCTGTCTGAGAGGACAACCGCAGCTCCTGGTGGTGAATCTGATGGCCGTGGCTGCAGCAAACAGGAAGGCTGGGCAGGTCTCAAACGGAGAAGTGGGGACTGAGACCCCTGTGGCCACGAGGCCTGCACAGCCCTTGCCCGGCCCTGATCCCCATAAGAACGCTCCGAGGCCTGGACAGTGAGCCCATTTTACCCATTTCACAGATGGGGAAACTGAGGTCAGGCAGCTGCCATGCGGTGGGGTGGGGGGAGCGGGATGGGGGCTGCACGTTGCCCACCTCCCTCCTTAGGAAACCCCTGTCCCGTCCGCCTCCAGCCCTGCCGTCCATCAGTCCTCTGCTGGGCTCCCTGAGAACCCTCCACCGTTTCCAGCTTGGACCACCTCCCAGGTAACAGGTTTCAGATGGCAGGACCACCCGTCTGCACAGGCAGAGCTTCTGCACACAGGACAAGAGGGGGCGCGGACTCCTCCCCGGCTGGACGGATGACGAGGAGCCCCCTCCCTGGGCTCAGTGGCAGGGAAAGGGGTTTCCGTCTCCTCGGGCCTGGGCCGATGCCTCTGTCTGCCTGGGCTTGTCCCCAGATAGGGTGTGACTCAAGGGCACGTGGGTGGCTGTCTATGCTCAGGGACTCTGCAGCCATGCTGGGCCTCAGCCTCAGCCCCCAGAGCTTAGGAGCTGGCTCTCCCTCCCTCTCTTCCCATCCCCAGCCCTTTGAAAGCTCAAGCTCTGCTGCAGACCTTCCCCAGCATCGCCGACCAAAGCGGCCGTGTCCCCGGAAAGAATGCCCCGATGACCAGAAGGGCCATGTCATTGGCGGCCAGCAGGGCAGTGTCACAAGTTCTGTTTTTTCTCTAAACAAGCAGGAGGAGGAGGAGGCCGTCTACCTCCCGCATTTGCTTCTGTCCACCCCAGGGGCCGGCAGCGGCTCTGTCCAGTGGGTTTCCTAGTAGGGCCTTCTCTCCCTCAGACCCATAGTCAAGCTCTCAGAGCTCCAGGCAGATTGGGGCACCCCAGGCCCTCTGGACACATCAGGGCCAGTGCCCACACAGTGCACAGGTCTGGGCTGCTAGTTCAAGTACCACGGCCTCAGGACGAGGTTCAAGCTGCATCCCAGGCGTTTGAGGCCTCTTCAACTGGGCTGCACCACCCTGGCCAGTCCCACAGCCACCACCTGTCCCGCCCCAAGCTCTTTCCCCAGGGCCAGCCCTCCAGCCTCCAGACCATGGCTCCACGCTCCTGGCACAGAACAGCTTTTCCCGCACTCTGCCCGATGCACCGGCCAGGCCCTCCCTAGAAGCACCTTGCCTCGCGGAGCTCACACCCCCGGGATCCCTGAGCAGCTGAGCTCAGAGGCCCGATGCTGGCAGAAATCGCAACCAGAACCGCCTGGCAAGCCCACCGAGATATCGCCAGGTGCAGACCCCACTCGTGTCTCCAGGAGCCCGCCCGAGAAAATGACGCCCTGGAGTCCTAACCTCCAACTCCCCCCACGTGACCTCATTTGGAGACAGGGTCTTTCTGGAGGTGAGAGAATTCATTTTGTCTCCTTTGGAGATCAGAGAATTCAAACAGCGTTCTTAGCGGGGAGCCCTGGCCCCGTGACTGGTGTCCTCATAAAAGGGAAAGATGGATGCAGACACACACTGACAGGGAAGAGGAGGTGAAGGCACAGGGCAAAGACAGCCACCCCACAGCCAAGGAGAGAGGCCAGGCACGTCCTCCCTCCCACCCCCAGGAGGGCCCAGCCCTGCCCACACCTCCATCTGGGACGTTGGCCTGCAGAACTGCGGGAGGACACTTTCTGTTGTTGAAGCCGCCCGTTTGGGGGACCTCATGAGGGCAGCTTGAGCAGGCGGACACCCCTGGCCTTGCCGGACAAAAATGCATCAGCTTCCCCCCACTCCGCAGGTGACCAGCTGCCCATGGTGAGACGGCCGGAACTGGGACACAGCCCCAGCTACTGCTGCAAACCTGCAGGTTGATGGCCCGAGACATGGCACCCTCTGGGGTTTAATCTCTTATTTGAAGCCTCAGAATTAAAATCAGGTATGCCATGGCCCGGCTCCAAGACACGCACCTTGGGGCCAGGCACACAGTCGGTGCCCTATAAATGCTTGTGATGCATTTGTTCTGTGCTTGGTGAGATTTCTGTGGTAGTCACTTATTCTTTCAACACTGGCTGAATGAATGAATTTGCCGAGTCTGTGTCGGTCACAAGATTTGCCCTGGGCAACTCTCCGCCATGCGTGCCCCTGCCCGGCCACGCCTGCCCCCACCACCCCTCTAACTGACCCACAGACATCAACTTCAGCCTGTGCAGTCCAGCCGGCCTCTGCCCCGGCGCCTCTGGGGGCTCTTGGGAATGTATACCCCCCTCCAAATTCCTGGGTGGCCGACATCACACTGTTTATTTCCTGGAACAAGATTCGGCCATGGAGTGGGGAGGGCGGGTCGGGGGGGTGCACGACTTGGAAGGGAAGGAACACCAGCCGAGGCACATCCAGCACTGAGAAGGGAGCAGAGGGAGTGGGGAGAGGCAGGCGGACGGACAGCAAGAGCTGGAGACAGAGACGAAGAGCCCAGCGAGATGGTGGAGGGAGGCCCAAGAGAGACAGGGACCAGACGGCACAGTCAGGACAGCAGAGAGGTGACTTGGGCAAGGAGCAAACCTCAGAGACAGTGAGGACATGGCCAGGCAGAGCTCAGGAGAGGAGGGAGTGAGCAGGGGACGGTGATAACTGGGGCGGGGGAGGCCACAGAGCCCCCACCTTGCACACTGGGCCTCTGGAAGGAAAGTGTGGGGCCCTGGGCAGTCCCCCTGCAGTAAGCGGACAGGCAGCCCCCTCCGGCGCCTGTCCTGGAGGGTTCCGGCCAGAGGCGGCCGCAGAGGTCTGGCTACAGGCCCTGGGGCAGGAACAGAAGGCCTCTGTCCACAAGCAGCTTCCTGCTGACCCAGCCCCGCGTGGGAGGGGAGGTCAGCCCACCCTCAGCTCCAGCCCAGGAAGCGAGGGCACTGCCTGGGAGCTTCTGAGTGGGGGCCTCTGCGTGAGTCTCTCCCCTAGCCCCCAACAATAGTGGTGTCTCGGGGAGCCCCACCACCCTCGGGAGTCACTGCCGGAGGGCTCCATGCACCGCACAGTGGCCGCCCCAGCCACCCCTACTTCCTGGCCCAGCCCTGAGCTGGCCTCCAGAGCTGCAGGGACCAGGAGAGAGTTCAAGGGACCCTGCCCTGGAACTGAGGGTGCAGCAGAGACCCAACTTCACAACACCCTCCCCAGACCTGGCCACAGATCCGACAAATGCCCCCAGCCACGACCCCCAAGAAGGCGGCCAGCAACGTTCTACCCGCTGGACGGCTTCCTGCGCCACGCACGCCTGCCCTCTCTCCAGCCCCACTCCCTCCCAGCCCAGACACGCTGTACCCACTGCCCCATCTGCTCAAGGGCTGTGCCTGGAGACCTGCTTGGGCCCAGGAGTGAAAGCAGCCAGCCCATGGCTGAGCCGCTCCAGCCCCGACAGGCTGACTGGCTGAGGGAGGCGAGGCAGGAGGTGGGGCTGTTTGTTCTGGGTGGTTTCTGAGCTCACCTGGCTGCCCGGCTGCCCTGTGGCACCAGTATGGAAACAGCACCTGGGGGCAGGTGCCCTGAGGCCTGGCTGCAGAGAACCCACAGCCGCAGGTGAGACGGGGCAGGTGGGCACAGGCAGGCTGACCAGGCAGAGGACCCATCCACCCTGCCACCTCCTGGTGGGCGTGGCTGGGCGATCCTGTTTCCTGGCTGTAAAGCGGAGATTCGGACACCGCTGTGTGCCTGTGGGGCTCCCCAGTGTGGTCACACATGGCTCAAGGATCCAGGACGTGGTACACAGGAACGCCCGGATCCCCGCCCCCTCCATCCGGGGTCAGTGAGGCAGAGGCAGAACCAGGAGCCCGGGTGCCCCACCTGGCTGGCCTGGCGCCCGAGCTGGTTCCTTCACAGCTGCTGTCCCCTGAGGGCCAAGCGGAAGCACACTCTGTGTGCAGCAGGAAGGACTAAGGCCAGACAAAGGGAAGGCCTTCCTGGTGGCAGAGCTAGAGACACAGAGACAGGACGTCCACCCTTCTGCTATCAAAGGGTCTTCACTGGAAAAGGAGGGGAATGAGGTGGCAAGGGCGGGGCCTCACACAGAGTCTGACTTCAGCGCTGCCTTGAGAGGACAGCCGCTCTGTGCCTGTCCTTCACATGTGTTTCCTCCCTTCCTGAAGACTATTGGGGACAGGGGGGACAGCCGAGGGCTGCATGAGGAGACCCCCACCCCAGCCACCACCTCACCCAGAGGCACGGCAGGGAGCAGAGGCTGAGGGCACAGGATGGGGGTGATGAAGGTACAGCAGGCATGTCCAAAGAGCCAGGGGCCAGGCGTGGGGGCTCACGCCTGTAATCCCAGCACTTTGGGAGACTGAGGCAGGAGGATCACTTGAGGCCAGGAGTTCAAGACCAGCCTGGGCAATATAGCCAGACCCCATCTCAATAAAAAAGAAACAATATGCTGAGTGAAAGTAGCCAGACATAGGCCAGACACAGTGGCTCACGCCCACAATCCCAGCACTTTGGGAGGCTGAGGCGGGCAAGTGGATCACTTGAGGTCAGGAATTCGACACCAGCCTGGCCAACATGACAAAACCCTGTCTCTACAAAAAATACGAAAATCGGCCGGGTGTGGTGGTGCACCCCTGTAACCCCAGCTACTTGGGAGGCTGAGGCAGGAGGATAGCTTGAACCTGGGAGGCAGAGGTTGCTGTGAGCTGAGATCGCACCACTGCACTCCAACCTGGGCTACAGAGCGAGACTCCATCTCAAATAAACAAATAGATAAAATAAAATTAAATTAAAAATAAGAAAATTAGCCAGGCATGGTCCCAGCTACTCGGAGGCTGAGGTGGGAGGATGGCTTAAGTCCAGGTGTTCAAGGATGCAGTGAGCTAGGATGGTGCCACCACACTCCAGCCTGGGCGACAGCGCGAGGCTCCAACTCTGGAATAAAAGCAAAGGGCTCAGGCACCTGTACGAGTGCGTGTCCCCACACCCTGGTGCACACCCAACCCCCATGACACTCCTGATTTTCCATCAGCCAGGGTCTGCAGAGGCCCCCACACCCCAACACCTGTGGAAGCCTATACTAGCTTCCTCCTGCTGCTGTAACAAATTTCCACAAACTCCGGGGCTTAAAACACCAGGAATTGCCGGGCACGGTGGCTCACGCCTGTCATCCCAGCACTTTGGGAGGCCGAGGCGGGCGGATCACGAGGTCAGGAGATCGAGACCATCCTGGCTAACACGGTGAAACCCCGTCTCTACTAAAAATACAAAAAATTAGCCGGGCGTGGTGGTGGGCACCTGTAGTCCCAGCTACTCGGGAGGCTGAAGCAGGAGAATGGCGTGAACCCGGGAGGCGGAGCTTGCAGTGAGCCGAGATCGCGCCACTGCATTCCAGCCTGGGTGAGAGCAAGACTCCGTCTCAAAAAAAAAAACAAAAAACAAAAACACACCAGGAATTTGTTCTCTCACGGCTCTGGAGGCCGGACTCCGACGTCAAGGTGTGGGCTGGGCCTTGCTGCCTAAGGGGGCTCTCGGGGAAGATCTTTCCTGTCTCTTCCACCCCAGCCCAGGACACCCTTGGCTTTTGGCTGCATCTCTCTGATCTCTGCCTCCAAGGGCACATGGCCTTCTCCTCTGTCCTGTACATGGGCACCTACTAAGCTCCTATCATACCTACTGAGCCCCAACTGAAAGGCCCTTATCTGCAGAGCTCCAACCATGTGCTGGTATCTTCTGAGCCCAGCTCCAGGCACTGGGGATGCAGCAGTGAACAAAATAGAGCCCTGAGCCTCTGCAGCTGACAGTCCAGTGGGGACAGACGGATAAGAACCAAGTCAGCCACAGCTTGGGCAACTCCACACCTGCTGGAGCTGGGGGCAGAGGGCCTCCTCTCTCTCCTGCCTCCTTCCTGTTCTGGCCTCTGCACTCTCTGTAGCCACCCTGAGCTTTTATTCATTTACCTGTTCCCTGTCTGTCTCTGTGACCAGAACATTGCTCCCTGCATCTGGAGGCTGAGGGGAACAGGTACAGGACTCATGCTGGGTACACAGCAGGCGCTCAATAACTGTCAGTGCACTAAGGAAATATACAGCGCCCACTGTGCCAGTACATGCACACACATGTGCACCTGTGCTCACCCCTGGGCATGGCATTCAGGCACACCTGAGCCGGCAGGGAGTGGAGAGAAGCTCCCCAGGACCAGAGGGCCCCAAATCTCCGGCGACACCAGTGATCCATGAAGCTGGTGGTCAGCAGCCAGCAGCAACAGCTCTCCCCGCCCTGAAGGCTCTTCAGGCTGGCCCCGGCTTGGATGCCTGGGTTCAGCCACCAGCCAGCCTCACCCAGGACCCTGAATCCCCGGGGGTGGGGTCTTGCCTGCCTTCCTCCCCATTCCAGGTTTCTCCCAGTCTCTGGGTCCCTGGCCCTCTCCTAAGCTCAGCGTCAGGCTTTCCATGTGGAAGCACGTACCCTGTGCCCAGCATCTTCTGCCTGCAAGGGCAACAGAGGCACGTTCCTGACGAGGGAGAGCGGCTGCTGCCCAAATGCCACGTGGAGGCCTCCGACAGCTCCACAAATGCATGTCACAACCTCAGGGCAGGGGTTGAGGCTGTTGCTCAAGACCCCAGCTTCCTGCAGAGTGGGACCGGTGGGACAGTGTCCAGGGCACAGATGAGGAGCACCAGATCTGCACAACAGGCTGGGGCTGTGTGACCTGAGCAAGGATCCCTCCTCTTAGTTTCGGTTCTCTGGTCTGCACAGCTGGGGCCTGACAGAGGCCAGCATCCCCAGGTGCTGCCTGTGGCTCCTCCCAACCCTGAGACCTTCCCACCAAAAACACACCCAGGAGAATGCTTTGCCCAGAAGGTGCCTGAGCTGCAGGTGGCCTTTGAGGGCCCCCCTTCCTGAGCCTCTGTCCCCCTGCCCCAATGCACAGATCTCTGTCCCAGATAGCCTGGTCCCAGTCATTCGGCCAAAGAGCGTTTGCTGAGTGAGCAACCGACAGAGCAGATCCAGGCTCGAGCCAAGATGCAGCAACGGGCAGGGCCAGCTGCCCAGCTACACACACCAAGACCCTCCTGGGGGGAGACAGCCTAGTCCTCATCCCCTGCCACCTCCTGCTGCTCCCAGAGATGGGGGCTGTTCTCCATCTCCGGCCCTATCACCCGGGGCCTCAGAGGCCCAGCCGGCAGCAGCACCAGGGGTCTGGGGGCTTCCTGCCCTGCACTGGCCGCTCCCCCACAGTGGCCCTGGCTGCATCCCCCCAGGGGCCTGAACAGGATGGGGGAGGGGCAGTGCCCACACGAGGGGTATCCCAGGGACCCCATCTGGTGGCCAGACCTCAGGGCAATGAGGGCCTCAGAGGGCCCAGAGAGGCAGCTCTGCCCGCCTTTCCCAGGGACACAGAGGGGGACTGGACTGAAGCCAGGGCCCAGGAGCCGCCCTGAGTCACGGCTGACTCAGCTGGCGGGCGGGGGAACCCAGCTGCATTCGCTGTCCGGGCACACAGGCCACTAGAGACAGCCTTGGGGGGCGCACGGTGGGCTGTGCCTGCAGTGCCCATTTCCGCCCAGTCCCATGCCTCGGCTCCCCATCCCCAGCCGCCCGGGCCTCGGTTTCCCCGCCCGTGTCGTCGCGCAGCCGAACAGCAGAGGGGTCAAAGGGCGCCGGGTCGGACTCACATGAGGTCGGGCCGGTGGCGGTGCAGGATGGCGCAGAAGGCCAGGCCGTCGCGGAACGACGTGGTCATGTTGCAGATGTTCACGTCGCGGTAGCCCTCGCACTGCTGCCGGCACCACTGCTGCAGCGCCCTGATGGCCGCCATGTGAGCGGCTCGCCCGCCGCTCGGCGGAACCGCCCTCCGACACCTTCCCGCGGCTGTACCGCGCCCGCCCGCCCGGTGAGACAGACGCTGGGGCCGCTACCGCACCGCCAGACCCGCGGCGCCCACCCCGAGCTGAGCCGGACTGAGGGCGACAAGCGCCGGGTCCCGAGAGAAGCCGAGCCCGGCCCCGCCACCGCCGGCCCCGCCTCCTGATAGGCCCCGCCCCCAGCCGCCAAATCCTGCCTCCTCATAGGCCCCGTCCTTACACCTCCCGGCCCCGGCATTGGCTCCCGCCCAGGCAGGCCTCACCTCCCAGCAGGCCCCGCCCCCACCGGCCAGGCCCTGCCTCCCGACAGGCCCCGTCCCCAGCCGCCGGGTACTGCCTCCTGATGGGCCCCGTCCCCACGCCTTCTGGCCTCGACACAGGCTCCCGCTCCAGGCAGGCCCCGACTCCTGACAGGCCTCGCCCCCAGCCTCCAGGTTTTGCCTCCTGATAGGCCCCGTCCCCACGCCGCCCGACCCCGGCACAGGCTCCCGCCCTGGGCAGGTCCCGCCTCTTGGTAAGTCCCGCCCCCACGCCGCCGGGTCCCGCCCCAGACAGGCCCCGCCCCCCGCCGCCTGACCCCCTACCCAAGCCCCGCCCCGCCGCTGCTGGCCCAGACCTCCAACCGGGGAAGGGGTGCGGGCTGCTTGGTGGTCCTGGCGTTCTGGACCCCTGCGGAGACCTGGGATTTTCTTTCTTTTCGCCGCCCCACCTCCCACCACCATGAAGAAGATGCAGGAAAGGCCAGTTGACAAATGTGGACACTGAGGCTCGAACAGCCCTGCCCTGTCTGGGGCCTCAGCCCTGGGCAGCCCGGCCTCCCGGGGAGCAGCAGGAGCCCTGTATGTCAGGGTTTCAAACGACGTCCGCATCTGGTTTCTCTTTCCAGGCCACTACATGCCAGCGGGGGTTCCAGGCAAGGCAGAGGTGAGGCCTGGGCATTGCCAGAGGAGAAACTGAGGTCAGGAAGGGGGCCATGGAGCCGGAGTTGCACAGCTGGCCTGTGCTTTCCTTCTGGGGGCCTGTGGGCAGGATCTATTCCTGGAGCAGGAGATTCCTCAGGCTGACCTGCAGGGTAGTTCCCAATTTTCCACTCTGAGATGTGACACAATAAGGAAAGTCCCTCTGGTGGGGCCTTAAATTATCCCAGACTGGCCCCTGGCCCTGTTCTCCTTGGGGAACCTTGTCTGTGGCCAGGACTGGACGAGGGCGGAATCACTGACACCAGCCATGTGAGGGGGCCCTACCCCGCTGGCTGTGGGGCCAGGGCTTGTCCGGGCAGGGCCTGCAGGAAGGAAGGTGTTTTCCCGCAGTAGCCCCTGGCAAGGAGTCAGGGCAGCTTCTCCGTGCCCCTTGGGAGAAGCAGAAACTGAGGTCTTCCAACCCCATCCATGCCACTGGTGCTGTTCCAGCTCTTTCTGAGGCTGGGCCCTGGTGAGACACCGTAGTATGCATGACTGGCTGCCTGTCAGTGAGGTCTGTGTGTAGGTGGTGAGCTCCCCGTCACCAGGGGCATGCAAGCAGCTGCTAGGCAGAGAGCCCTTGTGGCCTGGGATTGTGGCTGGCCCTAACCACTGCTCCGCCACAGCCCCTGACCTGTGGATATCGTGCCAGGACAGCTGGAGCTGATCCTGGCACCGGGTTTTCTTGACTCCCAGGGCAGCGGTTAGGAGAACCGGAAAAGCTGAAAAATAAGGGAAAGATCAAGAAGCAGAAGCAGCGGGGTAGTGGGAGGGGGGAGTTAGTGGGGGATGGGGGACATAGGGGTGGAGAGGCACTAGGGCCCAGGTCCCTTACAAGGAGTGGCATGGGAGGTGGCCTGAGTTTCACTTTCATCGTGAACTTTTACTGCTGCACGCTTAAAAAGCCATCTCACTGGTCACCCCGTGGCCCATCCTGCACGGCCCCCCTCTGGCACCAGTGAGCTGGGAGGCAGCATTTGTGGCATTTCCCCACCAGCACCTCACACAGCACGTCCCTCCAGGGTCCCCGAAGCCAGGAGCCAGGACACCCCCAAACAAATGGCCCCTTCTCCCCACTGCCCACGGCTGCCACCCTCCTATCCAGACCTGTCCCCCTACCTCTGCCCACAGGGCTGCCTCCTGCCCCTCTGGCCACCAGAGTCCACCCTCCCCAGCAGCCCGAGGGATCTTTCTAGAAGGCCTGACCAAGCTCTTCCCCTGCCAGGAGCCTCTCAGGCTGTCCTTCGAATAAAGTCCAGGTTGCTTATCAGACCTTCAGCAGGCTTATCACGCCGCATCTCCCCGGCCGCACCCAGCCACACTGACCCCAGAGCTTCGCGCCCGCACTGGCCCCCAGCACCCGCCCCTCCTCCTCGTCCTCCAAGACCCCCACCCTGAAGCCCCTCAGAAGGCTCCCGGGGTCCCCATCTGTGCTCCCCAGGGCTGCCATGTGGACTCTGTCTGCACACGCCTCCCCCATCCAACACGGAGCCTCTGCCCGGGGAACCTGCTGCCTTCTGGCCTCACTGGGAAACTGCCTTCTCTTGGGCTCAGTTTCCTCATCTGCGAAGTGACATCATAGCCCCCTTCCACCAAGGATTACCCCATGGCCAGGCACACAATAAATGCAGCATCATGTACCCAGGGGTGGGGAACAGGTAAGAGCGGTGTGAGCTCAACAGACCCCAGGACGGGGACCCAGATGGGGGCCCAGACTTCAGGCCCTTTAGAAATGATGATGACCTCAGCCTGAGACCAACAGAGAGACAGAAAAAGGGGAGAAAGAGAGAGGAGAGGAGAGAGAGAAGATGGAGCAAGAATCTCCCTAGGAAGGACCATGAACTGAGACCTGGAGGCTAAGTAGGAATCACTTTGTTGGAGAGGAAGGGGAAAGGGCAAAGGGAACAGGAGTTGCAAAGGCCCTGCGGCAGGAAGGAAGACTTGAAGGTAGGCTGGTGTCACTGGTGCAGGGGACCAGGAGGAGGCGCGGGGGCTGCGGGAGGAAGGGGTGCAGGCAGCAGGGCCCAGCCAGGTCCCTACTCCAACCTTTGCCACCAATTTCCATGCCTACATTCTCATTTGATACTTAGCCACCCTTTAAAAGTGGCTCTGGGCCAGGTGTGGTGGCTCATGCCTGTAATCCCAGCATTTTGGGAGGCTAAGGTGGGAGGATCACCCAAGGTCAGGAATTTGAGACCATCCTGGCCAACATGGTGAAACCCCGTCTCTACTACAAAATTACCTGGGCGTGGTGGCACATGCCTGTAGTCCCAGCTACCTGGGCGGCTGAGGCAGGAGAATCGCTTGAATCCGGGAGGTGGAGGTTGCAGTGAGTTGAGATCGCACCACTGCACTCCAGCCTGGGTGACAGAGCGAGACTCTGTCCCCACCCTCCACCCCCTAAAAAACTGACTCTGGGCCAGGTGTGGTGGTTCATGCTTGTAGTCCCAGTTACTCAGGAGGCTGAGGCGGGAGGATCACTTGAGAACAGGAGGCTGCAGTGAGCTGTGATCACACCAGTGCACTCGAGCCTCGGTGACAGAGACATTAATGTGTGTGTGTGTGTACACACATACATATATGGGTGTGGGTTGGCTGTGGGTTTAAAACCCAAGATGGGCTGGGTGCAGGGGATCATGCCAGTAATCCCAACACTTTGGGAGGCTGAAATGGGAGGTTTGCTTGAGGCTAGGAGTTCAAGACCAGCCTGGGCAAAATAGCAAGACCCCACCTCGACAAAAAATACAAAAATATTAGTCGGGTGTGGTGGTGCACACCTATAGTCCCAGCTTTCTGGGAGGCTGAGGCAGGAGGATTGATGGAGGCTGAGAGGTCAAGGCTGCAGTGAGCTGTGATCATGTCACTGCACACCAGCCTGGGTGACAGAACAAGATCCTGTTTATGATCTATAAAATAGGTGGTTCTATTGATTCTGCAGCTCAAAAAACAGGTTCTGAGAGGAGAGGAGGAGAGGGGAAGGGAGAGGAGAGAAGAGGGAGGAGAGAAGGCCCCCTGATTGGCCTGCCCTCTCAGGCAGCGGCCCTGACTCTGACACCAGGTGAGGTCCGGGAGAAGGTCAGCCCAGCTGGTGTCCTGCCTGCGTGGCCACCCTGGTCCAGGACAGGACTTCCAGACCAGATGACCTCAGTTTCCCCACTTCCAGCCTCCACGTGTTCTGACCCCCTCAAAGACATGGAGGCAGGGAGAAAGGGGTCTCTCAGCCCATCAGGGTGGCAGGGCCCATGCTGAGGACCGAGGGAGGACACAGCCCGAGGCATCGTTCATTTCAGTTCAAAATGTCCACCTGGGCTTGCATTAGCTTAGCTCCTGGAGGACGCGCTGGCTGCTGGGTCCGGAGGGGCTGCAGAGGTGGGGACTCGAGCACCACAACTGGAGGGGTGGGGTGGGCTTATGAGGGGTTGACTCCTTCCACCAGTGTGGACTCAACCCTGAACGTCACCTGACCAAGGCTGCTGGGCCAAGCTAGAACGGAACTGGCTCCTTGAGTCCGAGAGGCGGGGGCGGTTCGGGAATGCAGAGGGCGTGAGAGAAAGAACCAAAGGAGGTGTCCTGGCTGAGGGGCGTTTCCCGTGGGACTTCTCAGAGCCTTCATCGCCTGATCTGCACCTCCTCTCCCCCAGCGAGAGGCCACACTACACAGTGGTTCCCAAACTGACTTGCCCACAGGACCCCTGCGGACGGTCGTGGGGGACCACGTCGGCCCCACTGCAGAGCGTGGAAGGGACGTCGCCCTCCTCCCCACCCCAGAGGCTGCCGTCAACCAACGGCATCCCTACGGCCCCCGGCAGGACAGGGAGCGGGAAGCTGTGACACCCCATTTTAAGGGGCCACCCATTAATTAATTAGGCTCCATGAATAATGCATGCCACCTTGGGTATATTAATAGCATATTTATATGGTGTGCTATGGGGAGTATACATTCTCATCTGAACACCTCACAAATAATTCACGACGCGGCTCCTTCCCCAGCCTCCAGGAGAGCCTGGCCGGTGCTGCGGCTGGGGCCACTGGGCTGCTTCCCACAGCCAAACTCTACGTTTCATTATAAATGGCTTTGCTGGGCATGTCGGTAACTCGTGCATTTCCATCCACTTTATTATTAATGGCTTTCCTGAACTGTAGCAGCCCGACGCCGTGCACAATGCGTTATAAATATTTGATCCGGCATCTATGGTCTGCCATTTATCATTTATAACGGGTTACAAAAACATTATAAAACATTTACTGCACATTTATAGATCATTCTCGACTACCACCACGATGTGTTATAAATACATTATTAATCCTTTCCACGCCATTTATAGGAATCCCTTGTAACAGGGCCCAGCTCCGCCCCACCACCTTCGAGGAGCACAGGGCTCGCACGGGGGCTGACGGGTGTCGCTGGGTGGCAGGACCGGGGCAGAGAAGCCAGCCTGCCTCTAAGTGCTGTGTGTCCTTGTCTGGATCATGGCACCTCTCTGTTCAGAGAGATAACAGCACAGATGCCTGGTCCTCGGCACCTGCTGTGTGTCACACAGGTTGTTCACTGCCCCCAAGTCTCAGGCAGTTTTTTGTTTTTATTTTTTTGAGACGGAGTCTCACTCTGTTGCCCAGGCTGGAATGCAGTAGCATGATCTTGGCTCATCGCGACCTCTGCCTCCCGGGTTTCAAGGGATTCTCCTGCCTTAGCCTCCCAAGTAGCTGGTATTACAGACATGCACCATCACGCCCAGCTCATTTTTGTATTTTTAGTACAGACGGGGTTTCACTATGTTGGCCATGCTGGTCTCAAACTCCTGACCTCAAGTGATCCACCTGCCTCAGTCTCCCAAAGTGCTGGGATTACAGGCATGAGCCACCACACCCAGCCTTGTTTTTGTTTTCTGAGACGAAGTCTTTTTCTTTCACCCAGGCTGGAGTGCAGTGGCGCTATCTTGGTGATCTCAACTCACTGCAGCCTCCGCTTCCCGGGTTCAAGCGATTCTCCCACGTCAGCATCCGAGTAGCTGGGATTACAGGCACACACCACCATGCCCGGCTAATTTTTGCATTTTTAGTAGAGACGGGGTTTTGCCATGTTGGCCAGGCTGGTCTTGAACTCCTGACTTCAGCTGATCTGCCCAC
Source organism: Macaca thibetana thibetana (assembly GCF_024542745.1). Lineage (NCBI taxonomy): Eukaryota > Metazoa > Chordata > Mammalia > Primates > Cercopithecidae > Macaca > Macaca thibetana. The sequence continues at coordinate 146,841,711 of NC_065580.1, forward strand.
CTCGGCCTCCCCAGGTGCTGGGATTAGGCCTCCCCAAGTGCTACGATTATAGGCATGAGCCGCCACACCCGGTCTCAGGCATGACCTTGATGCCCATTTCACAGGTAAGGAATCAAGCTCAGAGAGGGGCAGCAATTTGTCCAAGGCCACAGTCCGGGTAGGGAGCTGGCGTCAGAACCCTGGGGTCGGTCCTGCCTTGTGTCACCCACCTGCCCGGGCCTGCAGCCACAGGCTATGGCCCACCTGACTGGACTCTGTGGACAGGGCCTCCAGGGTCCTGGCTGGAATGCTGACTGGGGATGAAAGAGGCCTAAAGGGTGTTTGGGATGCAGCAGCCCCTCCACCGTACCCCAGCTCTGGAGGCCCCCGGGCCCTGTGTCCCCAAGGACCCTGTGTCCCCCACAGCCGGGGCGCCACCAGTGGCCTGGTGTGCAGAGTACTGTGGTCAGTGCCGCCCTCACCAGGGCCCTGCGTTTTCCATCTTAGGGACGGCGCGTGGCCGCCTCCCGGCTCCCTCCCCTCCCAGGGCCCCAGTCTCCCTACTACAGGATGAGGGATGAGCGCCCGAGGAGCCCTGTGTGCCAGGCCTGCCCCCTGTGCCCCCTGAGGCTTACAGGCCTCTCCAGGCCTGACTCCATAGCAGGAGGGCACCAGTGAGAAAAGAGGGCTGTGGGTGCCGGCCCCTCCCCTCCACCTGCCCTGCTGGTGGTCAGCCAGAGCCCTGTGCCCCATTGCAAGTGGATGGGCCCAACTCCTCCCCACCGCTCCAGACCCACCCGCCATGCCGCCTTCCCCCAAGAGCCCTTCCTAACCCCCAGGCAGAGAGAGGGTGCCCACCACAACCTGGCACAGGCCTACTGGGGTCCAACCCTGGGTCCCCAGTGACCCCAGCAGGGCCTGGCATGGGGTGTCCTTTTGGGCCTGGCCCAGTGAGGGGGTTTGGAAAGAACTGGGATGTCTAGTTCTGCCTGCCCATGCTCCTCAGCTTCCTACAGGCCACCTCCCAGGACAGAAGGGGCCACTGTCCCTGGGGGAGGCCTCAGCCACACCCTCCTCTTCTGAAGCACCTGGAATGACCCCAACCACGGGCTAGGCCTGGGCCTAATTGGGTCAGGGGTCTGGGTTGCTCTGAGGAAGGGAGCTGGGGGAGGCCCAGGCCCCCCAAACAGCTCCTGCCCGGCACCCTACCTGCCATGTGACCTCGGGCCACTGTCTGGGCCTCCCAGGGTGAATGTGGGAGACACCTCATGGGGAGACCTGCACTCTTGCTGCCAAGGGCGCTCATCTCCCCGGTGCCCACACTCAGCCCTGTGGCCACCACCGTCTGGCCTGTTTGAAGGTCAGGGTCCATCCCCAGCCAGAGCTGAAACTGAAACCCGGAAGCACTTGTTTTGAGACTGAAGAAGCAGGTGAGCTTGTCACTATGGCATCCCCTGGCCCCGCCCCATCCCCACCTGGAGGAGCGAGCCCCGGACTGCCAGGAACCACCAGGAGGGGCTGGCACCCTGCCTGGCCTGGCTCAGACATGCTCCTGGAAGGAAGGGAACTGTGGGGTCTGGGCTGGACTCTGAGTCCTGGGGCCATCTGGGCTCCAGGGGTGACCCTAGACGAGGGGCTCAGTCACAGCCACGTGGGAAGGTGCTGATCCCAGATCCTCCGCTGTTCCAGAACAGACGGCCTGGGACCTGCCCGCAGCCACCCAGCAGCGCAGGGGTCCTACTGGGTGCCCCGCATGGCTGCTTCCCGAGGTCCCTGGGCCCAGTGGCCGTGGTGAGGAACTTGGGGAACCAGAGGGAGGCAGAGGCCAGGCGTGGATCATGGCCTGACCCAGGGCTCCCTGGTCCATCCCGCAGCCCCCTGTCCACCCTGGGGTGGGCACCATCATTCCAACACCCACACTTCTGCTCACACAGCCCCTGCCAGGCACCTGCTGCAGGCAGAGATTCCAGTCTACTCATTTCTTTGTCCAGGAGCGGTCAGGTTTCCCTCCCAGCCATCCTTCCCATCTTGCCCAGCACAGATCGGAGAAGCCTCTCACCTCTGGGACACAGAACCTGCGGTCCACCCCGGCAGCCAAGGCCAGACACGCCCCCTGGGGTTCCCTCTATGGTGGGGACAGGCCCAGGCCACCCTCTAGAGATTATGGAAGCACTTGGCCAGGTGGGGGCTAAGTTTGCCCCACGGGTGCCACAATTTTGAGCCACCAAGTCCCTGAGCCCTGGGGTCAGCACCCTGGGGTGGGTGGGGTCTCGGGCACGCCTGGCACATCCTAGCCCCAGTTGGCACACACACCAGAGCCGATATCCCTAGCCTGAGCCCTTGCCACCTGCCAGGCCAGCTACTTCCCCCGGATGCCTCTGCTTAGCTTAACCTCCGCTGCCTCCTGGGTGGGAGTGAACACAGGCCCAGGCAGCAAGAGGCCCAGAGAGGGTCCCAGGCCTCAGGATCAGGGCCCCACCCTCAGCGCCCTCCCCATCCCCCTTCCCCGTGCCTGGTCCACGACCCCAGCCAATGTCCTGGGGCTCTACCTGTCACAGGCTGCTCTGAGCCAGACACAGGCACCCCCGTGAAGGGCCCAGGCTTGCACCCAGCTGGGACACACACACTGGCCTCCAGGCCTAGCAGCAGCATCCTTCTCTTTCCCTGTCCTCAACCCAGGCACTGGGTTCTGAGCCCACAGAGCTCGGACCTCACTCTCCCTCTCTGATCAGACCCTGAGGCAGGCAGGCCTTGGCTGGAGGGACGTCAGGAGAGCAGAGGACCAAAGGCTGGCGGGATGCAGGAGGCTCCGGACTGTGGGGTGCGGGAAGCCAGCCTTGAGGAGGTGCCTCAGGAGCCCATAGGGGGTATAGCGTCAAGAAAGGGTGGGCCTGGCTGGAAGGGACACGGTGACGTGGCTCAGGTGCTGCACCTGGGGAGAAGGGTTGGGATCCCGAAGGTGCGGACTGGCAAAGGCCCCACATCCAGGACTGGGAGAGAGAGCCTGGCCCTCAGGAGGCTGGGGTTTGGGTGTGGGGCACACAGCAGGCACTGGGGGCCAGCGGGCTGGGTGGGCCCGTCCTCAGTCTCAGATGAGACTGGGTCGTGTCCCCACCAAGCCGTAACACGCTTCTGTCCTCTAAGACTCGGGTGGACACGGGCCCTGACCTTGACCCCTGAGCCCGCACAGCCTGCACACACCCACCCCCTATGAGGATGCCTCCCTACATCCACACCCTACCCCCGAGGCCGGGGAGGCATCCAAATCCCTGCCTTGCATCTGCTGAGCCTCCCGGGCCCCTTCCCACTGCACAAACCTCAGGCCCCGCTTCCGCTCAGCCCAGCCCCAGGGCCTCTGGGCCTCCCAGGTCCCACCCCGGGGCAGCCCATGGCTCCAGGGCCCTAGGGCTCAAATCTCAGCCCTGTCCCTTATCTGTGCAGAGGTAGGAGAGCCAGCAGCAGAGCAGAAAGGGCCTCATCCCACACCCAGGCTTGTGCTGGGCGCTCCTCACTGCTGTCCCTGTCCCTAATCCTAACACACACTCGGACCCAGGGCAGAGGTGCTGGCACCAGGGGCCTGAAGGCAAGGCACTAAGGGCAAGGGTGGAGGAGGATGGCCCCGCACAGCTGGGATGGAGGCTGCTCGGCGGCCCATAGGCCTCCAAGTCACTCCCAGAGCAGCCTCCCAGTCCCCTGGAGCCACAGGAGCCAGCTGCAGACAGGCATGTCTGGTGTTAGACCCGGCACTGGCTCACCCCACCCGGGACCTGGTCCCTGGACCTGTGCAGCCTGGAAGAGTCTGGGGAGGGTGGGCAGGAGGGCGCAGGGGCCTGGGCGGGCGTGCAGGCCAGGGGCTGGGCTGGGCTGGGAGGCTGTGGGCCTGGAGCCCGGCTGCCCCCTTGCTGGGTGCTGTCGCGGGGCATTCCCCAAGGCCACGGCATCACTAGAACCTTGAGGCCTCGCGCTACCTAGGCTTGGAGGAGGGCCTGGGTCAGCTTCTCAGCCACAGTGGCCCAGGCAGAGGGCGGCTGGGGCGGGGCTGACCTGGGGGGACTCATAGGGAACCGGGAGAGCACGGGTCCCATCTGTGTGCTGGGAAGACCCCACTACGGTGAGGACAGAGGGGTGGGCAGCTCTAACCCCAACCAGGCCAGCAAACGGGCCCCACACCAAGCTCCACCCTGCATGCACTAGGACCCTCCCAGACCCTCCCCTGTGAGCGGGTGCTGGGAAAGGCAGGACGAGCAGCTCGCCGGCTACTGGGACTCTTCCGGAATGGGACCCCCACTCAGCTCCCACAGGGGGACACCCACAGTTGAGGCTCTCAGGGCCTTGTTGATCCTTTTAGTGCAGGAGAGAGAGATCGGTCTGCAGGGCCAGTCCCCCACACAGCCCGACAAGGCTGGACTCACTCAACAGAGGCCGACCCCGTGAGCAGAGGACTCGAGGCCAGGCAGGGCCCAGGGCCGGCACCTGACGGGGAGACCGTGATGGTGGGGGCAGCCAAGCAGGCAGCGTCCCCTGACCCTCGACACCTGCGGGAACTGCTGGCCCAAGGGAGAGCCCGGCCTGGCCTTGGTCTCCACCTCCCAAGACCCTGCTCAACTCCCTGCGCTGCAGGGCTGGGGAGCCAAGGCCAGGGTCCTCGAGGCTCCAGCTGGCCAGAGGGTGACATGGGACACCAAAGAGGACACAGAGAGTTCAGATCGTTTCATTCAAAACCAGCCCAGGCCACGCCCGGTGGGATCCTGCACACGCTGGGCCACGCTGCCCACCACTCTGCCGCAGGGCTGTGGCCCGGAAGGTGAATGAGGGCTTGGTGGACGGCCCCCCATGCCAGCAGCCGGCCCAGAGCCACCCCAGGGCTCGGAGTATTATTCCTGGGCCTGCCTGGCCTCGGAGCTCGGCGCCCTCACCTCCTCGGAGACCAGCAATGGCGGCGCTCCCTGGGCTTCGCCTTGAGGATCCACAGGGATGGGACGAGCTGGGGCTTGGAAGGGGGTCGGCTGCCACAGGCTCACATCACGGCCTCCATATGCAGGATCCTCAGGGCCTCAGAGATCTGCGCGCTGGGGTCCATCTGGCCGTACATGCCCACCAGGAAGGCCCGGTGCAGCAGCACAGCCGCATGCTCTGTGGGGGAGACGGGGCCCCGCACGTCATGCTGACCACAAACACCCTGGCCGCAGTGACCAGACCTCGGGACTTGCAAGAGCCAGCTCTCAGGAGACGCGCCTCCGGCCTCCCCGGGGGCTGCCAGGGCCCCAGACGGGGGACCTGTCCTCACCTTGGCACAGAAGAGTGTACTCGGGCAGGTTCCTGAGGGCCGTTTGCACCACCTCAAAGTCCTGGCTGCCCAGGCAGTACATGAATGTGGGCAGGAAGTCAGCTGCGATGCTGAAAGAGCCACGCACTTCAGTGGGCACCTCCGCCCTGTGCCCACGCCAGACCCCCACCCAACAGGGCGAGCCTGGTCTGGCCACCAGGTGGGTCAAGCAGTGACCTGGTTTAGCAGGGCCCGGTGGAGGCGGCGGACGGAGGCCGGCGGTGGTCTCACCTGGGGCTGTTCTGGATGGAGCGCAGGGCCAGGCTGAAGGCCAGGTTGCGGCAAGACTCCTCGGCCGAGCTCATCAGCCGCTGCAGGTTGGTCTGACCGGGGAAAAGGTGGGAGGTGTGTGACTGGGGGGTCCAGCCCCCATCGAGGCCCCTTCACCTCTTGGTCTCTTGATGGCCGATGGCAATGGCAGGGACCCTAGGCTCCTATCCAAAAAGCAGGACGCATCCGCCATCGGCCAGTCCCAGCCCAGGGCTAAAGGTGGGCCTGCCCTGGCAGCCTGTGAATGCCTGGGCTGGGGCCCCACCCGAAGCCCGGCCTCAGAGGACTCCCTGGGGCTCAGGGTGAGCACACCCTGTTGGGGGCAGTGGCCCTGCTGAGGTTCTCCAAGGGATCAGCTCCTCCCAGCTCTCCCTCAGCCCCATCCAGCTCACCGAGAAGAAGCCCAGGATCTCGGGTCTCCGCCGGGACATCTCGTCTATGTCACTCAGAACCTCCAGCAGATCTAACACAGAGAGAGGGCCAGGCCGGAGCTGAAGGGCCCAAGCAGACCTCTGCCCACCCCAGCCCAGCCAGCCACCCAGAGGGGGCAAGGCCCCGAGCACCACAGGACAGAAATCACGGGAAAGCATGAGCCCAGTGATACCCGCAGCAGTGAAGCCTCCAAGCTCCGCAAATGCCCGCCCCTGCCCCCAAGCTCCGCAAATGCCCGTGCCTGCCCCCAAGCTCCGCAAATGCCCGTGCCTGCCCCCAAGCTCCGCAAATGCCCGTCCCTGCCCCCCAGCTCCGCAAATGCCCGCCCCTGCCCCCAAGCTCCGCAAGTGCCCGCCCCTGCCCCCAAGCTCCGCAAATGCCCGTGCCTGCCCCCAAGCTCCGCAAATGCCCGCCCCTGCCCCCAAGCTCCGCAAATGCCCGCCCCTGCCCCTACTCGTGGTCTCCAAGGAAAGAGACTGACCCCTTGCGGCAGCCCCACATCCAGGGTGCTCTTAGCATCAAGTGGCCCCACGGCCCGACTCCACCTGGGCCACCCAGCCTTGGCTCTTCTCTGAAGGCGGCCACCAGTCCTGCCTACCCGCTGGTCCTGCCCACCTGCCTGACCTCTTCCTGCCACACTCCCACCCCCTCAGGGTGCTCCCCTGCCTTTTGCTGTGTCTGAAGCAGAGCAGCACCCTCCAGCTCCCCTGGGCCCCTGAGTTTCTAAGGCCCTCTCTGGGGTGCTCCCCAACGTGAGGAACAGCCCACCCACCCACAGCCCAGCGTGGGCCGTGCTCACGCCCCAGTCAGTGCCGGGAGAGCTGCTGGTTGCTACCCGCAGCCACATGGGACCCAGGGCACCGACCTCGAGTGGGTGAAGCAGGGCTCGACTTACCCTCCACCGTTTGGCCCCGGGAAAGCCGCTTCATGTAGGGGGCCATCTCGGCAGCGGTCAGAGGGGTGAACAGGGAGACGCTGACCAGGGGCAAGGAGCCGGCTGAGCTCTCCTCTGGAAGACAGTGGCAGTGCTGCAGGAGGGCGGGAGCGGCAGGACATGCCACACTGAAGCACCAGGGCCTGCCCTCCCGACAGCACAATGACCACTGTTCAGGCTCCCAAGGTGGCAGCACACAGCAGTGCTCCACAAACAGGGTAGAGTCAGGAGCCAGGAGCCCCCTTTGGATCCGACGCATGCACCTCTGCGAGTCTCTCCCTGCTGTTTCTCGAAATGCGGGCCATGACCCACTGGGCACAAGGCAGGATGGCCCCTTGGGACCCGGGCCTGGCACTCTTCCGGCGGCACAGGAGAGACGTGCTGCGGTGCCGTGTCACCTCAGGCAGGGAAGGACGGGAGTGAAAAGCCAATGACGAGCCCTGCCCAGTAGGACCAGGGGAGGCTTCCTGGGGAGGGACACCTGGGACAAGCGCTGGTGGGTGGTAGATGTACCAGGAGCAGAGGCAATGTGCCGGGGGTGTGGCAATGTGCCGGGGCCGGGGCAATGTGCCAGGGGCGGAGGCGATGTGGCAGGGGTAGGGGTAATGTGCCGGGGGCGGGGGCGATGCGCCGGGGGAGGGGGCGACGCGCCGGGGGTGGGGGCGACGTGCCGCCTGGAGGCGACGTGCCGGGGGGCGGGGGCGACGTGCCGGGGGTGGAGGTGATGTGCCGGGTGGGGCGATGTGCTGGGCAGGTGTGCTGATGCTCTGTCAGGCACCAGTCAGCACTTCGTCCCCGTGAGGTGGGCCAGGGGCCAGCCAGTCAGCAAGGTCCCGGCTCACAAAGCCCCATCAGGACGCCTCAGACGGCCCAGGGCTGGCTGTGCGGCCGGGAAAACCAGGCCCCCAGGACTGTTCCACAGCTGCTTCCAGCAGCCCCTGCCAGCCCCACTCACCCTCGCCCTCTTCGTCCAGGCCTCGGTCGGTCCTGTCGTCCCTGCTGGGCAGACTGAGCCCTGCAAGGAGGGATTTCAGCATCACCAGGTCACTGTTGTCGAAGGACAGGTCGCTAGGGAGAGAAGATGCTTTCACCTGGGAGGAAGACGCTGGCGGGTGGAAGGCTGGGTCAGGGGAGGCCCAGGCGGGGAGGCCATGTGTGCGTGGAACAGGACAGAGACTGCAGGGGTGGGTGTGGACAGCTCCGGCGCAGGGTGGAGCGGCCTCTGCCCCCTGGGATGAGCACCACGCACAGCAGCCCTCTCCTGCCTCAGGAGCCGCAGATCTGACGTGACCCAGTCTCCCCGAGAACACCCTCCAGACCCTGCTGGACCTGGCCAGAGGCCCGAGGCTTCCCTGCAGCCCGTGGCACTCACTGGAGCGGGTCAGCGTGCTTCTGAAGGAAGGAAACAGCTGCCGCGGCGTTGTAGGTGATGTACTTATGGATGAACTGCACAAACTTGTTGATGAAGGCAGCTAGGTGGCGGGAGGACTTCCTATAATTCTGCAAAGCAAAAGCGGCACCCTCGAGTTGCTCTGCCCTGCTGGGCCAAAACACAGCCTGTGCTCCCATCTGTTCCCAGAGCCTCAGGGCACGGACTCCACAGCCAAGAGCCCCCAGCCAATGAGCCCCCTCTGCCAATCACTGTGGTGTCACGGGCCCGAGGGTGGCCAGCGTGGCCTGTCAGGGTGTGGACACAGCCGTCTGGGGCACATGCCCAGATCGATGAGGGGCTCGAGGTGGCACAAGCGACACGCAGAGAGCAGCACGGAGGGTCTGGGCTGGGCTTCTGCAGGACGTGGGACCCCCAGGCACACGAGGGGCAGCAGGCAGGGGCTTCCCAGGGTGGGAGCTGGTCCCCAGGGCAGGTGGCCTGGCCTGGGCCTTGGTTGCAGGGGTCCTCCCAGTCCCTCCCCGGGTGGAGGCGGCAGGCCTGGGCCAGGGCAGAGGGAGTGGAAGGGAGCACGGTGGCAGGCGGCGGGAGTACACACCAGCAGCAGGCGGATGAAGGACAGCAGGCAGTCCCACAGCGCCCCCTGGTGCTCGCTGCGGAACACGTGCGGCTGCAGCAGCTCCAGCAGGCCCAGCACGTGCAGGAAGCAGCTCAGGTGGTTCTGCTGCCGGAACTCCTGGAAGTTGAGGTGGGTACGGCCGTGCAGGAGCGCCGCGATCATGGGCAGGTGCCTGCGGGTGCAGTGAGGGCCCAGTCAGCCCCGGCCAGCCGGCTCACGTGGCACATGTCCCGAGGAAGGCCCCACTGACTGCCCCAGGAGCCAGACCCTGGGCTGCCCACCCAGACTCCCACACCACCCCCCGCCCTAGGAGGTGGGGATGACATTGCCCCTCTCTGGGGCCCACCCAGCTCCTCCCACCTGAGGCCCAGCTCAGGGCTCTGACTTCCCTCCGTCAACCTCAGCCCATGGGAAACATGCTTTTTGTTTTTTGTTTGAAATGGAGTTTCGCTCTTGTTGCTCAGGCTGGAGAGCCGCAGAGCCCTGGTTAAACCAGCGTCTGGTGAGGGCAGCGCTTCTGAGGCAGCACCTGAGCAGCAGTAGTGGGTGCGCCACTGCCAGCTTCCGGCAGGCCATGCTGGCGTCCGCCCCTCGGTTCTCCGACGCCCGGGAGTCGCTGGTGTCCGCCAGGAGCGTGATGAAGCGGTGGATGAGTCCATCCAGCTGCAGGGAGGGGCCCTCTGAGGCTGGGGCCGCTGGCTCCCCTCACTTGCCCGCCCACACTCAGCCTGGCCGCCAGCTGTGGCCGCGATCCACCGCATGGCATGCCATGAGCAGAGGAACTGGCTCCTTAAGGCTTCCATGAGCACCTCAGGAGGGCAGGTAGGCCACAGCCAGCCTCTGGGAAAACCCCACACAGAATAAAACCAAAGCTCAACACCGAATGATACAAAGCGGGAAACAAGCCAAAACTGCACATCGGCCAGGCGGTGCGGTGGCTCATGCACGTCATCCCAGCACTCTGTGAGGCCGAGGCAGGAAGATCACCAGAGCCCACGAGTTCAGACCAGCCTGGGCAACATGGCGAGACCCCGTCTCTGTTTTTAAAAATACAAAAAGATGGCCGGGCGCAGTGGCTCACGCCTGTAATCCCAGCACTTTGGGAGGCCGAGACGGGTGGATCACGAGGTCAGGAGATCGAGACCATCCTGGCTAACACAGTGAAATCCCGTCTCTAATAAAAAAAAAAAAAAACTAGCCGGGCGAGGTGGCGGGCGCCTGTAGTCCCAGCTACTCGGGAGGCTGAGGCAGGAGAATGGCGTAAACCCAGGAGGTGGAGCTTGCAGTAAGCTGAGATCCAGCCACTGCACTCCAGCCTGGGCGACAGAGAGAGACTCCCGTCTCAAAAAAAAAAAAATTAACTGGGTGTGGTGGCACATGCCTGTGGTCCCAGCTACTCGGGAGGCTGAGGTGGGAGGATCACTTGAGCACGGGAGGTTGAGGCTGCAGTGAGCTATGATGGTGCCGCTGCACTCCAGCCTTGGCAGCAGACACCCTGCCTCAAAAACTCCCTGCAAAACTGCACATCAAGTATGATTTCAACATATAAAACTACTTATAAGTGAAAAAAATCACAGGCAGAAATGATTAGAGAAAGTCAGCTGCCCTCTGTGGTACCAGCAGAAGACAGGCTGCGGGTTCCAGCCAGTGGCGGGGAAGCGGGCACGAGAGGCCCAGCCCTGCCCCCAGGGTGACTGGAGAGGAGCGGACGCAGCCGTCCACCAAGACCCATGCACGAGTCCCCAGCAGCTGTCACTGCCCCAAACTGAACGTGACTCCACGTCCACCAGCAGGTGAGCAGATAAACCAACGGTCCATCCACACGATGGCAGGCCGCTCAGCACCCATGACACCACGACTCTCCAGACTCTGCTGGATGGCGCCCCGCGAGCGAAGCGCCTGCAGGCCCCCTCGGTATAAAACTCAATGCAGACAAACCCACAGGGCCACAGGGCAGCACAGACCGGGAAGGGACAAGAGGTGAAGCTGGTGATGGCCACACAAACTGGGGCCTCTGCCCTCCCTCCCTGCCCGGCCAGGGCACCTGGGACGGCGCAGGGAGCGGCAGAGTGGTGCCCTCACCTTGCAGATGCTGCTGCTGGCAGCTCCTTCGCTGTGCAGCAGGACCTCAGGCACGGGCACCCGCAGCTCCGGCCGCTGTAGGTAGAGCTGCAGGAGGAGGTCTCGGCAGCGCCTGCCCAGCACACTGGAAGAGATGGAGCAGGGCTCACCAGGCGGACGGGGCCCCAGTGACAGGGGTGGGAGGACGGGACCAGGCGTGATGGGGAACCACCCGGGGCTGGGCTTCGACCCCCTCCATGGGGCTCACTCCCAGGCAGCATCTGGGGCCAGGGGGCCTGAGCACCTGTCTCCCCACTGCTGGATGCAGCCTGACAGGTGCTCCGTCACCTTCCTGACACCCTCATCGTCCCCACGGCAGCAGCTGAGCAGCAGGGGCAGCCGGGCCTGGATGAGGCTGCAGGCGGCCGCGTCCCCATCCTGGCTCCGCGTCTCTGCCTCGGCCAGGATCAGCTCCACCAGGCTTATGAGCTCCGGACCCTGCACCCGCAGCACTAGCTCCTCCCGCCGCTTCTGTAACAGGCATCTGCATCAGTCCCGGAGCGCCACGCCCTCTCCCGGATGGGCCACCCTCCCAAGACCTGCCTGCGGGGTGCGCTGGTCCCGCCCCTGCCAGATGCGAGGAACGTGGATGCAGGCCCAGAGGAAGTCCAGAGAGGCGGAGGGGTCGAACCTGTGGGGAGGCACGGGTTCCACTGAGCATGAGGTGTCTCGTCTCAGCACGGGAGATACCAGTCAGAGATGGCGCTGGGAGAGTTCTGGCAAAGGCCAGTGTGCACGTGGCCCAGGTCAGGGACATGGAGGCGCCCACCTCTGCTCCCGGCTCTTGCCCAGCAGGACTCGGATGCACTGGTGCAGCGTGGGCCAGCTGGACTGATGCGTGAAGAGGGTCAGGAGGTAGGGGCGGAACGAGGGCACCTGGGCCTGACCTTTGCCCTGGGGAGGGAGAAAGAAGCCCAGATGGCCTCACCAGGGCCAATGGCAGACTCTGCTGAGGTCAACTGATGGTTTCCCCAATGAGCCGCTCAGAGAGCCGAGGCCTGGGGTGCTGCCGGTGACACCGGCCCCGTCATGTGGTGCTTGAGGGCCCCTCCTGGTGGCTGTGCAGCATCTCCCCACCTCTTCCCATGGGAGCCATGCCACAGAGTGGAGGTGCCCAGGGCTCCGTGCAGCCTCTCTGGTGAGGTCATCCCTCCCCTGCGGGGGACCTGGGGAGCCCAGCACCTGCCCTCCCTTCTCCTGGCCACAGCCCCATTCCCTTTGGGAAGACGGAGGCCCCTACACAATCTACAGGGTTTGGCGTGGCCAACCCTACCCCGTTCACCCGCCCCGTCCCCCCATCTGGCTGGTCCACAGGCAACTGTGACCCTGGCCTGGGCTCTGCTGGGGCCAACAGGGGACCCTGCCCTTCCTCTGGGTTGCTACAGGACATGGCCTGAGAGTGGGGGGGCTACTGGGGCCCCTGCAAGGCTCGCCCAGGCCAAGGCTGCTGCACTGCAGGTCAGGAAGAGCCCTAGACCCCAGGTGAGTCCCTGTGCTGAAGCTGGATGCCACCCACCTTCCTCCGGGAGAAAAGCAGCCTGTGCTGCAGGTCGGGGCAGCTGCTGACCACCTCGGGATCCAGCATCTCCAGCCAGTCCACCAGGAGGCCTGACGAGGGCCCCAGCCGCACGGCCTCCAGGCTGCAGGGAGAAGGTGGCTCAGGGAGGAGCTGGTGCCGCCTGCCCGCCTGCCCCGGCCGTGTGCAGCACCCCAGCTCACCCGCCGCCATCCGCATCCGGCTTCCCTGCAGCCAGGGGCTCCTCCTCCTGCAGCAGCAGGGAGCTCACCACCACCACGGGCTTACAGCCCGGAAACGGGGAGGCAGCGTCCGCAGTGGCAGAGAAGAGCGCAGTCAGCAGCTCCTCCAGGTGGGGGGACCTCACCTCCATCAGCCCCTGGAGGACTGTGCAAGGGACAGATAAACATGTGGGTCACGCCCAGGTCGGGGGGGCTGCCGAGTGGGTGTGGGCTAGCCAGGGTGGGATGTGGGGTGACCGTGTGTGGAACACAACAGGAGAGCCCAGCCAGGGCCAGAGAGTGCAGCCGGGGCCGGGGCTCACTTTGCTGGGTGCAGCAGTGATCAGGGGGCCCACCAAGGAGGAAGCTCCAACTCATTCTCAAGAGGCCCCGCCCTCGGCCATCTGAGAGGGAACCTCTGTGGGCACTTTCTGAGGACAGTGCTGAGCAGCCACTGTCCGTCCCCCACTAGACAGCAAGAAGCAGCCGCAGGCTTGGGTCTTCCCAAGGCCCCAGCGGCCCGAGGGGACTGGGCCAGGAAGGCACCTTTGCTGATCAGCTCGGGCTCCACGCTGCACTGCTCCCCAGACCTCAGGGTGGCGACGACGGCACGCACAGTGGAGCTAACCACTTCCAGGTCCTGACGGAAGGCCAGGGCATCGGCCAGGCGCAGGAGCCCCCCTCGCACTGTGGGAGGTCTGTGTGAGTGCCCTGTGGCTCCGCCCTCACCCCTATTGGTATGCCCCGTCCAGGGAGGCCCCACGGTAGAAGAGCTCCCCTGGGTCCACGCGGGCACCCCCCCCACAAGCCACTCCCTGGGCCTCGGGGTGCCAGGCAGCTTGGCCACTCTGTGTGAGCCCCCATCCAGTGCCCCCCAGCTGTCTGCCAGTTTGGCACGGTCCTCACCATCGCTGAGCCTGCGCCCGGCCGAGGCCTGGCCAGCGAGCATCCTGAGCTGTGCCCGCAGGGGCCCGCCCTCCACACCAGGGCTGTCCAACCACTGCAGCATCTGCAGGAGCACCTTCAGGAAGAGTGAGGAGAAGCCGGTGTCCTGCGGCACACAGCGCTGCGGGGACAAAGTGGCATGTGGCTACCCTGGCAGATGACACACAAGGACCCGGCACCCAAGGCCCAGACCGGGGCTGTGAAGCTGCTGACACCTGCCGTGACCGGCACCTGGGGCCTGAGCCAACCTCATCCCACCTCCTGCCTGAAACGGTGCCTCCCCTGCACAGGCCCAGATGACCTCGCAGAGACCCTTTCAAAACCCCCAGTTGGTGAGGGCTCCCATGTGGTTCAAGGGAAAAAATAAACACACACGCAAGTAAAACACAGTCCCAGGCACCAGCAGACAGGGAAAGCAAGGCAGGGGCGCCGCGTCTGGGTGGTGGGGCGCAAACAGGCAGACGCCGCACTGCCCCACCTCCCGTCCTGGGGGAATGTTCACTGAAGAAAGGGGACCCTGCCGCCGCTCCCTGGGGCACTGTCCTTTTTTGCTTAGAAACCGAGACCCAAGACCCACACAGGAGCAGTCACGACACCCAGGCCATCCTGCGGAAGGCAGAGCCCTCACTGCCTTCCTTCCTCCTCCCACCCGAGGCCCACACCCGGGCACCTGGTACTGGCAGAGCTGGCGCATCAGCGGGCAGGCCAGGAAGTGGCTGCGGTGCATGGACATCACCAGGGCGCCGCCGTGTGGGGAGCTGAGCAGGGTGGCGAGGGCCTGCAGGACACGCACCGTGATGCCCGGCACCTCAGGGTTGCCCTGGATGACACGGGCCAGCTCCTGGCCCAGGGCCTGCTGCAGTGCGAGGGCCACGGGGCGGGGACTGGAGCTCTGCCACCGAGGGTCCGGGCTGAGCGGGAAGATCTGGAACAGGGCAGGCCGGTGTCAGGAGGAAGCAAAGGAAGAGGAGCACAGCGGAGAGGCTGAGTGCCCGGTGGGTGCAGCTTCATGCCAGAACCGCGTCCCATCAACTCCTTGTTCATTTGTGGCCCCCGCCTTGTGACCTGAGGGGCCCAGGGCCCTTGAGACCTGTGATGGGGAGCAGTGAGGGACCCCAACACCCAGGAGCTGCCCCAGAGGACGAAGGTGTCCAGAGCCTGCCCAGGGCCCACCAGGCTCCCCATCAGGAGGTGGTGAGGCCTGCAGGATCCCCAGCTCCAACAGCCAGACCTCGGGTGAGACCTGCAACTTTGGCTTCTGCATATATCAAACTGGATGCCCCGTGCAGAGGGGCGTGCAAGGACGGCAGGGAGGAGGCAGGGTGACCCCCTTCCCCAATGCTGGCCTAAGCCTCCATCTGAGGGCATGGGAGTGTTACGTGAAAGCAATGTGCCAGGGTCAGGCGGTCACGCATGTCAAGGCCGCTGTGCATGTGAGGCGGCAGGGGAGGCTGTACACAGGAAGAGGGGCTGCAGGTAGAGACCCACGCGCAGCAGCATCGCTACCTGGAGGAACATGCCAGCCAGGTCGTCCTCAGGGCCCAGCACCCGGAGCTGGGTCCCCGCCCGAATCCGGCCCTGGCCTGTGGGCTGCTCCGGGCTGCTCTTTGGTTTGGGTGCCTCTGTGCTGTCTGCAGAGACAGGAGAACCATCAGCGGCTGGACACTTCCTGACTGGCTTCCAGCGGCAGAAACTGTGCAAGACACGGTCAGCCCTGCCTGGGGACCGTCACCCAGGAGGAAGAGCTCAGACCTGGGCTCCATGCTCCCCAAGGACCCCAGGTCTCGCTCAGGACCACAGGGATCTCAGACTCAACGAGAACCCACATGCTGGCCAGAGGCAAACGCTGACCAAAGACCGGCCGAGAGCCTCTGTGGGGACCCCTCTCAGGTGACATCAGCAAGTGTGCACTGCACTGTGTGGTTACGCAGGTCCCGTCTCCCTCCCCAGGCTGGGTCTCTGTGTGGGCCCCGTCCCTCCCCAGTACCTCGGCGGGGCGGCAGGGAGGCCGTGAGCAGGGAGTGGAAAGTCTGGCCTCCGGAGGCGCCTCGCTCATGCTGGACCTCCACCAGGTGGGCCATGTAATCTGCAAACAGCAGCAGGGTCACGCCTGGGCGCGGCCAGGGGTCAGGGGCAGGTCCTCCCCTCTCTACAGACACCAGAGTTGGGGGCACCCCCACGGTCTCCAACACTTCCCAAGGACTTCAGAAGCTGGGCAGGCTCAGTGAGCATCGAGGCCCCAACAGTCCCTCCAACCTCAGAAGAGGCCCGGCAGGGTGTCTGGCCCCAGGGTTGGGGCAGGCCCAGGCCTCGGCTCCCTTCTGCCTGTGCCAGCCTTGCTGGCCCACAGCTCTAAGCCTGGCTTCGAGTGCCACCCACACCCAGCTGACCTCGGATCACCCACCCGCTTGCACCCAGGCCCCAAAAGCCTGGCCGGGCTGGGGCTCGGTCAGCGTGTGTGGCCCACTCCGCAGGTCCCTGACGTCTTACTTTTGTCCATGATGTTCTGCTCCAGTGTCTGGGGGTCGTGGGCCACCGCCTGGTCCAGGAACTGGAGGAGTTTGCTCATGCTGGACACAGGGATGCCAAAGGACTGCACGAACAGCAGCAGCTGCTGCGGCTCCAGGTCCTGCAGGGCTGAGAGTGCACGTGCTCTGTAACGCCACCTGAGACCTGGGCAACAGGCACTTGGGACCCCACCCGAGACCTGGGGCTGCCTGTGTGCAGTGACCCCACCCACCCGAGACCCTGGGCCACACGTGCTCAGTGACTCCACCCAAGACCCACAGCGGTGCATACTCTGCAGCCCCACCTGAGACCTGGGGCCGAACAAGGGGACAGCAGTTCAGGACCGCCTTGCGCCCTGGATGGCAGCTGTGTGGGCCCCATCCCCGGGGGTGGGTGGACGCACCAGAGGGCCTATGGTGGCACGGCACAGTACACCTCCCGAACTGCACACAGGGCGCCGTGACTATCTCCTCTCAATGCTCAGGATGGCGCTCTTACCCTGAAGCCATCGACGGCTCCCGCGGGCACACAATAGCCTAGACCCCTTGGCAGTCAGGGGCTTCCTGAGCCAGCCCCACTTACTCACCAAGCTGCCTCCCATGTCTCCTCACCGACCAGGAACCAGCCCTACTGACCTACGTGGGCCCAGGCCCCACGCTCATCCCCTGCTGGGGTCCCCGGCTGCAGCTTCAACCCCCAAATCCTTCAGGGACCAACCCAGAGGCCCCACCACTTCCCCTCCTCCCCTCCAACCCCAGACCACTTTCTCATCTTTCCG
The DNA here is from genome assembly GCF_024542745.1 of Macaca thibetana thibetana. Classification (NCBI taxonomy): domain Eukaryota; kingdom Metazoa; phylum Chordata; class Mammalia; order Primates; family Cercopithecidae; genus Macaca; species Macaca thibetana. The sequence goes on from NC_065580.1 coordinate 146,858,750, forward strand.
TCCAGGCCCCGTTTCTCACTCTAGGCCCCTGAGCCTGACAGTAAGACCCTCCCAGACGGGGCCAGCACAGGCTGCTCTAGGTCTCCTCCCAGGGTCCAGCACAGCTTGCTGTGGCCAGGACATATGATCTGCAGGATCCCCTGAGGCCACCTGGCCAGTCTTCTCCTCTGCCACGGCCGGAGACCGTCCAGGCCCACGAGGAGCAGGTGAGGGGCCTGGGACCCTCCTGAGTCAGCAGCCCCCGCCCGAGCCCAGCCTGGGTCGTACCAGCATCCACCAGGCCAAACACCTCAGAGCGGAGGAGCAGGCGAGGGGCCCGGGACCCGAGTCAGCAGCCCGCCCCGAGCCCAGCCTGGGCCGTACCGGCGTCCACCAGGCAGAGCACCTCAGAGCGGAGGAGCAGGTGAGAGGCCCGGGACCCCCGAGTCAGCGGTCTGCCCCCCAGCCCAGCCTGGGCCGTACCGGCGTCCATGAGGCGGAGCACCTCAGAGCCGAGGAGCAGGTGAGAGGTCCGGGACCCCCAAGTCAGCAGCCCCCACCAGTCAAGCCCAGCCTGGGCCGTACCGGCATCCACCAGACGGAGCACCTCAGAACGGATCATGCGCAGCTTCAGCCAGTCCGGAAGCAGCAGCGCCTCCTCCGACGTGTCCACCAGGAAGGCAGTGGGCAGCGGCTTCTCCTCTGGAAACCAGATGTCCAGCAGTGCCTGGAACTCGCTGTCGTCGGCTTCAGGAAGGACAATGGGTGAGCAGCCTTCAGACCCGCCGGGAGCCCAGCCCTAAGCACAGCTGGTGCCAAGGCTAGAGGCACCTCCTCTCCCAAGGGGGAAACTGAGGCTTGGGAGGAGCACGGGGCTCCCGTGCTAGAGTACTTGCTATTCACGGATGCTCTGCGTAGGTGCACGCATTTGATCCTCACAGACACTGCAGGACGGCAACCAGTATCACCGCCATTTTGTCTTGGCCAAGCGGACATGTGCGTGTCTCTGTCCAGCCCCTGCCCTCGAGGCTTTGCTTGGCTGAACCAGGTCCCATCCAGCTCTCTGGCTCCACAAAGCCAATGGGAAACCCCACAGACCCAGGGCCACATGGGGCCAGCTTCCCCTGCTGCCCTTCCCAAGGGTGACACCTATGACTGCATCTGCCTCCCAATAGGGCTCACCTCCCTGGCACAGCTCGCCCACATCCACCTGACCTCTGCAAGGGGGTTCACCACCCTGGCACAGCCTGCCCACATCCACCCGACCTCTGCAAGCGGGTTCACCACCCTGGCACAGCCCGCTCACGTCCATCCAAACCCCAGCAAGGGGGTTCTGCCCCCTTCCCCCACTGGCAGACACAATGGGGTGAACGTGGGAGCAGTTCCTGGTGTCAGCCAAGAACAAAGCGGAAGGCTGCGGCCACAGAGGGCATGGCTGGGTGGGCGCCGGATTCCCAACACTGCGCTGGCCGGAGCGTCCTCAGGGTCACATGCCCGGGCCCTGGGGAGAGGACCCGCTTGCCTGGCAGCCTCATGTCGCACCTCCACACAGTGAAACCCTGAGTTTGCCGCCTCCCAGGCACCGCAGGCCTACACAGATAGGCTGGGGCAGTGAGGACTCTGACTGCAGGCTACACCAGGCCCTTCAGCTCAGGGCTCTCCAGGCTGGGAGGTCACACCACACGGGGATCTCCCACATGTCCACCAAGTGCTCAGAGACACGCGGGACGGGCTGCAGCCTCCTCTTTAGGAGAGAAGCTAGGACACAGGGTGAAAGGGCCGGAGGGCTTCCCGCCCAGAAGCAAGGCAAGGATGCGGAAGCCGCTGGGTGTGGTCAGGGCCATGGCCCGCCTGGCACGAAGCTGCCCTCTCAGTGCCCGTGGCGGCTCACCTCGAGGCGGGCCCAGCGTCAGCAGGATGACCATGGCATGGACCACGAGGATGTGCATGGTGGCCGTCTCCCCGCTGCTCCAGCGCAGGAAGACCTGGTCCTGAGACTCCGACTGCGGGAAAGGAGGCGGAGTCAGGGCCGTGAGGTTCGGGGACCCTGGGCCAGCGCCAAGGGCACCAAGTCGGCACCGAATGCGCTGCGCGGCCTCACCCAGCTGTAGACCTCCTCGCCCTCCTTGCTCTGCCGCATGCGCCTCACGTAGCGTGAGAAGATGGACAGCAGAGCGCTCAGCACGGCGTCCGACGCAGCACTCGGGGAGAGCTTGGAGAAGAGGTGGGACATGATGGTGGAGCGCTCCACGACCAGCCGGGCCACGTCCTGGTGTGTGGACAGGGGGGTGTCAGAGGCTCCAAGACAGCTCGGCTCTCCGGCCAGCTGGGGCAGCCTTATCGCAGGCACGTCCTCACTGGGATCTTAGGCAGGGCCCACGGCACCAGCACCAGCACCGCAGACCCTCACTCTGCCACAGGCCTCCAGGGGAGACGACCAGAGCTGGGTCGGACTCTCCAGGCGGGAGGGAGGACACGACTCTCACGGCCAAGGACAATGACCAGGCCCTGAAGGCAGACACTGCTGCCCTCTGCCCGGCAGCCACCATCTGTTCACCCATCGCTCATTCCCCAAGGACTCGGGCCACGAACTTTCACTAGGTCACAGCGCAGGTTGGGGACAGAGGACAGCAGTGCAAAGTTGGAAGACGCCCAGCGGAGAAGGACAGCACCCAGGAGAGAAGACAGGAGTCAGCGCCACACATGTAAGCCAGAGATGCTGAGGACAGCGGGCAGGTGCCCAGCGACCTGGGCCCACAGCCCAAACCCTCCTGGTGTGAGGAAGAGGGCTGATGGCTCAGATTCCACCCTGCTGTGAACAAGACACCCTCATCCCTGTGACTTCGCACCCTCAGGGACTAGGGAGAAAGGCTCCAGGGAGTGAGTGGTGACTAAGGAAGAGACACAGGTGGCCACAGGGTCACAGAGGCCCCAGCACAGCAGCCGTGACAGCCCTCCCACCCTCAATGCTTCCCTGAGGCCCAAGAAGCCGCCAGCCCAGGGCACTGCACCACTGGCCCCATACCCTCCCCAGGGCGGGGTCTCTGTGCTGCCCCCGTCCCCTCCCCAGGGCCACTCTGCTGGCTGGCTCTGCTGCCTCACCAGGGCCAGGTCGCTGTGCTGGGCCTGCTCCTCCACAGGCGTGTGCTGGGACAGGTAGATGAGGTAGGCGCTGATGGTCTGGGGGTCGGTCTCCATATGGATTGCCTGGAGGGGAGGGTGGTCTGAGCAGCACCGGGGCAGGGCTGTGGCCCTCTCATCCCCGCCCACCGCGGCCCTGGTCAGCGCCCTCACCTGCTGCAGGGCCAGGGCTGTGGTGCTCCTGACGCTGTCGAAGAGAGGCAGGCGGGGCAGGTCCCGCAGCAGCCACTGGTAGCCCTGCAGCACATCTGTGTCCCCCACATCCTCCTCCATGGGGGGCTCCTTCTCCTCCCCGTCCCGCAGGCTGCCCTCCGAAAGCACGAGCGACAAACCCTGTGGCAGACACGCGTGAGCTGGGCCGGCTTCAGCAGTGCGGGCAGGGTCTCAGCCCAGCCCCGGGAGCACATGGCGGTGCCCTCAGAGCCCCGAGGAGAATGTGGCGCTTGCTTCCCAGGGGAGGCCACAGGGAAAAGGGAAAAATGAGACTGAGCTCTTTCTGTTAAACGCTTCTGTTCACGTTCGTGAAGCCACTCTGGACCCTCCCGTCCCCAGCAGGAAAGGAACAACAGGCAGGTGGCGGGGTCCGCCTTCACGTTTCACCAGCGCATCCCTCCTATGCGGGCAAGGAACTTAAAAATACAGTCGGGGTGAACTGAACACTCATTTTATTTTTACTTTCACTTTTTAAGACAGGGTCTCATTCTGTTGCCCAGGCTGGAGTGCAGTGGTGTGATCACAGCTCATTGCAGCCTCAACCTCCTGGGCTCAAGTGATTCTCCCATCTTAGCCTCCCAGTGGCTGGGACCACGGGTGCATGCCGCCACATCCAGATAATTTTTTTCATCTTTTATTTTTTGTAGAGATGGGTCTCACTGTGTTGCCCAGCCTGGTCTCACACTCCTGGGCTCAAGTGATACTACTGCCTCGGCTTCTAGGGTAGCTGGGAACACAGGCACACACTACCACACCCAGCTAATTTTTTCATTTTTTGTAGAGATGGGGTCTCCCTGTGTTGCCCAGGCTGGTCTCAAACTCCTGGACTCAAGGATGCTCCCACCTTGGCCTCCCAAAGTGCTGGGATTACAGGCCTGAGCCACCGTGCCTGGTCCCCAGCCCACTCATTTTAAACATGAAGAACGTGTGCAGGAAGACCCGCCCACCACCTCACCTTCATGGCCAGCACACGGGAGGCCACCTGGGAGGAGCCGAGGCGCCGCAGGAAGTAGTCCAGCACCTCACACGTTGTCTGCTCATCAGCCTTCGGGCCCAACAGCAGGTCCTGCAGGCGGCCCAGCAGCTGCCGCTGCTTCTGCTGCCTCTGTGGGGAGGAGGGTGCTCTCAGGGGTGCAAGTGACAGAACAGGCAGATGGGATGTGGGGTGTGGGGCGGGTGGGCCAAGGGGTGGGCGGCCCTGACAGGGGTGTGCGGTGAGAGGCAGGTGGGCTGAGGGGTGGGCAGCCCTGACAGGGGTGCGGGGTGAGAGGCGGGTGGGCAGCCCTGACCTGCCGCTTCTTGGCCTTCTGCTCCTTGCTCTCGCCCTCATCGTCCTCCTCTCCGGAGGCAGCATCGTCCACAGCATCGTGCAGCAAGAACTCACACAGACACTGCACGGGCAGCACATCCAGGGAGCCCTCGCTGGACTGTACCAGGTCCGCCAGCCAGGGCATGGACTGCGAGGAGGCCTGGGCAGGTGACAGCAGCCCCCGCTCAGCGCCTTCTGGGCCCAACACCTGCCGCCAGCCCCCCGGGCGACCTTGGAGCCGGAAAGGGCAACACACAGCAGCCAGCTCATGGGCCTGGAATCCAGGTGTGTCCTGCCCACTTCTGGCCACCAAGGCCTCCGGAAGGCTCTGGGCCTCCCGAGACTGCCATCTCTACCTCCTGGAGCCTCTGAGCTCACCTGCCGCTGGATGATGTGGAGGAGGAAGTCGGGGTTTCGGCTGCGGCACAGGAGGTGCCCGAGGCGGAGGGACTGGTTGAGGCTTTTCACTTGATCCAGGATGTGAGGGGGAGGCCTCCGAGGGGGCCCTCTGAGGGTCACAGAGGACATGATGTGTCAGCACGCCCTGAGCGGATCACCCCCAGAACACCCCCTCCTCCCATCCTTGCTTCGAGGGGCAGCCGACAGCCCGAGATAGGTGACCCGTCCTGACCTGGGATGTCCCCAAGGCCTGGCCCCACAGCAGTAAGCCAGGGACATGGGGATGGGGCTCCACAGGCCTTTTAGGGTCTGCCGCAGTGCAGTCAGTTCCGCCTGCTCCTTCAGCCTCTGTCCCACCCACACCAATCACCCATAGGTCCTGACGGCAGGCGTGGGGCAGGGCTGTGTGGGCTGCATACTGGGGGTCCAGGCTGGTGAGCTGCGACAGGAGGAGGCTGCTGCTCTCAGTGATGGTCTGCTTGGTAGACGCGGCTGCCAGGTGCCCCTCGAAGGCCAGGATCTCCTGCTTCTCCCGCTGGGCAGTCTGCAGCTCACGGTTCATCATCTCCGTCCGGGTCTCCTCATCCGTCAGGGTGCACGGCGGGTAGGAGTAGTTGCTAGGGCCAGAGAGAGGAGTGTGTCACCCTGTCCCCCACGAAGGGCTCACTCCCAGCGGACCACGCTCAGGGTTAAGAAGGGTCAAAACCCCTGTGGCCGCTGCTGCCTGCTGCACAGGAGTCAGGAGCACAGGGCGCCCGGGAGCATCCATAGAGCTGTCAGAGCACGGCGAGAAGCCATGGCGCTGCCCCGAGGTGCGGTCCAGCCACGGCCTCGTCCTCCACAGGCAGCATGCCGCCCTTACCAGAGCCAAGGCCGCAGCATCAGAACCCGGCCTCCTCCCGGGCCGCCTCCCGCCCACGCCACCCACGCCGGGAGCACAGCCCAGTATGACAGCCACGCAGGCTCCGCCCACCCATCCAGGGACTGACCTGCAGGGCAGGGACTCTCTGCCTACAGAGGCACATATGGCTTTGGCGTGTTCCTATACCCAACTCCCCATGGCTGCTCTAATCTGAGCTCTGACCCCAAGGCCCCAAAGTCAATCTGCTCCTTCAGAGGTGGGGGAAGCAGCTGTGCCTCCCACCTCAGGACACACACACGCCCACTCCCCACAACGCACAGGCAGACACATGCCCGGTCACCCCAAAGCCACGGGCAGACACACGCCCGGTCACCCCAAAACCATGGGCACACACATACCCGGTCCCCACAAAACCACAGGCAGATGCACGCCCGGTCACCCCAAAACCACGGGCACACACACGCCCGGTCTCCCCAAAACCACGGGCAGACACACGCCCAGTCCCCACAAAACCACAGGCAGACACACGCCCACTCCCCACAGCACAACAGCCACACACACACCTGATCCCAACGACACACACCTGGTCCCCACGATACCTGCTCCCCGCCCCAGGCTCCCCGAGGGGACGAGAGGACTCACTTCAGGCCCTGCTCCCCGCCCTGGGCCCACCGAGGGGACGTGCGGACTCACTTGGTCATCACCATCTCCATGAGCATCTTCAGGGTCGGGTACTCCTCCCACGCAGCCAGGCCTAAGGAACCGGAGGGTGTGGGGCTGGCCAGGCTCCCCTGGGCACCAGGCATGTGACCCCGCCCTCTCCCAGCTCCTCCTCTCGTCCCCAGCTGGGTTCATCCCAAGTCCCAACAGACAAACTGCCCCAAAAGAAGGACCAGCAGGGCCATGCGTGTGCCCGCGGCGGCCAGCAGGGGCTCACCAATGTTCTCTGGGTTGAATGCCGCGACGACCAGCAGGAGGGGCCAGGCCTTCCAGTAGAGGGTGGAGATAGCGAGGTTCGGAGGCTGGTACCTGGAAGGCAGGGGCGCCCCGATCGGGTCCGGCACACCAAGCTCAGCGCCAAGGATTGGCCGGGCCAGGCGGCAAAGCTGGGGCAGGGACGGTGCTGGCTCCCAGCTCCTCTCAGGACTGCCCTCCAGTGACACCTGTCCAAGCACCTGTGTGAGCCTGGCTCTGAGCTCCCTGTCCAGGCCCGACTCCAGCTCCGTCCTTACCTTTCTAAGTCTCTTGTTTCTCATCTATAAAACGGGAGCAGTGGTGGATACATAATACATGCTCATTAAGTGTCAGTGATTCTCATCTTCTACGTGAGATGACAGACACCACCCCGGGAACCATCGAGATAGAATTGTAACGATACAATTACATTAAAGTATGGGCCCCTCAGGTGAGGAAACAATCCTAACTATGAGACAGATGTGAATTGAGACACGAGCCACATGCGGAGGCTGCCCAGAGGGAAAGACCACACCAGAAAGCAGAGTGGGCAGCAGCTGCCGAAGGAGAGAGAGGCAGGAGGACCTCGACCGTGGCAGGAGCACCTCGACCGCGGCAGGAGCACCTCGACCGCAGCAGCAGGACCTTGACCGCGGCAGGAGGACCTCGACCGCGGCAGGAGGACCTCGACCGTGGCAGAAGGACCTCGACCGTGGCATCAGAGAGCACGCGAGGCTCGGGTGCAGCATGGGATTCCGAGGTGCATCCAACCAAAACTCCACAGCGCTGCTGAAACGGTGTCAGCTCTGGATAAACGGAAACCCCTGAAAAGGTGTGGGCTCTGGATAAAGGGACACCTCTGAAAGGGTGTCGGCTCCGGATAAAGGGAAACCTGCCCACGGGCACAGATCGCAAGGTGTGGCCTCACTGACACGGAGGGGCTCCCCAGACTGACCCATGATTCTACACTGTCTCAAAATCCCAGTCAGCTGTTTTGCAGAAATTGACAAGCTCACGCTGAAATTCACATGGAAATGCAAGGACCCAGAACAGCCAAAACAATCCTGGGAAAGAACAAAGTTGGAAAACGCACTTCCCAATTTTAAAACTCAGCCCTCATAGAGGATGGACACATACACCGACAGAACGGACGCGCAGACGGACAGAGCAGAGCTGAGTTGAGAGATCAACCCTCTCGCCTACACGCTACAAGAGTCCAGAGGTCAACCCTCATACTCAGGTGCAGACTGCCGAGAGCGCGCCAAGACAGCCCAAGGCGCAGGAACAGCCCTCTCAACAACAGTGCTGCGACAACCAGAATCAACACCAACAGAACGAAGCAGGGCCGCACCAAACATCACACATCAAGCGGATGACAGGATCCAGAGACAGGGAGCGCCAAACTATAAGGTTCCCAGAAGAAAACGGGAGGAAGGCTTCGGGAGCGTGGGGCAGCCCCAGCATCCTAGGTACAACGTCAAAGCACACACAGTGGCAGCAGCACGAAGATGATTGGGCCTCCCCAAAGGTGAGCTCTGTGCCGCATGGGTCCACAGAACGAAGTGAGGGTCCAGGAACAACCCACATGGGTGACTACGACATGGAGCCAAAAGACCATCATCAGGGAAAGACAGGCTTTCAACAACGGTGCCAGGACAGCTGGATGTCCGCACACAGAGGAATGAAGCCGGACCCCAGCCTCACACCATAAAAACTAAATCACAATGGCTCAAAGACCTGAATGTAAGAGCTGGGATGATAAAACCCTCGACAGAAAACACAGAATTAAATCTCCATTTTCCTGAACTAGGCAATGGTTTCTTAGATATGACACAAAAGCACAGAAACCAAAGATAAATAGGTAAAACTGGATTTGCTCAAAATTGAAAACTTCTGGCTAGGCGCAGTGGTTCATCATACCTGTAACCCCAATACTTTAAGAGGTCAAGGCAGGAGGACTGCTTGAGCCCAGGGGTTTGAAAACAGCCTGGGCAACAAAGTGAGGCTCCATCTCTGCAGACACTAAAATTAGCTGGACATGGTAGCACATGCCTATAGTCCCAGCTACATAGGAGGCCAAGGCAGGAGGATCACTTGAGCCAGGGAGGTTGAAGCTGCAGTGAACCGTGACTGCACCACTGCACTCCAGCCTGGGTAACAGAGCAAGACTCCGTTCCCCACAAAAAATGGAAAATGCAAACCGAAACCACTGTGAGATACCGTCTCACCCCGGCAGGACGGCTCTGCTGAGAAACAGCCATGAGTGCGAGCGAGGATGGGATGGAGACCGGGAATGATCATGCAGCGCTGGCGGTGATCCAAGTGGGAACTCAAGGTGGGGGCAGCCGCTGGGGAGGGTCTGACAGAGCCTCAGTTAAACACCTGGCCCAGCAACCCCACTCCCAGCCACCTGCTCAAGAGAACTGAAGACACGTCCACACAGACTTGTCCACACACGCTCACGGCAGCACCGTTTGTCAGCAGAGGAGTGGAAGCAGCAGGCGTGGTCTGTCCACACAGTGGGGCACCGTCAGCCACAAGGAGGACTTTGATACTGCCTCACGCTACAGCACAGGCGACCCCGGAAACAGCACACCCGGGAAAGAAAGCTGGTCACATGAGACCACGCACGGTAGGATACCGTTTACAGAAAACGCCCAAAAGGCCACTCTACAGAGATGACAGCAGGTGAGCGGCTGCAGTGGGAGGAATGAGGAGTGACGGCTGGTGGGAATGGGGTTCTTTTGGGGGGACCAAAGAAGGTTCTACAATTAAATTACAATGAAGATTGTACAACCTGTGAACATCCTGAAAACACGGAACTGCACACTTTAGATGACACGTGTGTGAATTCTCTCTCCATAAAGCCGTGAAACACAGAGCATAAACTCGTTGCGTGAAAAATAATACACATATGTTAAACACAGGAGAAAAAAGTATGACTGAGCTGGAGACACGGGGGAAGACAACGGGGAAACGGCCCACTGGAACCCAGGTAAGGGTGGGACTCGGGCCCAGCCAGTCAAGGCCTGCAGTGGCCTCACTGGTCTCTGGAAACAGGTCACCAGCAGACCTGTGAGGTCAGCAGGGTGCGGGCTTGTCCAGGAGGGAGAGGGGAGCGGGGCGCGGGCTTACCCGGGAGGGAGCGGAGAGAGCGGCGCGGGCTTACCCAGGAGGGAGCGGGGAGCGGAGAGAGCGGCGTGGGCTTACCCCGGAGGGAGTGGGGAGCAGGGCGCGGGCTTACCCGGGAGGGAGTGGGGAGCGGGGCGCAGGCTTACCCGGGAGGGAGTGGGGAGCGGGGCGCGGGCTTACCCGGGAGGGAGTGGGGAGAGCGGTGCGGGCTTACCCGGGAGGGAGTGGGGAGTGGGGAGCGGGGCGCAGGCTTACCCGGGAGGGAGTGGGGAGCGGGGCGCGGGCTTACCCGGGAGGGAGTGGGGAGTGGGGAGCGGGGCGCAGGCTTACCAGGGAGGGAGTGGGGAGCGGGGCGCGGGCTTACCCGGGTGGGAGCTGGATGTTTTCGGGGTGATGGTAGGTGCACAGGTTCAGAACGGCGTCGATCAGCTGGGTCCTCCCCACCTTCAGCACCTCCACATCTAAGACCAAGAACCACGCACAGGTTCTGGAGCTGCTCACAGACCATCAGGCACAGGCAGCGAGGGGACAGGCCCTGCTCGCGTGGCATCGGGGTGGGGTGGGGGATGCCGTGGGATGGGGCGCAGGCCTGAGCAGGGGAGCTGGGGGAAACAGGGCTTCTCACTGGGACACGAAGCACACCTTGCTCTGGGGCTCTGGGCCACACCCGGGCTGGGTCTAGAGAGCTGGCAGGTTGCCAAGGGAGGGTAGGGAGGTGAGGACGGGGGTGTGGCCGGCAGGGTGGGGACCCGCAAGCCCCCGGGGGAGAGCCAGGCGAGGTGTGAGCTGGATTTAAAATCACTCTAACAGCCTCCTAAAGGAGGTGATGTGCCAGTTCCAGGACAAATTCCAAAACACGGGGCAGTGACTGCATCACTGCCAAAGACACGCGCTTCTAAATTCCTAAGGGACAAATGCGGAGAAGGCAGGTCCCCAAGCCTCCCGGGGACCCAGGGCCCAGCTGAAGCGCAGCTTTGTGGAGTGCCCCAGAGATGCGTGCCAGTGCCGGGGTTTCTGCAGGGACAAGGGGAGCAGAGCCCAGCACAGGGGCCATCCCCTGGAGAAGCCATACCATCCGCCTGCACGGCCGCCGCCCGCTTCACCAGGTGGTCGGCGAGCTCCATGGCATCTGCGGGCCCGAGCGGGAGCTCCCGGGACAGCCCGATGACCAGGATGCGCATCAGCGTGTCCTCCAGGATGGGCACCTCGGAGCACAGGCGCAGGAAGAAGCTGCGGGGTGGGGGGAGGGGTGACTCCCTGCGGGCTACCCACACCTGCCGGACCTGAGGGGCCGAGGTCAGGCCAGCCTTTCCCTCAGAGCCCACGGGCTGGCGGCAGAGGGCTGCTGCTGCCCCTCCAACCTGAGCCTCCCTTTGCAGGACAGGAGCCCCGGCTCTAAGTCTCGCCTGGGCAGGGGGAGAAGGGGAGGTTACCCCCACCCCGAGGCCTTTGGGGCTACACACACAGTCACTGGTTCCTATGGCCACTACATGGGAGGCTCTGCCACCCCACAGTGGCCAAGATGTTTCCTGCTGTCAAGGAGCCGGGAGCCAGGTGGCAGAGATGACCCCTCCACCTCTAAAGCCTGACGGGGAAAGCCGCAGTGAAGGTGAGGAGAGCGCCCAAGGCACGAGATGGGCGCAGGGTGAACCAGCAGCAGCCCCAGGCGGGGATGGAAGGGAGCGTAGGCCAAGAACCCACAGGGTCACCCACGGGACTTGAAGGGGGACAGAGTTGTGAGGCCAGCTGGCTGGGGAAGGACAGTGTGCAGCTGTCTGGACAAAAGCAGGGGCAGACTGCATTTGGGACCGCGTAGAGGGTGGAGTGCCTGTGGACGCCCTGGGAAGCATCTGGAAGGTGGGAGTTTGGGGGAGGCTGTGGCTGGGGCTTAGAGTCACATGGACACAGGCAGCGGCTGAATCCTTGCAGTGGCGCAGGAACGCCAGCATGGCAGTGAGAGAAGGCACCCAGGGTTGTGGAGGAGGGACAGGATGGTGACGTGACCTTGAAAACAGCGGTCCAACTCCCACTGACCCCTCCTGCTGCAGCCAGTCAGGCACCCCCCAGCCCTGCCCAGCCCAGCCCACAGGAGCCCAGAAGGCAGTACACTCACTTGCGGTCACTCTCTGGTGGCCAGTTGTCCCACTTGTAGTAGGTCTCCGGCTGCTCTGTGAACAGCACCTTGTGCAGGCTGGGCAGGCAGAGAAGGGCCCTCAGTCACGACATGGGTGCTCAGGGAGTAGCCTGTTAGTTCCAGGGAAGGGACCCCACTCCCACAGGCCCAAGCACTCAGAAGCAGGGCTGCCTGATGCCAAGTTCAGCACCTCCTCACAGCACCACCAGAGAGCCCAGGGACCACTCACGGGGCTGCCGGGCTGGACAGCACCCGACCGTCCTTTCTAAAATCGCTGCAGAGAAATGCAGGCCCGAGCCTGACAGCCCCACCCCAACCAAGGCAGAGGCCCCACGGGAGGCTCCAATGTACACAGGGTGACATGCCTGCAGCGTGACGGCTGCTGCTGTCCACAGAGAGGGGACAGGCTCCCGTGTGGGGCCCTGGCTTGTCCCAGCTCAGTGGGGTGTGGGGCAGGGGCTGTGCGGGGCCCTGGCTTGTCCCGGCTCAGGGGGGTGTGGGGCAGGGGCTGTGCGGGGCCCGGGCTTGTCCCGGCTCAGGGGGGTGTGGGGCAGGGGCTGTGCGGGGCCCTGGCTTGTCCCAGCTCAGGGGGGTGTGGGGCAGGGTTGCGCGGGGCCCAGGCCGCACCAGTGCACATAGTCCTTGGGGGCGAGCTTGCTGATGGAGGGGACCACAGTGTGAAGCCACCAGACGGCATCCCGCTGGATGGCGGCGATCTGGTTCTGGAACGAGCGGAGTACTTCCAGATCTGCAACAGACACGCAGCTTAGTGGCCCATCCAAGCCACAGGCTGAGGGGCCACAGGATCCAAGCCACGGGCTGAGAGGGCCACAGGATCCAAGCCACGGGCTGAGGGGGCCACAGGATCCAAGCCACAGGCTGAGGGGGCCACAGGATCCAAGCCACGGGCTGAGGGGGGCCACAGGATCCAAGCCACGGGCTGAGGGGGCCACAGGATCCAAGCCACGGGCTGAGGGGGCCACAGGATCCAAGCCACGGGCTGAGGGGGCCACAGGATCCAAGCCAGGGCTGAGGGGCCACAGGATCCAAGCCATGGGCTGAGGGGCCACAGGATCCAATCCATGGGCTGAGGGGCTACAGGCACCCCTAGGGTTCCAGCTCAAGGCTGGCACTTGGGAGGGGGTAACTCAGGGCACCCCCAGCTTCTGGACCATTCCTGGCTGGAATAACACCCCAGGGAGCATGGAGTAACCCTGACACACACGTGGGTGACCGGAATCCTCGTGTCTCGAGTGACTCACTCCAGTCAATGGCTTAGAGGGCTTCTGCAGCCCAGTCTTCCTGCAAACCCACAATCAAACACCCAGACTGCCCCAAACACCACCTCCCCTCCCCTCCCACCCACAGCTGGGGCCACCATGCCTGCAGTGTCCCCACGCTGGGCCAGAGCTGGAGCACACAAAGGACACTCAGGGAGAACAGGGCCTGATCCTGCAGCTGGGGTGAGGTCTGGATGGACAGGAACCAGGAAGGCAGCTTCCAGGCTCTGTGTCCCTGAGTGGCTGTGCTGTGGGACTGCTCCTCCTGGGCGGTCAGAGGACAGTGCAGCCACAGAGAACCACCAGCCACCAGCCTGGACCTGAGACCCCCCACCGAGCAAGGCCGGGCCACCCCCGCGTCCTTACTCCTCTTTTCTCCTTTGTCCCAGGCGATGCCAGCCTCCTTCACCTGCGCCGTGATGCCCAGCATCATGGACACGGCCAGCACGTCGGTGATGTGCACCACGAAGCGTTCCTGCAGGCACAGCACGAGGTCTGATGCAGGAAGGGACACCCGGAGCCCCACTCCACACCCACGCGGGCACAGCACGCGGTCTGTATCCAGAATGGACACCCGGGAGCCCCACTCCACACCCACATGGGCACAGCACGGGGTCTGTATCCAGAATGGACACCTGGGAGCCCAACTCCACATACACGTGGCGCACACGCACACACTTGCACACTTGCACACGCACACACACAAGCAGGGATCCAGAGAGCGCCCAGGAGGACCAGTTGGGAGGGGTCTGACAGGAGGGGCACCAGGCCGGTGACTCAAAAGGTCCTGTCTGGCCACGGGAGGGAGGTTCAGTCAACAGAGATCCACAAAGCCCCGTTCGCAAAACAGGCCACCCCAGCAGGCTGGCTGCCAGTTGGCTGCAGGGACCTGGCATCTCTGTGATCCGCTCTCACTGTGCCTTCCAGCATCAGCTCCCTCCGCACCCCTTGCACAGTCTCCAACCCAGCCAGGCAGCCCGCGGCCCCGCCCTGCCTCCCTGCCCACACACTCGCCTTCCTCCCGGCAGCAATCCGTCCCACCCAGCCCAGGGGTTGCCGGTTCCCCCGCACCTGGTCAGCCCCCCCTGGGTCCTCACACAGGACGGAGCCCATGCTACCCTCTGGCCGCAAACAGCCTCACTCAGCCCCATACCCACGCTCAGCCAGAGCACCCGAAGGGGCAGAATGTGCGTGGGACCCAGGGCGAGGGGGATGGTGGCACATGGGACCCGCAGTGAGGGAAAGGCGCCCCAGCGGCAGGGGCTGGCACCTTGAACTCCATCTCCAGGTATTGTGGCTCCTTGCGCTCCTGCATGAGCCCCAGGCAGAAGGCCTGGAAGTTGATCTCGTGCTTGGTCTGCTTGATGATCTCCCGCAGCAGGGCCCGCGAGGCCCGCAAGTAGTCGTCCTTGTTGGTCAGCAGATCCTGGAACACCATGGCCAGGAACTGGGGCAGAGAGAGGCTGTGTGGGAGGCTGCCCAATGCTGCCGACCCCGTCACAGGCCCCTCCAGGAGCACACGCGCCGGCTCCTTCCCACAGCACCCGTGGGGGTGGTGCCCGAGGATGCTGCAGCGGGTCTCAGGCAGTGCGGGGCATGGGGTGGCGGGCTCCTTGCTCTACTGGCTGCCAGCCCTTGGCGAGCAGGGGCCACATCTGATTCCCCTCTCAGCAACCGGCACGTGGGGAGTTGGTCCTCGTGAAATGAGGAGAAGGATTAACAGACGCTGGGGGTGTGGGACACCAAGCGGCAGAGTCATAGAAGTGCGTGTGCCATCTCAGCCCAACCACGCGCCACAGGCTGAACGGAAACCAAAGATCACCACCCGAGATCTGAAAGGATGCACCCCCATCTCAAAATGCCGGGCTGCAAAGATGACAGCGCCGAGCCGGAGCGGCCGTGCCTGCCTCCCTCGTGTCTCACACGCCGCAGAGCCCACCGGGAGGCCTGACGTGCTAGTGGCAACGGGAGCATCTCCCCAGTCCGCTTCAAAGGACACACGGGAATCCAAGGGTCCTACAGCCAGGGCTACAGGGACTCCTGCTTAACTGAGGGACCCACTGCACAGAAGGCAGGTCTGGGCCAGGCACAGGGGCTCACGCCTGTCATCCCAGCGCTTTGGGAGGCTGACGCAGGAGGACCACTTGAGCCCAGGAGTTAGAGGCCAGCCTGGGCCACATAATAAGACCCTGTCTCTACAAAAAATGTTAAAAACCACCTTATTATCCAAAGGCCAGAATGAGCTTGAGAAATAAAAATACAAGCGGGCAGGTCTGGGTCTTAGCTCAGAAACCTGGGTGGCTTTTAAGGCTCAGTGTGGCTCCCTCCTAAATGGACAGAGTGTCCGTTTCTGAGAAAGATGCTGGGCGCTGTGGCTGCACCCACTCTAGAAATGGCTCAACCTCATGCCCAAGTGAGTTTCAAAAGCTCCTTCCCGAGCCCCAAGAGCATTCTCCCACAAAGCCCCACCAATCCGTGGGCTTCCCCAGACGCCAGGTGTCTCTCCAGCCCGTAGCCCCCCATTCAGGTGTGGAGGGCAAGGCCTAGGCCCACCTTGGGCGCCAGGTCAGAGCTGTGCTGCAGCGCGGTGTAGAGGACCTGCATGTTGTTGGGGTTCCGGGCGCTGGAGAGCTCATTGAAGATCACCAGCTTGATGGTGCTGCCCAGGTTGTCCTTGTGCGCGCTCAGCAGCTCCCTGGGTGTGGGAGCCAGGCAGGTGAGGGTGCAGGCCCCGTTCCCGCTCTGCCTGCACCCCCGCTCTGCCCCTGCCCACCACTTCGCCCACACCCCTGCTCTGCCTGGCACCCCGCTCCGCCCGTACCCCCGCTCTGCCCCTCACCCTGCTCCCCCCGCACCCCCGTTCCGCCCCTGCCCGCCGCTCCACCCCTGCCCGCCTCGCACCTGATGCACAGCATGAAGTGGTTGAGGAGGACTTTGGGCTTGAGGCGGATCTTGATCAAATGTGAGATGACGTCCATGTCTTCAGAACCATGCGTGTTGCAGTTCATACAGACGGACATCAGCAGGTCCTGGGCCGGCCGGGTCAGCTGCGGGGCCGCGGAGGGAGCTGTGGGCTCACGGCCACCCCGGCTGTGGGACCACACGGAGCCTGCCCCCACCCCCTGCCGGGCACTCCTGCCCCACCACCCCCGCGACCCCGCCCCAGGCACCCCCGCACCTTGGGGTTCTGCAGCCACATCTCCAGCTTCTGCACCGCCAGCAGCCGCACCTCCTTGTAGCCGCAGGTGGAGGTGAGGAGCCGCAGGAGGTTCCTGGAGACGTTGTCAATGGGCTGGCGCCGGTTCAGCTGGTCCCGCAGCATGTCCAGGACGTACTCCTCCACACTCTCCGCGAGCTCTTCGTACCTAGGTCAGAGAAGGGAGCAGGGAAGGAGGAAGGCAGCCCCGAGGCACCTGTCCCAACCACCTCCCACTGGGACCAGGCGGGCACGCAGCTACCTGGGCATGAGCTGACCCTCCTGCTCGGGGCTCAGTTTCTCCTCTGCGATCAGCAGCTCCGTCTGGCTGTCCTCCTCCTCCGTGAGGGAGGGGTGTGGGCTGCTCCCTGCAGACCAAGGAGAGGGCTCCATGCAGCGCCTCCCACCCGCCTGAACTCCCAACCCTCCCCTGCCCTGGGGCTGGACACCCGCCCTCCCCAGCCGGCAGTGTCTCTCACCCGCGCCCAGGTCGCCAGCGCCGCGGCCCGCCTCCCCCTGCAGCAGCACACTCCTGGGGGGCATTCTGGTGTTGAAGGCCGTCTGGATGTTGTCCACAAAAGTCTTACAGTGAGGGCTGTCCACCCAGATCCGCTCCCCCAGGGAGTCCTCGATGTACACCTGTGTGGGAGCCACACCCTCAGCCCCGAGCCCAGCCGGGCAGCCAGGCTGGAGAATGTCTGCCTGCGGCCCAGGGACTGGGCGCCCAGGCGGCCCTCTGCAGCTTCTGGGTGCAGAGGGGACTGTGCCATGACCATCGGCGCTGTCAGACACAGTCCTCTGGAGAGAACACCCTCCTGCTTTTCTCCCGCCCCCGCCCCGCCCATGGCCCTCTGCTGTCTTCACCGTCTGGGGAGAGGCCACTCACCTTGACAAAGATCTCGGGCCAGTTCTCGTCCTCCTCGTAGGCGGCCATGAGGAGGTTACAGGCCAGCACGGACACCAGGCTGTTTCCCTTGGCCTTGAAGTTGATGGAGGCGTCCCGCCGCAGGAGGCTGCACAGAGCCTGCCAGGGAGGGTGCATGTCACGTGGGAGCCTCGCTGGCCCCAGAGGCAAAGCTGGGGTGGGCCAGGCAGGACACTGAAGGGGGAGGTGAGGAAGGAAGCCGAGGGCCCCAGCCCTACTCGCCTCCCGCCAGGGGCCCGGCTCGCACCTCGATGACGCCCTCAGTGGCGAAGATGTTGGGCTTAATCTTGGCCAGGTACATGAGGCTCAGGTAGAGGGTGCTGTCGGGCTTGGCGCGGGTGACCTTCAGCTGCTTCACGGCCCCGCACAGCACGCCCTCGATCCTGTCGTCGTTGCCTTCCAGCTCGGCCGCCTCGATCTCGTCCAGCAGCACCGTGGGCAGCACTGGCCGGGGCAGGTGGTACAGTCAGAGCAGGGACAGGGCAGGGTCGCCCCAAAGCCTTGGGACACCGGTAAGACCACGAGGAACCCGGAGCTCTCAGGGTCGGCGCTGCCATGGACCAGCCATCCACCCTCAGGAGAGTTCCCACAGGGGACAAGCACCCCACCAGATGGTCCCCTCAACAAAGCAGGCTGCCCCACAGGCCTCAGCACTGGCCCTCCAGACACTCCAGTCCTGGCTCCACTGTGTCCCACATGGCTACCCCGAAGGCTACAGACATTTCCCAGCAAGTCAGGCAACCTGCAGCCTTACTTTCCACTGAATCGCGGCTCCACTGAATACTTTCCACTGTGGACCACGGCACAGCAGCCCTCTCTTCGCACCTGCCCCGGCTCCAGTCTCCAGCATGCTCTTCTCCCCTTTTCCCCCCCTCTTTCCATGGGTGCTCGACTCACAACCTTCCTCCAGACGAGTGCCTGACCCTCCCACAACCTCCGAGGAGTACCAGGGCCAGCACACACCTTTCCTCTCCTCATGTCTGCCACTGTTGGATCGGAGGTTTTCTCATTTTCATTCTGATTCTTCTCTAACCCAGGAGTTTTTAGGACTGTGTTTTAAATATCCACACACAGCCGGGCATGGCGGCTCGCGCCTGTAATCCTGCCATTTTGGGAGGCTGAGGTGGGTGGATCACCTGAGGTCAGGAATTCGAGACCAGCCTGGCCAATACAGTGAAACCCTGTCTCTACTAAAAATACACGTTAGCCAGGCATGGGGGTGCATGCCTGTAATCCCAGCTACTTCGGAGGCTAAGGCAAGAGAATCACTTGAACCTGGGAGACGGAGGCTGAAGTGAGCCGAGATCGTGCCACTGCACTCCAGCCTGGGGACAGTGCAACACTTCGTCTCAAAAAATAAATACATAAGCCGGGCACGGTGGCTCACGCCTGTAATCCCAACACTTTGGGAGGCAAAGACAGGTGGATCACGAGGACGGGAGATCGAGACCATCCTGGCTAACACAGTGAAACCCTGTCTCTACTAAAAATACACAAAATTAGCCGGGTATGGTGGTGGGTGCCTATAGTCCCAGCTACTTGGGAGGCTGAGGCAGGAAAATGGCGTGAACCCGGGAGGCGGAGCTTGCAGTGAGCCGAGATTGTGCCACTGCACTCCAACCTGGGCTACAAAGCAAGACTCCGTCTCAAAAAAAAGTAAATAAAATAAAAATAAATAAAAAGTAAATATCCACACAGACATGTGGACAGAGGCATTGTAATCCACCTTAACTGCACCTGGGACAAAGACTTGAAAGAAATTTCCTAATGCCCTGAGATAAGCAGGGGGGAGAAGTGGGCTGCCAGCACGGAGGAACGGCCTGGGACAGATACCACAAATGGCTGGAAGCAGCCATCTCTCTGTTTTGCGAGAATAATACTGTAAAGCGATCTACCACTCAGAATATGCTTTTCACAACCACATCTCCTGTCATCTTCAAAATCTCCTTTCTACGGGAGGTGGTGATAAAAATAAATAAATAGATAAATAAAACACCCAGCAGCCGGAGGCCAAGAACTCGGGCCGGGGTGGGGCCTGTGGTCTCTGTCCTCGATCCTCACTGGCACCAGCAGCCCAGTGACAGGCCTCATGGGACATCTGAGACTCGACCTCCTAAAGCAGCCCCCCAGCTGTGCCATCCTGGGCTGTTTGCCCCCAGGGCTCCCTGATGCCAAATGAGTCCAGGACAAACACTGCCCACAGCTTCCAGCCTCGGCTATCACTAGCGTGTGCTGCCCAGGCCAGGCCTCCATTCCCTGGGCACGGTCCATTGTCTGCTTAGCACCTCCCTTTCCTGCCTGCCCCAGTTTCATTGCCTGTGCTTCCAGGCCTGAGCCCACACTGCAACTCCCTGCCAGGCCTCCTCCGTCCCAGGGCCGTCAGGGACTCACTCACAGGCTTGCACTGCAGCAGCCTGATCCCTCCGACGGCAAGGCCACAGCCCACAGCCCACAAGTCCCCTGGGCCCTGTCTGGCACAAAACTCAGTAATCAGAGGTGGCGTGGCTTGAACAGACACCTCACTACCAAAGTCATCAGGACGCTTGTTCTTTTTGACTACCACAAAGAAATTACCCAAAAGAAATGCTCCCACAGAAACAAAATACTGCAGACCACGAGGCTTGCTGGGGCTGGTGTGACAGCTGCCAGAGTGACTCCCAGGAAGTCATGGAGCCTTGAAAGATGGTCGTTGGGAAAATGGTGCAGAGGAGCAGGGGCGATTCTAGGCACACAGTTAAAGGCATTTCTGTGAGAAGTGAATTGTGAAATTTACATTTCCTGTTGATGTATTTACTGTTCTGCTGCTTTTCAACTGAAAACAGGGAACGGATGAACTCTTCCCTGTTGGTAACCAGGAGGGAAGGAGGAACCAAGCACATATCGCCTCCACTCAGGTTGAGAGAGGAACGCACCAAGGCACGCGACCTTGAGAACACGCACCTAGGGTGTCACCAGGCCCGGTTTACCCCCAGGGCTCAGACAGTGCCCATCACAAAGGGGGCGTCCAACAGAGACATGAGACGAACAACTCAACGGGGGAGTGACCCGGCTCTTGAAGGGCAGCCACTGGCAGTTCAGGACGCAGACGCACACACAGGGTAAGGGCAGCTACATAAGAAGCACTTCAAAGAACAAGTCACAAACATCTGCTCTCCCAGAGGAGGTCGGCCATACAGGCAGCGCTAGGCCTGGAGGGGGCCTTCCCTGAACATCTGATGGATGGACGTGCTGAGGGGCGTTCTCAGGAGAAGTCCACAGACTCATTACCTTCAATTGGCACCACAGATGGCTCTTTAATCGACGGAGAAATGGCTCGTTTTTCTGCCACTGCAGCCTCAGCCAGGCGCCCCAGGGCACTCAGTGGGGGTGTGGAGGAGAGTTTGGGGCGTTTGGTGAGACCGGTGAGGGCCGAGGCACTGGACAATGCAGCCGCCGCATCCCGCTTGCGCTCAGAAGGCAGGCCGGAAGGGGCTGGCTTCAGCAGGGTGGATGCCGTTTTCGATTCATTGGCCTGACCCTTTGAGCCCAGAGCAATGAAGTCTCCCGGGGGAGGGTGCCCTGCAGAGAAAGGAGAGAGAAAACCAGGTACATTCCCAACACCCAAGGTGGAAAAAGACTGACTCCAACCTCCTGTTATGTCAGAGAGAATTAAACAACGGTCAGAGAAGGCAAGGAAGAAGCCAGAGCTCACTCAGCAGCCAACAGCTGAGCAGGCACCAGCAAGATATGCACAAGTGACGGTGGACAGTCACATAGCGCTAACCACAAACCAGGCCATCTCTGGTCTATCCAAAACAGTGTGCTTAGTACCCCCGCCCCGCCCAAGTTTCCGCAATAGGTGCCATTACCCTAACTTTACAGGGGAGAAAGGGACACAGAGAGGTTAAGCAATGTGTGCAGCGTTACACAGCAGGTGAGCGGCAGCTTTAAGCCCGGAGGATCTGAGCTGACAGTCTGGCTGCAGACCCCGTGCTACGCTACGCTGTGCTCCCTCCTGCCTCCTGGCTGGGGAGACCCTTCCACTACTGTCAGCCGCCTTGCAGCTCAGCCTGAAACGAGATCACCGGGGTCCCGGAGGAAGTCGCCGCTGTCCCAACCCTCCCAGGGACTCTCATAGCCGCTGAGGACCGAGAGCAGTCTTTCCAGATCCAATTCCTGGAAACAGCCGCGGCTGCGGAACAACCAAGCCGAAGGCAGGCTCCGGGGCAGTTGAGATCCCCAAAGACCCTCAAAGACCCCCGGGTTGCAGAGCGGGGAGAGAGACGCACCTGAGGGTTTGGCCGCGGCGCTGGGCCTGCGCACCGTGGTGGGCTTGGCCCGGTTCATCTTGCCGCGTCCCTAGCTGCTCCCGGCGGCTGCGGCGTCACCTGCGGAGGAGCCAGCGTGCGGTCATTCATTCATTCATTCATTCGCTCGCTCGCTCATTCGCTCCCTTACCGCACGGGGCTTGGGCGTGGGACCCGGGGACAGTGGTCCCGCGCCCGCCCGGAGGGGCGATGCTGCAGGAGCTGCAGGGACCCCGCCTCCCAGCCGCCCGGGAGCGGCTCAGTCGGGTGGCAGCAGGCGGCGCGGACGCCGAGCTGGAGGGGGCAGAACCATGAGGGACGGCCCCGAGGCCGGGCGGGGTAGCCGGGAGAATCAGGCGCTCGCCTGGCAATGAGAGCGCGCCCAGGCCGCGGCTCACTTACCTCTGGCCCATCGCGACTACAGCCCAGCCGCCGCCACCCGGCCACCCCGGAAACGGAAACGGATCTCGCCACACTCAAGGACCCGACTTCCGGAACAACAGGAAGCAAAATAGTGCGGCGGGAAGCGGGCCCAGGGGGAGGTGCGAGAGGCTCGCGGCGCCGGCCTGATGCCTGCAGCGCCCTCTGGCGGCGGGAGTGGCGGGCCCCGCGCGCACGTGGTGTGGTCCAGGTGGCTCCGCGGCGCGGGGCAGGCGCTGGCATCTCCATGCACAGGTAGTGCTGGCGTTGCGGAGGGACACACTCCAGGACGCACGGCGGGGAGGGGCGGCGTCAGGGATCCGCGGATGCGTCAAGCGGCGGGTTCTGCACGTCCCGGGGGGCGGGGACGGCCGGGGCGCAGGCCCTGGTGAGGGGGCGCAGCCCGGGGGGGCCCCCGGGGAGGGACTCTGTCTCAAAAAATAATAGCAGCTTTTTTGAGATGGAACTCGTGTTCCACAAAGTTCACACTTTCCTTTTTCTTTTCTTTCCTTTTTTTTTTTTTTTTTGACCCGGAGTCTGTCTCTGTTGCCCAGGCTGGAGGGCAGTGGCGCAATCTCGGCTCACTGCAACCTCCACCCCCCGGGTTCAAGCGATTCTCCTGCCTCAGTCTCCCGAGTAGCTGGGATTACAGGCGCCCGCCACCACGTCTGGCTAATTTTTTGGTATTTTTAGTAGAGATAGGGTTTCACCATGTTGGCCAGGCTGGTCTTGAACTCCTGACCTCAGGTGATCCACCCGCCTTGGCCTCACAAAGTGCTGGGATTACTGCACCCGCCCCGCCCCCCCCCGCCTTTTTTTTTTTTTTTTTTTTTTTTTTTTTTTTTTTTTTTTTTTTTTTGAGACGGAGTCTTGCTCTGTCACCCAGGCTGGAGTGCAGTGGCCGGATCTCAGCTCACTGCAAGCTCCGCCTCCCGGGTTTACGCCATTCTCCTGCCTCAGCCTCCCGAGTAGCTGGGACTACAGGCGCCCGCCACCTCGCCCGGCTATTTTTTTGTATTTTTTTAGTAGAGACGGGGTTTCACCGTGTTAGCCGGGATCGTCTCTCGATCTCCTGACCTCGTGATCCGCCCGTCTCGGCCTCCCAAAGTGCTGGGATTACAGGCTTGAGCCACCGCGCCCGGCCTTTTTTTTTTTAAATAGAAACACTGATGGGAACAAAAATCAAAAGATACAAAAGATTATACAGTTGCCAGGTGTGGTGCTCACACCTGTAATCTCAGCACTTTGAGAGACCAAAGCAGGAGGATCAGTTGAGTTGGAGACCAGCCTGGGCAACATAGCAAGACTCCACCTGTACAAAAAAAAAATAATAATTAGCTGGGCATGGTGGCATGAACCTCTAATCCCAACCCTTTGGGAGGCCAAAGTGGGAGGATCACTTGAACCTAGGCGTGTGAGACCAGCCTGGGCAACATAGTGAGACTTTATCTCTACAAAAAAATCAAAAATAAATTATCCAGGCATAGTTGTGCCTGCCTATGCCCCAGCTACTCAAGAGGCTGAGGCAGGAGGATCTCTTCAGCCCGGGAGGTCAAGGCTGCAGTGAGCTATGATGGTGCCACTACACTCCAGCCTGGGCGACAGAGCAAGACCCTGTCTAAAAAAAAAAAAAAGGCAGGGGAATCATCCAGTCAAAGGGTCTCCCCCGACCCCTGAGCAGCCGGTCCCTTCCCCTGGAGTCAGCCTCTGTTCTGATTTGTGTCTGTCTTCCCGGCTTGTCCGTGTGCGTTCAGGCAGCCATCCATGTGCCGACCTCTGCCTTGTCACCCTGCAGGTAGCGCACGGCTCCTCTTTTCTACGCCTGGCTTTTGCCACTTAACCACATTTTCAAGATCTGTTCCCAGCAGGGCACTGACTTGAACTCTGTCCCCCCACCGAGGGAGTCCTGAGTGCCGCCTGCCCGGTGTGTCCCATCTCCCCACCCAGGGACGGCAAGGCGGAGATGGTCTCCCTGTGTCCCTGAAGTTGGGTGTGGCCGTTCGACCGTGGCCTCAGTGAGGCTCATGGCCCCAGGCTGCAGCCTGAGAACTGCTGTGTGACCCTCCGCGGTCTCTTCCCACTGCTGCGGGCATCAGCCGGGTCCCTGCATGACCCCAGGGGCTCCGGGGCCCTGCACCCTGCGCTGTGTGGGCAGCAAGTCCGGAAGGAGATGTCCATGGTGCCCATGGGAGGAGAGGCCGGTCAACCGTAGATCCCTGCTGGACACCAGACCGGGGCTGTGCAGCTTCATGCCTCCGCCATTTCTCAATCTGTCCCTCAGGGTAACTCTCTAAGGTGGAGGGGAGATCCGATGGGGTAATGCTTCCTCCTCCTGTCACCTGAATAGGAGCAGCCTGCAGGGAGCTTCCTCTGCCCTGCCACTTGTCTCTCCTTACCCTCTGACCAGCATCGCCGCCCCTGCATGCGGGGCCTATGCCTTCGGCAAATGCCCTCACCCAGGCCCAGGCCAGAACCTCAAGGTCGACCTTGACGACCTCCTCCTCCTCCTGAGTCAACCTTGACCACCTCCTCCCCCTCCTCCCGCTGCTCCTCCTTCTCCTTTTCCTCTTTCTCTTAAAGCTCAGGAGCCAACCTTGACCACCTCCTCCCCCTCCTCCTCCTCCTCTTGCTCCTCCTCCTCCTGCTCCTCCCCCTCCTCCTCCCGCTCCTCCTCCTCCCCCTGCTCCTCCCCCTCCTCCTCCTGCTCCTCCTCCTCCTGCTCTTCCTCCTCCTCCTCCTGCTCCTCCTCCTCCTGCTCCTCCCCCTCCTCCTCCTCCTCCTTGTCCTTCTCTTTCTGTAAAAACTCAGGAGTCAACCTTGACCACCTCCTCCCCCTCCTCCTCCTCCTCCTGCTCCTCCTCATCCTCCTCGTGCTCATCCTCCTCCTGCTCCTCCTCCTCCTGCTTCTCCTCCTCCTTATCCTTCTCTTTCTGTACAACTCAGGAGTCAACCTTGACTACCTCCTCCTCCCTCTTCTTTTTCTCCTTCTCCTCCTTCCCCTCTTCCTCTTCCTCCCCCTCCTCTACCTCTTTGCCTTCCTCCTCCCTCTCCCCTTCTCTTTTTGAAACAGCTGTTTTGAGTTATGATTGGCGTCTGATAAACTGCAGGGGTGTAAAGGGTGGAACGGGTGCAGACTGCTGCGTGCTGACATTCGCGACATTCGCACGCACCTGTGGCCCCATCCCCCATCCCTTCCAACCCTGTAACAAACATTCCCAAACCCCCCCTGCCTTGTCTCCAGGCCGCCAGGGCGCCACTTTCTGTCCCTGGAGAGGCGCTGTTAGCTCTTCTGGGGTCTGTGTGAATGAAAGCCCACGGGGCGCGCTTGCTGGCTGGCTGCACCCAGTGTCTTTTTTTTTTTTTTTTTTTTTTTGAGACGGAGTCTTGCTCTGTTGCCCAGACTGGAGTGCAGTGGCGCCTTCTCGGCTCACTGCAAGCTCTGCCTCCCAGGTTCACGCCATTCTCCTACCTCAGCCTCCTGAGTAGCTGGGACTACAGGCGCCGCCGCCACCCCGCCTGGCTAATTTTTTTTTTTTTTTTTTGTATTTTTAGTAGAGACAGGGTTTCATCGTGTTAGCCAGGATGGTCTTGACCTCCTGACCTCTTGATCCTCCTGCCTCAGCCTCCCAAAGTGCTGGGATTGCAGGCGTGAGCCACCGCGCCCGGCCTGGCATCATTATTCTGAGACTCAACCCGGCGCTGTGGGCACTGGTGGCTTCTGTCAGCTGCTGAGTGTCTCCCGCAGAATGGAGTCCAGATTCCAACGATGGCTTCTCCGCTGATGGCCCGGGCAGGACCGCGGGCATTCCGTCATCCTGGGGGGTGTGCAGAGTCTGCCCTGTGCTCCTCATCGACGTCTCCCCTATGAGTAATTAGCGTTTTCTCATCTTTTTTGTCATCCATATATCGGCATTATTGGTGTCTGTTCAAATTGTTTGCTCACTTTTTAAAAATATTTTTTACGGTCAGGCGAGATGGCTCACGCCTGTACAAATCCCAGCACTTTGGGAGGCCGAGGCGGGTGGATCACCTGAGGTCAGGAGTTCAAGACCAGCCTGGCCAACATGGTGAAACGTGATCTCTACAAAAATACAAAAATTAGCTGGGTGTGGTGGCACATGCCTGTAATCCCAGCTACTCAGGAGGCTGAGCGGGAAAATCGCTTGAACCTGGGAGGCAGAGGTTGCAGTGAGCCGAGATCATGCCATTGCACTCCAGCCTGGGCGACAAGAGTGAGACTCTGTCTCAAAAAAGAAAGTATTAAGAATGTAATTTTTAGGCCGGGCGCCATGGCTCATAATCCTAGCACTTTGGGAGGCTGAGGCGAGCGGATCACCTGAGGTCAGGAGTTTGAGACCAGCTTGGCCAACATGGTAAACCCCATGTCTACTAAAAATACAA
Source organism: Macaca thibetana thibetana (assembly GCF_024542745.1). NCBI lineage: Eukaryota > Metazoa > Chordata > Mammalia > Primates > Cercopithecidae > Macaca > Macaca thibetana. The sequence continues at coordinate 146,885,381 of NC_065580.1, forward strand.
AAATTACCTGGGCATGGTGGCCGGTGCCTTTAGTCCCAGCTACTTGGGAGGCTGAGGCAGGAGAATCACCTGAACCCAGGAGGTGGAGGCAGCAGTGAGCCGAGATGGTGCCACTGCACTCCAGCCTGGCCACAGAGCGAGATTCCGTCTCAAACAAAAAAAAAAGAGAGAGAAAAAAGAAGATATCATCAAAAGTTCCTCCCCTGCTCAGAATTCTCCAAAGACTCTGCTTATCACCCAAACAGTAAAATAAACACCTGTGCTTGTTTCCCCACAGCAGCTCTTACAGAACGCAACAGACTTGGTGGCTTAAAGCCACAGAAATGTCCTCTCTTGCAGTTCTGGAGCCCAGAAGTCTGAAGTCAAAGTGTGGGCAGAGCTGGCTGCCTCCGAGGGCTCTAGGGGAGGACCCTGCCTACCTCGACCAGCTCCTGGGGGCTCCAGGGGTCCTGGGCTCGTGGCCACATCCCTCCAGCCTCTGCCTCTGTCTCCATGTGGCTGTCTTCTCTCTGTGTCTCTGTGCCTTGTGAAGACAACTGGATTTAGGGCCCACCCAGATCCAGGATGATCTCATCTCAAGATCTTTACCTTCATTAGGCCTGTGCGGTGGCTCACACCTGTCATCCCAGCACTTTGGGAGGTTGAGGCAGGCAGATTGCCTGAGGTCAGGAGTTTGAGACCAGCCTGGCCAACATGACGAAACCCCACCTCTACTAAAAATAGAAAAACATTAGCCAGGCCTGGTAGCACGCACCTGTAATCCCAGCTACTCGGGAGGCTGAGGCACGAGAATCGCTTGAACCTGGGAGGTGGAGGCTACAGTGAGCCAAGATCGCACCATTGCACTCTAGCCTGGGTGACAGAGCGAGATTCCATCTAAAAAAAAAAAAAAAAAAAATTCATTATATCTGCAAAAACCTTATTTGCAAAGAAGCTCCCATCCTGTGGCTCCAGTGGACGTGGGCTATGGGGCCACTGTTTGCCCCGTCCCAGCCCCATGCCAAGGACTGCCGGGTACTGCAGGGTCTACTTCTCCCTCTCGCCTCCCCCGATGCCGCCCCACCCCACACCTCAGCCTTCTCACTGTTTCCGGAAGGTGCCTGCCTTTCCACGCACTGTTTCCTGTGCCCAGAATCTCCCCAGCTGGTCCTGGGGCTCCCTGTCCACCCCATTCTGGTCTTTGCTTGAGTGGCCTCCTTCCCTGGTCAGTCACTGATGCCCCAGCCCCCTGCACCTGGAAGTCACCTTTATGTCTTTTTTTTTTTTTTTTTTTTTGAGATGGAGTCTTGCTCTGTCGCCCAGGCTGGAGTGCAGTGATTCAGTCTCGGCTCACTGCAACCTCCACCTCTGGGGTTCAAGCGATTCTCCTGCCTCAGCCTCCCGAGTAGCTGGGATTACAGGCACCTGCTGCCATGCCCTGCTGATTTTTTTTTTTTTTTGAGAGTCTCTCTGTTGCCCAGGCTGGAGTGCAGTGGCGCGATCTCTGCCCATTGCAGCCTCCGCACAGCCTCCGCCTCCTGGGTTCAAGGAATTCTGCCTCAGCCCCGTCAGGAACTGGGATTACAGGCGCTTGCCACCACGCCTGGCTAATTTTTTGTATTTTTAGTAGAGATGGGGGTTTCACCATGTTGACTAGGCTGGTCTCAAACCCCTGACCTCAGGTGATCTGCCTGCCTTGGCCTCCCAAAGTGCTGAGATTACAGGCTCAGCACTGAGATTACATGGTGGCCACCATGTTCAGCCACACCCGGCTAATTTTTATATTTTTAGTAGAGAGAGGGTTTCACCATGTTGGCCAGGCTGGTCTTGAACTCCTGACCTCAGGTGATCCACCCACCTTGACCTCCCAAAGTGCTGTGATTACAGGCGTGAGCCACCGCACCTGGCCCTTCCTTCATGTCTTTAAAAAAAATGTTTTAGAAATAGGGTCTTGCGGCCGGGCGCGGTGGCTCACGCCTGTAATCCCAGCACTTTGGGAGGCCGAGACGGGCGGATCATGAGGTCAGGAGATGAAGACCATCCTGGCTAACACGGTGAAACCCCGTCTCTACTAAAAAAATACAAAAAACTAGCCAGGCGAGGTGGCGGGCGCCTGTAGTCCCAGCTACTCGGGAGGCTGAGGCAGGAGAATGGCGTGAACCCGGGAGGCGGAGCTTGCAGTGAGCCGAGATCCGGCCACTGCACTCCAGCCTGGGCGACAGAGCCAGACTCCGTCTCAAAAAAAAAAAGAAAGAAATAGGGTCTTGCTCTGCTACCTAGCTGGAATGCAGTGGCATGATCATGGTTCACTGCAGCCTCAAATTCCTGGGCTCAATCCTCCCGCCTCAGCCTCCCAAGTAGCTGGGACCACAGGCGCACGCCCACCCCTGGCTGGTCTTTTCCCTGCCTTCCTGCCTGACAGAGCCACCAGCAGAGCCTGGTCTGCCCGGTCCCCTGCTGGGTCCAGGGTGGCTCGCCATGTTCAGTGAGAGCCCATGGACTGTCACTGTGATAACTGTGAATTGCCTGTGGGGAGGAAGCTGGCACTAAAAGCCTCAGCTGTTAGGAGAGCTGGGCCTCACTCAGCCTGGTGGGACACTGTCGGGCAGGCAAGCCCAAGCCTCTGACTTCTACCGTCCTGGGGTCCTCTTTGCTGTGGCCCCAGAGTGCAGTGAGTGCCAAAGGTAACCCTGTCCCAGCAGGACCCGACCTCATGACCTGATTGGTGTGGCAGGTTTGGGCTCCAGGGTGCCACTGCAGCCCCCCACCACTCACCAGCACCAGGGGCTGGGGGCGGCTGGCAGGGTGGGGACCGGGGGAGCAGAGGCCCAGGTCGGGCCCAAGGGGAGACGGGCACGGTGGGCAGCCTGCAGCTGTGTGTGGTTTAACTGCCCTGTGCCAGGAAGCAGCTGCCGCTCTCTGTGCAGCCTGGGCGTAGACTGGGGGCTCCAGCCTGGACCAAACATCCCCCAGGCAGACCAGGCCTGGCCTTCCCGTTACACGTAGGGGCCCTTGCGGGGAACCTGCGGCTCTTCTCAAGTGACCCCCATCCTGAGGGCCCAGCCCCGGCCCCGCCCTGAACCTCCCTAAAGCCTTCCTTCACCATCCACCCCCAGGCTAGCCCCTGCTAGGAACCTGGGCGCCCACTTTCTCTACCCCCCCACCGGCTGGAACCCCTAACCTTGTGTGGGGCTCCCATAGGGTGCAGCCCCAAAGGCAGACCCACGTCCAGAATTCCAGCTCACCCAAGGACCAGTCAGGCCACTGGCCACTGCACTGAGGCTCGGGACAGCTGGTTTTGGTTTTCAGCTCGGGGGGGGGGGGGGGGGGGGGGGGGGGGGGGGTGGGGGGGGGGGGGGGGGGGGGGGGGGGGGGGGGGGGGGGGGGGGTGGGTGGTTGGGGGGGGGGGGGGGGGGGGGGGGGGGGGGGGTTGGGGGGGGGGGAGACCTCGCTGGGCACCACATCGAAACTCAGGACGGCTGGTCTGCCAGGGAGACCTTGCGCCTTGCTGGCCACTGTGCCGTGACTCACACGTGGTCTACTGGGGAAGAGCTCAGACCCTTTGGCTTCCAAGAGCAGGGGCCAATCCCGGTTCCACCCCCGGGCTGCTCAGGAGAGAGGTGAACCGACAAAGAGAATCAGGAGTTGTGAGGAAGGGGAAGGACTGGGAGGCCCAGACCCCCAAAATGTCTGGTGCAACCTGCTTCGGATCTCAGGCCTTCCCTACTTCTCTCCTCCTGCGGTGGAAGCCGCCCCTGCTGGGTCTTCCCACCCCGTCCTCTGGGCCCACCCCTCAAACCTCCCGCTTCCATCGCCCCTTCCCTGGAATCTGCACTCATGGCCCTTTCTTTCTCCGCAACTCCACTTCCCCGCCATCCACACGCCTCTCCACTCGCTCCAGCCCCAGGTACTTCCCTGAAATGGGTGCTGCTCTGAGGACCCCAGTGGCTACCCCCGGAGTGGCTGGTCCTGTGACCACATGGAGCACCAGTGTTTTGTGCCTTTGGTCTCCGTGACACGGCGGTCCTGGTTCTCTTTTTTTAAATTTAGAGACAGGGTCTGGCTCTATTGCCCACCAGGCTGGAGTGCAATGGGATGATCACGGCTCACTGCGGCCTTGACCTCCTGGGCTCACGTGACCCTCCCATCCCCACCTCCTGAGCCACTAGGACTACAGGCCTGTGCCACTGTGCCTGGCTCATCCTCCCATCCCCACCTCCTGTGCCACCGTGCCTGGTTCATCCTCTCATCCCCACCTCCTGAGCCACTAGGACTACAGGCCTGTGCCACTGTGCCTGGCTCATCCTCCCATCCCCACCTCCTGTGCCACCGTGCCTGGTTCATCCTCTCATCCCCACCTCCTGAGCCACTAGGACTACAGGCCTGTGCCACTGTGCCTGGCTCATCCTCCCATCCCCACCTCCTGTGCCACCGCGCCTGGTTCATCCTCTCATCCCCACCTCCTGAGCCACTAGGACTGCAGGCATGTGCCAATGTGCCTGGCTCATCCTCCCATCCCCACCTCCTGTGCCACCGCGCCTGGCTCACCTTTGTATCTTTCGGTAGAGTCAAGGTCTCACTATGTGGCCTAGGCTGGCCTTGGACTCCTGGGCTTAAGTGATCCACCTGCCTTGGCCTCCCAAAGTGCTGGGATTACAGGAGTGAGCCACCGCACCCAGCCCAGGTGCCATTACTGTTTTTTTGAGACAGGGTCTCACCCTGTCACCCAGGGTGGAGTGCAGTGGTGCAATCTCGGCTCACTGCAACCTCTGCCTCCCGGGTTCAAGTGTTTCTTCTGCCTCAGCCTCCCGAGTAGCTGGGATTACAGGCGTGTGCCACCACACCCAGCTAATATTTGTATTTTTAGTAGAGACGGGGTTTCACTATGATGGCCAGGCTGGTCTCAAACTCCTGGCCTCAAGTGATCCACCCGCCTCGGCCTCCCAAAGTACTGGGATTACAGGCATGAACCACTGCGCCCAGCCTCATTTTTTTTTTTTTTTTTTTTTTGAGATGGAGTCTCGCTCTGTCGCCCAGAGCTGGACTGCAGTGGCGCGATCTCCGCTCACTGCAAGCTCTGCTGCCTCCCGGGTTCTCGCCATTCTCCTGCCTCAGCCTCCCGAGAAGCTGGGACTACAGGCACCCGCCGCCACTCCCGGCTAATTTTTTTTGTATTTTTTTTTTAGTAGAGACGGGGTTTCACCGTGTTTTGCCAGGATGGTCTCGATCTCCTGACCTCGTGATCCGCCTGCCTCGGCCTCCCAAAGTGCTGGGATTACAGGCGTGAGCCACCGTGCCGGTCCCAGCCTCATTCTTTACAAGGAAACTTTACAGGTGAGGAGGGAGGGATGGAGCAGGAAGAAGCCAAGCTAAGAGGGTGCTTCTGTTGAAGCCTCCACCTGACCAGGAACTCTCTCCTGCCCGAGGCTGGGAGCGTGTGTCAGGCACTGGCAGGGTGGTGCCCCCCCAGCCCAGGCCATTCTCTGGAGAAGAGGCAGCCAGGGGCTGTTCACCGACGCGGGCTGCAGCTGCGGGGCCCGTGTGTCACCTGCACGGGGAAGCCGCACGCCCACGGTATCCGCTGGAGATACTTTTTTTTTAACATTTTGCAAGTGAGGAAATTAGATAACTATGGAGAACGGCTGTGCCCCACACCCAGGATGGGGTCTGGCCTCCAGGGCCTCGGGCCATGTAGCAGTAAGGGCCCAGGGAGATTTATCTGGTGTCAAGTTCTGGCGCCCAGCTCACCGGCCGCGTGGTGTCGGGCAGGTTTCCTCTCCGAGCCTCAGTTCACCCACCCGGAAAATGGACGCAGCAGACGTCCCGCTCTCCTGGGGCTGCCGCAAGGGCCTCAGTGAGAAGCGGCCCTGACCCTGGTCCTGGTCCCGGACCCGGGCACACGGCTGGGCAGGTGGCTGCCACGGTCACTGGGAGTGGGCGCTCAGGGCCAGGGACTGAGAGATTCTACATTCCTCTGAATGACAAGTGGCCACAGAGGGCCTCGGGGGACTGGCCGTCGTCTCCCAACCACCCTGCCCACTAAATTTAGAAACTGTCTCATCCACACTGGAGGCTCCTCAGCACGGTGACGAGTGTCAAAGCCGTGAGTCAGCAGTTAGGAGGGCGTCGGTGCCCGTGGGGCCGCTCAGAGCCCATCAGCGCGCCCGTGGAGGTTTTGTTCTGTGCTAAACAACATTCTTATATGGAGGTTTCGAGCTGGATTCTGCCAAGAAGGTGCCCTGCGGCGGGACCCACTGGCAGCTCAGGAGGTCACAGGTGGCCCCTCGCGGGCTGGCGCCCAGCCGAACTGGCGCCCAGGTGGCCCGGGCCTGAAGCGGCCCTTTGGGGGCTGATATTCAAGAACCCACTGGGCAGCGAGCCTCCTAACCTATGCAGACCCCCGCCAGCCAGCAGAAGGTCCGGGGGAGTTCGGGGGAGCGCAGCTTCTGGCTGGAGACTGGGAAGCGCTTTCCAACAATTGTCTGAAAATAGAACGGCCGGCTCACGAGGAAATGAGTCCCGGTCACCGTCACGGGGAGGCGGGAGGAGGAAGACTGCAGCGCAGGGAGGGGGCCTGAGGCCCCCGACCCCGAGAGACCTGAGTCCTTCCGTTTCTCACCCCTGACATCCCAGATGTCCAGGAAAATGCAGCATAGAAAGCGGCCCTGGGATCACGAGGTCAGGAAATCAAGACCATCCTGGCCAACACGGTGAAACCCCGTCTCTACTAAAATATACACAAAAAAATTAGCCAGGCGTGGTGGCGTGCACCTGTAGTCCCAGCCACTCCGGAGGCTGAGGCAGGGGAATCTCTTGAACCCGGGAAGCAGAGGTTGCAGTGAGCTGAGATCGTGCCACTGCACTCCAGCCTGGGCGACAGAGCAAAACTCCGTCTCAGGCCGGGCGCAGTAGCTCAAGCCTATAATCCCAGCACTTTGGGAGGCCAAGACGGGCGGATCACGAGGTCAGGAGATCGATAGCATCCTGGCTAACATGGTGAAACCCCGTCTCTACTAAAAAATACATAAAACTAGGCGGGCGCCTGTAGTCCCAGCTACTCCGGAGGCTGAGGCAATGTAAACCTGGGAGGCGGAGTTTGCAGTGAGCTGAGATCCGGCCACTGCACTCTAGCCCGGGCAACAGAGCGAGTCTCCGTCTCAAAAAAAACCAAAAAAACAAAAACAAAAACAAAAAAAACCCAAAAAACCTCCGTCTCAAAAAAAAAAAAAGAAAAGAAAAGAAAAGAAAGAAGGGTGCCCTGGGTTGCAGATGGCTGCTCTCAGATTCACTGCCTGGAGGAAAGGTCAGTGCTAGTGGCAGGACCTCCTCCCAGGCTTGGATGTGCTGGGCAAAGAACTGGCTGGGCTGGGAGACACTGTGGTCCCATCTGGCACCTGTGCTTTTCTCAGAAGGGCACCCCTTCTCTAAGCCTCAGTTTCCCTTGCTGTTCAGCGAGAGGCAAGCTGCTCTGATGTCCTGGGATTCGGCAGCCCCCACTTGGTAAGCCCCGACGTGGATCTTCCACCACTCCAGGATCCAAGCTTGCCACTGCATTTGGCCAGGCCCATGGCTGGGTTCAGGCTGCCGACCTATGGGCTCTGGGAGCGGAAGTAAACGCACTCAGCCTTTTTCTAACTGTGGGTTAGAAAAGTTTTCTGGCTGTGGTTTCCCCATCTTTGAAAAGTCGTGAACGCCAGGCACAGTGGCTCACATCTGTCATCCCGGCACTTTGGGAGGCCGAGGCAGGAGGATCCCTTGAGCCCAGGAGTTTGAGACCAGCCTGGGCAACATGGCAAAACCCTATCTCTGCCAAATAATAATAATAATAATAATACAAAAATTAGCTGGGTGGGGTGGTGTGCACCTCTAGTCCCCCCTACTAGAGGGGCTGAGGTGGGCGGATTGCTCGAGCCCGGAAGGTCGAGGTTGCAGTGAGCTGAGGCTGCACCATGCACTCCAGCCTGGGCAGCAGAGTGAGATCCTGTCTCCTGAAAAGAAAAATCATGACGATGGAGAATATTCTTGTCAGTCACGAAGTGCAGGGCGGATTGAAGCTGGGTACCCTTGGAGTGTGGGGAGGGGCCTGGAACTCCTGCTGGGCTCAGTGACATGGAACCCCCTGGGTTCTGGGGAATGAAGTTTGAGAACCAGTGCAATGGTGGGAAGGAACTGAGGAGCAGGGACTCACACAGGCCCAGGCAGCTCCTCACCCACATTCCAACTGTCTCCCTGGAGAGGCTGAGGCCCTGGAGGGGCGTTTAGTTTTTTTTTTTTTTAATATAAATTTTTTTTTTCTTTTTTTTTTTTGAGGTGGAGTCCTGCTCTTATCGCCCAGGCTGGAGTGCAGTGATGCTCGGCTCACTGCAACCTCTGCCTCCCAGGTTCAAGCGTTTCTTCTGCCTCAGCCTCCCAAGCAGCTGCTATTACAGGCGTGTGCCACCACACCCAGCTAATTTTTGTATTTTTAGTAGAGACGGGGTTTCACCATGATGGCCAGGCTGGTCTCGAACTCCTGACCTCAAGTGATCTGCCCGCCTCGGCCTCCCAAAGTGCTGGGATGACAGGCGTGAGCCACCGTGGCTGGCCTAAATATAAAAATTTAAAATAAAAGGTAGAGACAGGGTTTAGCTGTGTTGCCCGGGCTGGTCTTGAACTTCTGGGCTCCAGCAATCCGCCCGCCTCAGCCTCCCAAAGTGTGGGGATTACAGGCGTGACCCACCTTGCCGGCCTAGGCTTTTTGTTTGTTTGTTTTTGTGGCGATGGAAGCTTCCCGGGGCACCTTGTGACTGGTGAGCAATGGTGGAGAGAGGAGGGCAGAGGTCAAGGGCATGGGCTGGGAGAGCTGAAGGTCGCAGAGGGGCTGTGTGGAGAGGCTCCCTTCTGTGGTGCAGAGCGCTTCCTCTGGAGGGCAGAGACTAAGAACCTGAGCTCCAGCCCCTCTCCCCCTTCCTGCTCCCCTCTCCCTTCCTAGGCTGGGAGGAGCAAGGTGGGCAGGCACCTGAGCCAGGACCTTATCCCGCTGGCCCCATCCAGGGCAGTCCTGCTTTTTTATCTTGTGTCACACTGTCCCCATAAACCATGACTCTCCCCAGCACTGCTGGGGATTGTACAGGGAGATTGTTCATATTTTCTGCAATGAGCCGATACGTTATGTTGGAAAGGAGAAAAATAACCTCATGAACTTTCCTTTATTTTTATGTTTTGTTTTATTATCATTATTAATTTTTTTTTGAGACCTGCCTCCCAGGTTCACACCATTCTCCAGCCTCAGTCTCCCGAGTAGCTGGGATTACAGGCGCCTGCCACCACACCTGGCTAATTTTTGTATTTTTAGTAGAGACGGGGTTTCACCATGTTAGCCAGGATGGTCTCAATCTTCTGACTTCGTGATCTGCCCACTTCGGCCTCCCAAAGTGCTGGGATTACAGGCGTGAGCCACCGCTCCCGGCCAAACTTTCCTTTGAAAAAAATAAAAGCCAATACATGTCCCAGAAATTCCAATCCATGTCCTACTCACAGTTCCCAGATGGCATTTTTTTCACTGAGTCGTGCCACAATAAACTCACACCAGATCATGTGTCCTGACTTTTATTTTTATTTTTATTACTTTTTTTTTTGAGACGGAGTCTCGCTGTGTCTCCCAGGCTGGAGTGCAGTGGCGTGATCTCGGCTCACTGCAAGCTCCGCCTCCCGGGTTCACACCATTCTCCCGCCTCAGCCTCCCAAGTAGCTGAGACTACAGGCGCCCGCCACCACTCCCGGCTAGTTTTTTGTATTTTTAGTAGAGACGGGGTTTCACCATGTTAGCCAGGATAGTCTCGATCTCCTGACCTCGTGATCCACCCGCCTCGGCCTCCCAAAGTGCTGGGATTACAGGCTTGAGCCACCGCGCCCGGCCTGTGTCCTGACTTTTGACTCAGAAATTACAGTCGAGGACAGAGCTTCCCAAGTTGGGTTGGTGCAGGGTGACATTCCCAGGCTGGGGAACCACCAGCCTAGGGAGAAGAGGGCAGGCTCTCCAGGAGTTCTTACTCCAAGTGCAAATCAGCATTTGTTATCTGAGGGTTATTTACAATGGCCATTCCCCACGACCTCTCACGGTTCTGGCTTGACTGGGTGAGTGGGGCGGTTCTTACCCGGGGGCTTCTGTCCTGCGGGTGCAGACGACATGGCTGGGGCTGGTGCATCTCATGGGCTTCCCATCTCAGGATTCTTGCTTAATGCCGGCTACAGGCTGGGACCTGACAAGGAGGATCTACAGATGGCATGATGTCCTTAACACATGATGCTGTTGCTTCCAAGGGGAAGAGGCCCTGGGGACAGTGAGCCATATTTCCGTGTAACACAGCACGATAAAAAATACAGGCCGGGCACAGTAGCTCACGCCTGTAATCCCAACACTCTGGGAGGCCGAGGTGGGCAGATCACGAGGTCAGGAGATCGAGACCATCCTGGCTAACACAGTGAAATCCCGTCTCTACTAAAAAAAAATACAAAAAAAAAAAATTAGCCGGGCGTGATGGCGGGTGCCTGTAGTCCCAGCTAATCGGGAGGCTGAGGCAGGAGAATGGCGTGAACCTGGGAGGTGGAGCCTGCAATGAGTGGAGATCACGCCACTGCACTCCAGCCTGGGCAGCAGAGCAAGACTCCATCTCAAAAAAAAAAACAAAAAACTAAAAACAAAAAATTAAGCCGGGCACGGTGGCGGGCACCTGTAGTCCCAGCTACTGGGGAGGCTGAGGCAGGAGAATGGCATGAACCTGGGAGGCGGAGGTTGCAGTGAGCAGAGATTGTGCCACTGCACTCCAGCCTAGGCAACAGAGTGAGACTCCGTCTCAAAAAAAAAAAAAAAAATTATGTATCTTTATAGATAAATAAGGTTTTTATTCTGGGTTCCTGGCACCAGGAGTTTCCTGAGTGGCAGGAGTGTCTTTTGTCATAACAAGCCACCTGTCTGAGTTTCTGCTAATGAGGTGGCTTAGGGTGGGGTCCCAGACAGCTCCAGGACAGGGGCTGATCCCCAGAGGAACCAATCATATGATTATCGTTCTTATTTTAAATAGAGACAGGGTCTGGCGTTGTTGCCCAGGCTGTGTAATCGTGGCTCACTGCAGCCTCGAACTCCTCAGCCCAAGAAGAGCACGTTCCCGCCTCGACCTCCCGAGTAGCTGGGATTACAGGTGTGCACCACCACACTTGCCTGGTTTTGTTTTGTTTTGTTTTGTTTTGTTTTTGAGATGGAGTTTCGCTCTTGTTGCCCAGGCTGGAGTGCAGTGGTGCGATCTCGGCTCACTGCAACCTCCACCACCCGGGTTCAAGCGATTCTCCTGCCTCAGCCTCCCAAGTAGCCGGGATTACAGGCGCCCGCCACCATGCCTGGCTAATTTTTGTATGTTTAGTAGATACGGGGTTTCACCATGTTGACCAGACTGGTCTCGAACTCCTGACCTCAAGAGATCCACCCGCCTCGGCCTCTCAAAGTGCTTGGATTACAGGTATGAGCCACCACGTCCTGCCCCTAATTTTTTTTTTTTTTGTAGAGATGAAGTCTTGCTGGGCGCAGTGGCTCAAGCCTGTAATCCCAGCACTTTGGGAGGCTGAGACGGGCGGATCACGAGGTCAGGAGATCAAGACCATCCTGGCTAACACGGTGAAACCCTGTCTCTACTAAAAAAATACAAAAAAACTAGCCGGGCGAGGTGGCGGGTGCCTGTAGTCCCAGCTACTCGGGAGGCTGAGGCAGGAGAATGGCGTGAACCTGGGAGGCGGAGCTTGCAGTGAGCCGAGATCCGGCCACTGCACTCCAGCCTGGGTGACAGAGCGAGACTCCGTCTCAAAAAAAAAAAAAAAAAAAAAAGAGATGAAGTCTTGCTAGGTTGCCTTGGCTGGTCTTGAACTCCTGGCCTGAAGCAATCCTCCTGCCTGGGCCTCCCAAAGTGCTGGGATTGCAGGTGAGAGCCACTGTGCCTGGTCGCCGTGTGATTACTGAGTTAGAACCTTCACTCCACTCCAGCTACCCATTCCCGAACTCCGGGGAGAGGGAGCTGGAGATAGAGTTAAATCACAACGGCCAGTGGTTTAACCAATCACGCATACCTTGTGAGACCTGGATACTGAACTCAGAACCATGGGGCTCGGGGCTCAGGGAGTTTCTTTTCTCTTTTCTTTTCATTTCATTTATTTTCTTTTTTTTTGAGAGAGTCTCATTCTGTCACCGAGGCCAGAGTGTAGTGGTGTGATCTCCTTGTGCCAGTAGGCGAAGCTCCTGGAGAGGGCGTGGGTGCCTGCGTGTCCTACTTCCCTGCTTTATACGGTAAGTCCACATGGCTAGTCCTGAGTTATACCCCTTACAATAAACTCTAATCACAAGTCACAACCCGTGAGTTGTCCTGTGATAGCGAATTATTGCACTGGATAATGAGTGGGGAGGTCATGGGAAGCCCCGCATTTGTCTTCAGCCGATGCGAAGGCCCCCAGCCCCCATCCTGAGGTGATCTAGTAACCTGGGGACCCCTTCTGTGGCTGGCAGCTGAAGTGAGGACAGTGTGGGGGGACCAAGTCCTTAGCCTCTGGGTTCCACACTAACTCCAAGTAGTGACTTGTAGGACACCAGTTGGTGTTGGCTGTCATGGTTAATTTTATGTCAGCTCGACGGGGCTAAGGGATGCCAAACAGACAGTATAACAGTTTTTTTTTTTTTTTTTTTTTTGAGATAGGGTCTTGCTCTGTTGCCCAGGCTGGAGTGCAGTGATGCAATCATAGCTCACTGCAGCCTCCATCTCCTGGGCTCAAGTGATCCTCCCACTTTGGCCTCTTGAGTAGCTGGGACCACAGGCATGCACCACCATGCCCAGCTAATTTTTTGAATACCTTTTTTTTAAAATTGAGATGGAGTCTTGCTATATCGCCCAGATTGGAGTGCACTGGCACGATCTCGGCTCACTGCAACCTCCGCCTCCCCGGTTCAAGTGATTCTCCTCAGCCTCTTGAGTAGCTGGGGTTACAGGTGCACACCACCACACCAGGCTAATTTGTATATTCTTTGTAGAGTAAGTTTCACCATGTTGGCCAAGCTGGTCTGGAACTCCTGACGTCAAGTGATCTGCCTGCATCAGCCTCCCAAATGCTGGGATTACAGGCATGAGCCACCACGCCCAGCCATTTTTTGATACTTTTTTTTTTTCTTTTTTGAGACGGAGTGTCACTTTGTCGCCCAGGCTGGAGTGCAGTGGCACGATCTCGGCTCACTGCAAGCTCCGCCTCCCAGGTTCACACCTTTCTCCCAGGACTAATGCAACAGTTTTGTGGTCTCCCAGGAGGACCAGAGAGCCAGGACCATGGCCCGTAGACGTGCATGCAGGTGAAATCAGGCTTGTCCTAGGATTGTTCATAATCGCCCCAGACTGAAACCACCCAGCTGTCCACCATCTGGGAGACATGCCTTATTCCTGGATGTTTGCGGTCCACAGCCCGGGCAACAGCCAAGTCACCTTGCACGATGTCACACATGGCATTTTCCAGAGAGAGCTGTAGCAATCTCTCCTGTCCCCATGTTTTCGTTACGGTGACCTCACCACTCTTCCAGCAAGAGGCCGAGTGAGGCCTCCTCCCCGTGAACCTGGGCCGACTTACGACAGCCTTGGCCAGCAGGGGACAATGGAGGTGATGTCATGGGACGTCCAGGGCTGGGTCATGAAAGGCGATTGTTTGGTTTTTCAAAACACCAACTGCATTAGTCAGAGGTCTCCAGAAAAACAGACGCAAGAGGACGTAGAGAGAGGGATGTGAGGAGATGTATTATGAGGAATTGCCTCACGCAGTCCGTCCGCAACCCGGAGATCTCAGAACACTGCTGGTAAAACTCACCTGTGCCCAAAGGCCTGGGAGCCAGGGGAGGCGATGGTGGAAATCCTAGTCTGAGGATGAAGGCCCGAGGGGGAACTGGAGAAAGTTCCAGATCCAGAGGCCTGAGAACCAGCAGTTCTTACGCCCAAGGGCAGGAGAAGGAGAGAGAGAGAGAATTCAGCCTTCCTCTGCCTTTTGTTCCAGTTGGACCCTCTGTGGATCGGATGGTGCCTGCTCTCACTGGGGAGGGGGGCGCCTCTTTACTGGGTCCACTGATCTAGTGTTGATGTCTTCCAGAGACACCCTCATGGACACACCAAGAAAGAATGTTTTAGGCCGGGTGCAGTGGCTAGCACCTGTAATCCCAGCACTTTGGGAGGCCGAGGCAGAAGGACAGCTTGAGCCTGGGACGTCAAGACCAAGCTGGGCAACATAATGAGACCCCATCTCTAAAAAAGTATCAAAAAATTGGCCAGGCACGGCGGCTCACACCTGTAATCCCAACACTTTGGGAGGCTGAGGCGGGCGGATCACGAGGTCAGGAGATCGAGACCATCCTGGCTAACACGGTGAAATCCCGTCTCTACGAAAAACACAAAAAATTAGCCAGGCGTGGTGGCAGGTGCCTGTAATCCCAGCTACTCGGGAGGCTGAGGCAGGAGAATTGCTTGAACCTGGGAGGCGGAGGTTGCAGCGAGCCGAGATTGTGCCACTGCACTCCAGCCTGGGCAACAGAGCAAGACTCCATCTTAGAAAAAAATAAAAAGACATACTCGAGTCTGGATAATTTATAAAGAAAAAGAGGTTTAATAAACTCACCGTTTCACACGTCTAGGGAGACCTAACAATCATGGAGGAAGGCAAAAGGCACATCTCACGTGGTGGCAGACAGGAGAGAGAATGAGACTCAGGCACAAGGGGTTTCTCCTGATAAAACCATCAGACGTCATGAGACTTATTCACTCCCACGAGAACAGTGTGGGGGAAAACACGCCCATGATTCAATTACCTCCCACGGGGTCCCTCCCACAACATGGGGAAATTATGGGAGCTACAATTCAGGATGAGGTTTGGGTGGGGACACCGCCGAACCATATCGGCTGTCTGGCCAGGCCCTTCGGAACAGTTTAATGAAGGAATGTCGAATACCTGACCCAGTGACAGGCACCCAAAAGCAACTCAACCTCGGCAGCTCTTCACTTGCTTCTTGCTGTTGTCTGAGCATGAGGGGAAGGCTGTCATAGAGGGACTTGGGCTTCCCGGGAACAGGTGTCCCAACCCCAGTCTGTGGGGTGGAAGCATCTTTGCTCTGGGTCTGTCCTGTTGCATGGAGGTGTTGACCAGCCTCCCCGGCCCCCACTTACTCCACGCCAGCAGCAACTCCCTGTTAGAGAAAAAGAAAACATCATTCAGTGATGCCTGTGAAAGATGGGAAGGCAACCGGGCGCCGTGGCTCATGCCTGTGATCCCAGCCCTTTGGGAGGCAGAAGTGGGAGGATCGCTTGAGCCCAGGAAGTCAAGGCTGCAGTGAGTGATGATCATGCTGCTGCACTCTAGCCTGGGCAATAGAGTGAAACCCTGTCTTTCTGAACACAAAACTTAAAATTTAAAAAAATTAGGCCAGGTGCGGTGGCTCACGCCTGTAATCGCAGCACTTTGGGAGGCCGAGACGGGTGGATCACAAGGTCAGGAGATCGAGACCCTCCTGGCTAACACAGTGAAACACTGTCTCTACTAAAAATACAAAAATTAGCCGGGCACGGTGGTGGGCACCTGTAGTCCCAGCCACACGGGAGGCTGAGGCAGGGGAATGGCGTGAACCTGGGAGGTGGAGCCTGCAGTGAGTGGAGATCGCACCACTGCATTCCAGCCTGGGCAACAGAGTGAGAGTCCATCTCAAAAAAAAAAAAAAAAAAAAATTAGGCCAGGTGCTATGGCTCACCCCTGTAATCCCAGCACTTTGGGAGGCTGAGGTGGGTGGATCACCTGAGGTCAGGAGTTGGAGATCAGCCTGACCAACATGGTAAAACCCCGTCTCTACTAAAAATACAAAAAAAAAAAAAAAAAAAAATGGCTGGGCTAGCTGGGTGTGCTGTTGAGCACCTGTGATCCCAGCTACTAAGGAGGCTGAGGCAGGAGAATCGCTTGAACCCAGGAGACGGAGGTTGCAGTGAGCCGAGATTGCGCCACTGTACTCCATCCTGGGCGACAAGAGTGAGACTCTGTCTCCAAAAAAAAAAAAAAAAAAAAAAAAAAAAAGCAAAGAAAGAGCCAGAGAATCCTGATTGGGGTTTGCTCGGGGAGAGAACCTTGGTCACCTCCTCTACCACCGGTATGACAACCAAGGATACAGGAAGCTGTCCAGGTCAAGGGGCCCCCAGAGGCCAGGTCACCACTGGGTAGAAACTACTGTGTTTTTGTTTGGTTTGAGTTTTTTTGTTTTTTTGGAGACAGGGTCTCGTTCTGGCGCCGAGGCTGGAGTGCAATGGTGCCATCGTAGCTCGCTGCAGCCTTGACTTCATGTGCTCCCGTGATCCTCCCACCCCAGTCTCCTGAGTAGCTGGGCCTACAGGGGTGTGCACCACCACGCCTGGCTAATCTTTGTATTTTTAGTAGAGTTGGGGGGTTTCACCATGTTGGCCAGGCTGGTCTCGAACTCCTGACTTCAGGTGATCTGCCCACCTTGGCCTCCTAAAGTCCTGGGCGTGAGCCATTGCGCCCTGCCAGTCTTTTCATTTGAGAACGCTTTGCAGTTTACAAAGTACTTCCCCATGTCTGGCCCTCAAGTTGATCCTGTTCCTATTTTAGGGATGAGGAGCAGGCCCAGGGTGGTGACCATGCCCCTAGGCCGTGAGGCTGGACAAATGGTGGAGCATTGGCAGGTCAGATCCCCCCTCCTCCCTCTCCGGGGCACTTTGCGCCTCTCCCAGATTTGACAGGCACAGGGACCCCTTTTCCCTCTGCTCCCCCGACAGGCAGAGGTCCCTGGCCATCCCAACGGCCCCAGCCCACCACTGCTTCCTGGGAGGAGCCTGAATGCTGGGACCCAGCTGGGGGCCCCCACATTCCTGGGAGGGCCTCTGCTCAGGTAGAGCCTTCCAAGGGCACAGCATTGACCCAGCTGGGCCCAGGACGGCCCTGAGCGTGCAGGCGGACCAGGTCGAGGTGCGGCCCTGCCTCTGCTGAGAGAGTCATATCCCCCCTCCTCCTCACGGGGGCAGGGAGTACTGGAGATGGATGGGTGCTGCTGAGCCCCGCCGTCATGCAAAGAAGCGTGCATCATGTGTGTGGCGGTCAGCAAGCACCTGCCTGCAGAGGCTGTCCCTTCCCGAGGCGTGGGGTGCAGACACTGGGTCCCCTTCAGCTCCCAGGGAGCCATGCTGAACTTCCCGAGTTGGAGGTGGGATGCAGCTGGGGGTCCTGAAGTCCAGCCTGTTTCAGGCTGCAGTCTCTACTTTTCTGGGGTCTGAGTCCCTGGGGAAGAGTCTGTGGGCATCCTGAGGGTAGAACTGCCGGGGCCACCTCCCACCCTCCATGCTCAGGGCTCCTGCCTGTCTTCTCCCTGCAGGAGAATTGATCCTGGTGGACTCTGTGTCCCTCCCTTTCCCCGACCTCAGCCGGGGCCACCCGGCTTACCCTCCATACCTCCAACTCTCAGGAAGAAGTGAGGGTAGGAGGGATCCCACTCCTCCCAGGGCATCCCGGGCTCAAGGTACAATTGAGCTCATCTCCCTGCAAGAACTAGCCCTGCGCCGCTGGGGTCCCAGGGCAGGCCCTGCTCTGTACCCCAGTCCCAGAGCCCCGGCTGTCACACAGCTTTTCCCGGGGCAAACAGGGACAGCCTATCTGGGCGTAACCAAGGCCGCCTCTGCCATAAAGCCGTAATAGGGACATTCACCAAGGCACGGGGCAAAGGTCTGCACAGCCCCTTCGAACTTGAACCCACACAACCACTCCATGAGGCAGGCGTTCTTTCCTCTATTTCACTTTACGTTTAATTGTATAATTTTGAATATGTGGCCTGACAGCAGCCAAAAGGACATAAAACGGGTTTTCCAGAGAGGTCTGGTTTCTCACCCTGCCCTGTGCACCCCACCAAAGGCACCTGTTTCTTTTTTTCTTTTTTTTTTTTTGAGATGGAGTCTGGCTCTGTCGCCCAGGCTGGAGTGCAGTGGCCAGATCTCAGCTCACTGCAAGCCCCGCCTCCCGGGTTTACGCCATTCTCCTGCCTCAGCCTCCCGTGTAGCTGGGACTACAGGCGCCCGCCACCTCGCCCGGCTAGTTTTTTGTATTTTTTAGTAGAGACAGGGTTTCACCAGGTTAGCCAGGATGGTCTCGATCTTCTGACCTCGTGATCCACCCGTCTCGGCCTCCCAAAGTGCTGGGATTACAGGCTTGAGCCACCGTGCCCGGCCCAAAGGCACCTGTTTCTACTGGCTTCTTTTCTTTTTATTTTTTAGAGATAGGGTCTCGCTCTGTAGCCCAGGCTGGAGTGTAATGGCACAATTTTAGCTCACTGCAGCCTCAAAGTCCTGGATTCAAGTGATCCTCCCACTTCAGCCTCTTGAGTAGCTGGGACTACAGGTGAGCACCATAGCACCCTGCTAATTATGTTTTTTGAGACTGAGTCTTACTCTACCACCCAGGCTGGAGTGCAGTGGTGCAATTTCAACTCACTGCAAACTCCGCCTCCTGGGTTCAAGCAACTCTCCTGCCTCAGCCTCCTGATTAGCTGGGATTACAGGTGCCCTCCACAACGCCTGGCTAGTTTTTTATATTTTTAGTAGAGACAGGGCTTCACCATGTTGGCCAGGCTGGTCTCGAATACCTGAGCTCAAGTGATCTGCCTGCCTCAGCCTTCCAAAGTGCTGGGATTACAGGCATGAGCCTAGCTATTTCATATTTTGTAGAGACAGGGTCTTGCTCTGTTGCCCAGGCTGGTCTTGAACGCCTGGGCTCCAGCCATCCTCACACCTCAGCCTCCCAAGCAGCTAGGACTACAAGCACGTGCCACTATGTTTGGCTAATTTTAAAATATTTTGTAGATATGAGGTCTTGCCACGTTGCCTAGTTTGGTCTTGAACTCCTAGCCCCGAGCAATCCTCCTGCCTTGGCCTCTCGAAGTGCTGGGATTACAGGTGTGAGCCACCGTGCCCGGCCTCTATTAGCTTCTTCTTTATCTTTCCAGTCTTCCTTGTACTGGTGCAAACACGAATCTACGTTTTTCTCTCCTGCCCTTTCTTACACTCAAGGTAGCATATTATACACTAGTTCTGCACCTTGCTTTTTCATTAACAATGTACCCCGGAAGACCTTCCAAATCAGCATGCAGAGGTCTTCTGCTTTCTTTTTCACAGCTGCATAGTATTCCACTATGTGGCTGAGCTAAGTGACTTAGCGAGTCCCTCAACAATGGCAACTTGGCCGTTTTCAGTCGATCACAATGACCGTTGATGTCACCGCAGTGATCCTTGCACCTGTGCCTTTCACACATGAACAAGCAGATCAATGGCACAAGTTTTAGAAATGGGATTTCTGAGGCTGAGTGCTGTAGCTCATACCTGTAATCCCAGCACTCTGGGAGGCCAAGGCAGGAAGCTTGTTGGAGCCCAGGAGTTCAAGACCAGCCTGGACAACATAGGGACACCCTGTCTCTACAAAAATATATATATATAAATTAGCTGGATGTGGTGGCACACACTGGTGGCCCTAGCTACTCAGGAGGCTGAGGCGAGAGGATCACTTGAGCCTGGAAGTTCAAGACTGTGGTGAGCTAGGATTGCGCTACTGTACTCCAGCCTGAGCAGAAGAGAAAGGCTTTGTCTCAAAAGAAAAAAGAAGGAGGAGAAGGAGGAGAAGGAGGGGGAGGAAGAGTGAGAGGAGGAGGAGGAGAGGGGAGGGGAGGAGGAGGAGGAGAAGAAGAAGAAGAAGGGGGAGGAGAAAGAAGAAAAAGAGGAGGAAGAGGAAAAAGAGGAGGAAGAAGGAGGAGGAGGAGGAGAAGAAGGAGGAGAAGGAGGAGGAGGAGAAGAAGGAGGAGGAGGAGAAGGAGGAGGAGGAGGAGAAGAAGGAAGAGGAGGAGAAGGAGAAGAAGGAGAAAGAAGTAGTGGGATTTCTGTGTTCTAGCACAAATCGGGGCCATGGTCTCATGGACAGTGTGGCCAGACCCCTGCCCAGGGGCTCAGCTGCCTGGCCCCTCCACCAGCAATGTGTCCGAGGGCTCTCCCTGAGCTGTGCCAATGGGGCATGAGGTCTGATTTGGAGATTCCCCTGGATGAGAAGCAGAACTGCAATGTCTTTTTCTCTGATGTGCATTTCTCTGATTATGAACATCTTTTTTTTTTTGAGATGGAGTCTCGCTCTGTCGCCCAGGCTGGAGTGCCATGGCGCAATCTTGGCTCACTGCAAGCTCCGCCTCCCGGGTTCATGCCATTCTCCTGCCTCAGCCTCCCCAGTAGCTGGGACTACAGGTGCCCGCCACCGTGCCGGGCTAATTTTGTTTTTGTATTTTTAGTAGAGACGGGGTTTCACCGTGTTAGCCAGGATGGTCTCGATCTCCTGACCTTGTGATCCGCCCGTCTCAGCCTCCCAAAGTGCTGGGATTACAGGCATGAGCCACCGCACCCGGCCATGAACACCTTTTCACGTGTTTGTTCTGTGGATTTCTTTTTCTGTGGATGATCTATTCACGTCCTTTGCCTTCTGTTTTTGGTTGTGCTCTTGCACACACGTTTAGGATCCCTTTGCCTGGTAGATCTGAGTCGCAGGTATTTTTCCTAGTGTGCACTTTGTGTTGTGACTTGACTTGCGAGGATTTTTGCCTCGAATCTGCTTTATGGTATTTAGATGTTTAATCATGATTAGAGAAACCTTTTCCCACTCTAAAGTTATGAAGAAAGTTACACAAGTTTTCTTCAAGGCCAGGCACAGTGGCTCACACCTGTAATCCCAGCTCTCTGGGAGGCCGAGGCGGGCGGATCATGAGGTCAGGAGATCCAGACCATCCTGGCTAACACAGTGAAACCTTGTCTCTACTAAAAATACAAAAAAATTAGCCAGGCGTGGTGGCGGGCGCCTGTAGTTGCAGCTACTCGGGAGCTTGAGGCAGGAGAATGGCGTGAACCTGGGAGGTAGAGCTTGCCGTGAGCCGAGATCACACTACTGCACTCCAGCCTGGGCAACAGAGCGAGACTCTGTCTCAAAACAAAACAAAACAAAACAAATATAAAAATTAGCTGGGCACGATGGTGCATGCCTGTAGTCCCAGCTACTTGGGAGGCTGAGGCAGGAGGATCACTTGAGCCCAGGAGGTCCGGGCTGCAGTGAGCCAGGATCGTGCCACTGCACGCCAGCTTGGGTGGCAGAATGAGATCCTGTTTCAAAACACACACACACACACACACACACACACACACACACTTTTTTTGTTTTGTTTTGTGTTTTTTTTTCTGAGATGGAGTTTCCCTCTTGTTGCCCAGGCTGGAGTACAATGGTGCAATCTCGGCTCACTGCAACCCTCACCTTCTGGGTTCAAGTGATTCTCCTGCCTCAGCCTCCCGAGTAGCTGGGACTACAGTTGTGCACCACCACACCCGGCTAATTTTGTAATTTTAGTAGAGACGGGGTTTCTCCATGTTGGTCAGGCTGGTCTCGAACTCCTGACCTCGGGTGATCCGCCCGCCTCGGCCTCCCAAAGGGCTGGGATTACAGGCATGTGCCACCTTGCCCGGCCAGAACTTAACATTTTTTTACAAAAGGAACTACTAAATGATGAACAATTTCTGGAGATGGAATGGTGGCAATGTTTGTACAACAACGTGAATATACTTAACGCCACCGAACTGTACACTTAAAATGGTTAAATTGGCCTCGTGTGGTGGCCACCGTGCCCAGACTAATCACCGAATCACACCTGGGATCCTAGCACTTTGGGAGGCTGAGGCAGGAGGATTGCTTTTTTTTTTTTTTGAGACGGAGTCTGGCTCTGTCGCCCAGGCTAGAGTGCAGTGGCGCGATCTCGGCTCACTGCAAGCTCCACCTCCCGGGTTCACGCCATTCTCCTGCCTCAGCCTCCCGAGTAGCTGGGAGTACAGGCGCCCGCCACCTCGCCTGGCTAGTTTTTTTTTTTTTTTGTATTTTTTAGTAGAGACAGGGTTTCACCGTGTTAGCCAGGATGGTCTTGATCTCCTGACCTCATGATCCACCCGTCTCGGCCTCCCAAAGTGCTGGGATTACAGGCTTGAGCCACCGCGCCTGGCAAGGAGGATTGCTTGAGGCCAGGAGTTTAAGACCAGCCTGATCAACACAGCAAGACCCTATCTCTGAAAGAAGATTTTTTTTAAGTTAGAAAAAAATAGTTAAAATGGTAAATTCTACATGATGTATACTTTACCACAATAAAAAGTAAACTTTGGGCTGGGCACAGTGGCTCATGTGTGTAATCCCAACACTTTGAGAGAATGAGGTGGGAGGATCACTTGAGCCTAGGAGTTCAAGACCAGCCTAGGCAACAGAGCAATACCCTGTCTCTACAAAAAAAACAAGGAAAATTAGCTGGGTGTGGTAGCACCAGCCTTAGTCCCAGCTACTCAGGAGGCTGAGGTGGGAGGATCACTTGAGCCTGGGAGGTGGAGGCTGCAGTGAACTGTGATTGCACCAGTGAACTCCAGTCTGGGTGACAGAGTGAGATGCTATCTTATAAAACAAACAAATAAATAAATCAAAATTTTAAAAATTAGGCTGGGCGTGGTGGCTCACGCCTGTAATCCCAGCACTTTGGGAGGCCGAGGTGGGTGGATCACCTGAGGTCGGGGGTTCGAGACCAGCCTGGCCAAAATGGTGAAACCGTTTCTACTAAAAATACAAAAATTAGCCAGTGTGGTGGCTCATGCCTGTAATCCCAGCACTTTGGGAGGCTGAGGCAGGTGGATCATTTGAGGCCAGCAGTTCGAGACCAGCCCAGTCAACATGGGAAAACCCCGTCTCTATTAAAAATACAAACATTGGCTGTGTGTGGTGGCTCGTGCCTGTAATGCCAGCACTTTGGGAGGCCGAGAAAGCCGGATCATGAGGTCAGGAGATCGAGACCATCCTCGCTAACACAGTGAAACATCATCTCTACTAAAAATACAATTAAAAAAAAAATAGCCGGGCATGACGGCAGGCACCTGTAGTCCCAGCTACTCAGGAGGCTGAGGCAGGAGAATTGTTTGAACCTGGGAGGCGGAGCTTGCAGTGAGCCAAGATTGCGCCACTGCACTCCAGCCTGGCAACAGAGTGAGATTCCATCTCAAAACAACAACGACAACAACAACAAAAAACTAACCATATGTGGTGGTGGGCACCTGTGATCCCAGCTACTCGGGGGGCTGAGGCAGGAGAACCACTGAACCCGGGAGGCAGAGGCTGGAGTGAGCTGAGATGGTGCCACCGCACTCCAGGCTGGATGACAGAGTGAGACTCCGTCTCAAAAGTAAATACAGCCGGGCGCAGTGGCTCACGCCTGTAATCCCAGCACTTTGGGAGGCCGAGGCGGGCAGATCACGAGGTCAGGAGATCGAGACCATCCTGGCTAACACGGCAAAACCCCGTCTCTATTTTAAAAAATACAAAAAAATTAGCCGGGCGTGGCGGTGGGCACCTGTAGTCCCAGCTACTGGGGAGGCTGAGGCAGAAGAATTGCGTGAACCCAGGAGGCGGAGCTTGCAGTGAGCTGAGATGGCACCACTGCACTCCAGCCTGGGCGACAGAGTGAGACTCTGTGTCAAAATAAAAAAATAAATAAATACTAATTAAAAAATTAAAAAGATAACATAACTGTGCGATTAGTAACAAAAGCCTACTATGGAAAGAATGCAGTTGGGTTAGAGCAGCGACACCGTAAAGAGGAGACGCTCACAGCTTCTCTGGAGGCTCCCAGCGCATCCCAGAACCCCAAGTGCAAAGTGTGGGCCGGGACAAGGGAAGCAGCTTTCCCATCCCCTGGGGATGTCTTTCTGCAAACATCCTGGGGACGTGGGACATTGTCGCTACTGCTGCTATTTCTTGGCACCTGTTTCTGCAGCCAGGTTGCAGGCATCACTGTGTCTGTCTACCCCAGACGGCAGCGTGGGCCTCAGCAAGGAGGCGCCTCCCAGGTGGTCAGAAGTGGGGGTCAGAGATGGTCCGGGAGGCTGCCCCCTCGCTCCACAGCAAGAGGCCACTGGGCGGCTGCCTAAATCCCCAGGCACGCGGTGGTAAGGATGACACCCAGAAGATGCACAGACCTCCCTGTCCTTGCTCCTGAGTCCCACCTGAGCCGAGAAACAGGCTCCCGAGTCCCACCTGCGCCGAGAAAACAGGCTTCCCAGAACCCTGGGCAGATGCCGTGGGTGCCCTGGTTGGCCAGGCCTGAGACTCCTTTTCCCGCAGCGCTCAGAGGAGGGCGGGACTTGGGGACCCAGAAGCTTGGTAAGGGGCTCACCCTCCCCTCTGAGGGACTCTGGACGGGTCCCCACTCCAGCCTGTCCTCCACCTGCGACAAGAAGCAGAGGCAGCTCCCTCAGGGACCGGCTCCCACCTGAGGATCCCTCACAGGACTCCTTGGGCCAGTGGTGCCCTAACCCCATCCTGGGCCTGCTGTGGCCCCCTGGCAACCAGCAGCTGGGGCTTTAGAAGGGGGCTGGCCCCACTCACAGAAGCTGTGACCAGTAGCCGCTTATCCCCATTTTTACATTGCTGGTTTGCTTGTTTTGTTTTGTTTTTTGAGACAGGGTTTCACCTTGTCACCCAGGCTAGAGTGCAGTGATGAAATCATGGCTCACTGCAGCCTCCACCTTCCAGGTTCAAGCCATCCTCCTGCCTCAGCCTCCTGAGTAACTGGGACTACAGGCACATACCACCACGACCGACTACTTTTTGTAATTTTTTGTAGAGATGGGGGTCTCACTATGTTGTCCAGGCTGGTCTGGAACTCCTGGGCTCAAGCGATCCTCCTGCTTTGACCTCCCAGCGTGCTGGGATTACAGGCATGAGCCACTGTGTCCAGCTGGCCTTAATGTTTTTTATGTTTGTAGAGACGGGGAATGGGGGAAGGGAGGTTTCGCTATGTTGCCCAGACTGGTCTTGAACTGCTGGCCCACAGAGATCCTCCCGCCGGGCCTCCCAAAGCGCGGGGATTGCAGGTGCGGGCGGGGCCCGCGGACCCCCGGGCAGGAGAGGAGGGCGTGCCCGCGGGGGAGGGAGGGGGCGTGGCCCCAGGGGGGCGGGGCGGCGTGACGCGCGCGCCGCGGATCCCGGAAGCGGTGTCAGATGCTGGGGAGCCGGGCGGGCGGGCGCGGTGGCGGCGGGCGGCGGGGGGGAGTTGTTGTTCTTCGTGAAGTCGGAGCCCGAGCGCCAGGCGGCGGCGGCCGAGGGGAGCGCGAGAGTGAGCGCCGGCGCGAGGACAGCGCGTGCCCGCGAGGAGCCGCCGCGCGCCCGCGCCCTCCGCGCGACGCCAGGTGAGGGGCGGTGGAGCAGCGGGGACCGGGCCGCGGCGGGGACGGAGACCGGGACGCGGGGCTGGGGCCACCTGGCCGCTGAGTCACGGCCGCCCGGGGGCGCGGGCCGAGGGTGGCGGGGTTGGGTGCGCAGGGCCCGAGACCCCCATGCGGCCCCCTACGCGGCCCGCGCACCTGCCCAGTTGGGCCCAGCCCCGCAGGCCCAGGGGGCTTCCCCGGGACGCGAAGCTCTCTGCCCTGCACGTGCCGCCCGGGCCATGCTTGCTAAGCCCGGGGCCCTGGGGCGTGGACCCCAGACCTGGGAACAAGGGAGTCCACGCGGGTCGGCGGCGCGCATTGTGCCCGCGCCTTCACACCTGCGGGGGGCGGGGCGGGCGCCACGTGCGGGCGGCGCGGGGAGGGCGCGGGCGCGTGGATTCCCCGTGCCTTCCGCCCCAGCGTGGCTTCCGCGTGCGGCCCCGGCCTGCCCCCCTCGCTTCCTCCCGGTGACGGGCGGCGCTGCGGCCAACGCGTGCCCGTGGACGGGGTGGGGGTAACCGAGTCTCCCCACAGGCAGGATCCTGGGACTGGTGTTGCTTTCAGCCGCCCACCTGCCAGGGTTGCTGGAAGGAAGGCCGTGGGGAGGCAGGAGGGGAGCAGGTGACAGGGGCCCCAAGGCGCGTGTCCCTTTGCTCACATGTGGGGCAGGGGCTCAGGCCTCTTCCCGCTCCCACTGCGTGGGTTCTTCTGTGCCTCTTGTCAAGTTCAGGAAACTGTGTTATGTGCCCGTGACGCTGTGTGTGTGTGTGTGTCTCTGTTTGCACAGCCTCAAGATCCTGGGGGGGTGGGTCGAGGCGCCGCGGAAAAACCCAGAAAGCCAGGACCCCGCCTGGCCTTGGCCCTTGACCTGGGTCCCCCTGGGGTACAGCAGTGGCCCTGTGCTGTATTCTCACCCTCACACCGTGTGTGTTCATGTTTGCAGGGCCTCCTGTGTCCCTCTCCCCGTGTCCTGCATCCCTGAGCATGCTGTTTCTTGCTTGTTAGGCGGCTCTTGTAGCTGAGGCAGAAATCAGATCCACCATTCATTCACCAGGTGACCCACAGGCAGCCAGCCACTCTCTGGCCAGGTGCCTGGCCTTGGGAAGATCCTGGGACTCAAAACGCCCCCCACTGCGGGACACCGTGGACTAGGGGATATCACTGTGGTTCGGCTCCGGCACTGCCCTTCCCACCCCTCTGATTCTCCAGGGTGGGCTGCCAGGTCTCTACTGGCACTGAGGTTTCACTATCACAGTGTGTTGTTGTAAGGGGGTCTCCAACATGGAGTGGGATGCCCTGTGCAGCTTCTCCAAGCCCAGTGTCTTCAGGGATGTGGAGTATTGAAAGAGCTGTGGGCGGGGTCTGGAGAACATAGGTGGGCTGTGCAGGTGTCTGGGACACACCTACACCCTATTTGGGCGTCCAGTGCCATTTAAGAGAACATCTCCCCTTCTTAGGTAACCCAGTAGGAATGTCTGAGTTTGACCTTGGGAGAGGGAGTCTGCTTTTTAAAACTAGACCTTTCATTATTCCAAAATAAGACATTTACTAAAGCAGAAAAACAAACCAGGTTTCTCCTGCCTTTTATCCTTGAGCTGAGCCAGGGCTTTGAGGGGCTGGTTCCCTACAGCATTGATTCCCCAGGTGCTGGTAAACCCGGGAGCCAGCGTTTACCAAGAGTTGGGGCTGTCGGGGCGCCAGCCTTTGTGTGCACCCGGGAGGCCGCTGTTAAGTGAGACCGTCTTCCGGGCCACTCTGCTGTCTACAAGGCGTGCGCTTTCACCCACGGGGCTCGGCGATGGCTGCGTTTGTTTACAGTCTCCAGCAAAGCTGTTTGCCACCCAGACCGAGAAGAAGTTGTGCCTGTTCCTGTCCCAGCTGTTTCTGAGTCTAAAGGTTTCTGGAGTGGACTTTCTGGGTTTCGGGTCCAGTCCACACGGGAAATGGAAATCTGGCCAGCTGGGAGAAGGCTCCGTGTGGCTGCCTCTCAACAGTAAACAGTGACTCACCGCTCTGTCCCCACCCTCCCTGCTCTCCTCGAATGGAAGATACCT
Organism: Macaca thibetana thibetana; assembly: GCF_024542745.1. Lineage (NCBI taxonomy): Eukaryota > Metazoa > Chordata > Mammalia > Primates > Cercopithecidae > Macaca > Macaca thibetana. The sequence continues at coordinate 146,912,751 of NC_065580.1, forward strand.
TTCCCCGCTATTTATTTTTGCCTTTTATAAGTCACAGACTCCGTCATGTTTCCGCTTTCCTACAGTTTCAGGAAACTGGGAGTGTCGTCTTAAAATCATAGAGCTTTAGAGCAGGTACAAATGAACCTGAGAGGTCACACGCCCCACCCCGACCGGCCGCTGTAGATGAGGAAACCCAGGCCGTGACGTCTGCTGGCCTGTCCCAAGGGCCGGTGGGGTCTGGTGTAGAACCTGCCTGCTTGTCCGCACTGCGCGTCGGGCGTCCTGGGGAAGGTATTGGGGTGGAGACTGCCCTCTCGCTGCCCTCCCGTGCGGGGCCGGCTCATCTCGTACAGCGGGAGGCTCGTATGGGGTGTAGGGAAGACATGCTCCCTGCTTGCGAGGAGCTCACCACACCACGGGGAGGGCCCCGTCCCCAGAAGGATCTAGAACCAGGCCTTGGTAGAGGGTGCTTGCCTACGCAAGGAGAGCAGTGGGGAGCGTTTCTGGAAGAAGCAGGGCTTGAGGGGGGCAGGGGGCCACATGCTCTCTGCAGATGGGGGTGATCAGAAACCTGAAACGGCGTTGGGGTGAGGGGGTCGGGGTTTGGGAGGAACCCCAAAACTTTTGACTGCCTGTGGGGCTGCGTGGGGGGCACCAGGATCAGGGTGAGGGTATCCCTTTGGCAAAGCTGTGGTCCACACTGGAGAAGCTGGAGGCCGGAGCCTGGGCAGGTGCTGCGGGTTCGGGCGGGAGATGCTTGAGGGCTGGGATCAAGCCCGGTTGGAGCGTGGACGAGGAAAAGAGACAGGGGTGGGGGCAACTCCGGTGAGTGATGCGGTTGGGGGCTGGGGGGCATCTGGGCCCCCCGGAATGCCCCTGGTTGGACTTGGAAGCTGGAAGCGGATTGAAGCCCCAGGGTGGCCGGGGAGAACAGGACGCTGACGGGAAGCTGGAAGCCGAGGACAGGAGGATGGTGTGGTGGGAGCCAGGGCAGGGACTGGAGGAGGTGTGGTGTGTTCTGCAGTTTGCTCTCTGCTGCTGCAGCTGCCTGAGTCACCTCTGGATGTAGCGGAATGACACAGCTTCCTCAGACTGCAAATGCAAGGTGACCAGACGTCCTCCAAGCCAGGCGGACAGTCGTGGCTTGCTGGAGGGCAGCCAGCCAGGGCCAGGCTGCCGGCTGGTGCGGGCCGAGCTGGGGGGTGCCAAGTGGGGTGCCTCCCGCATTTCCCATGTCCAGGACAGCCAGACAGTGGGGGTCCTCATCCTCAGTAGGAAGGGTGTCTGGCTGGTCTCTGGGAGCAGCCGGGCTGCAGTTAGTCGGTTGACACCTGTTTGACAGGTGCCCACTGGGTACCAGTGCCACAGTGGCCCCACCTACCCTTGTGGCCCCCTGTGGAGGGTACTGGCTTGGGGTCTCTGGCAGAAAGGCTCCTGGGAGAGGCAGGTACACCCTGGGCGGCCTCTGGTTTTGTGGATTGCACCTGTCGTGGGAGTCACTGGTGAGGGAGAGCGGGAGGGTGCTTACTGCTGTGCTCCTGGATTTCTAAACCCGAGTCTCGAACACAACTCCCGTCCTCCATTCCTGGTCTTCCTCCCACCCCTCCTCCCTCTCCCGCATCCCACAGCCTCGGAGACCCGTGGAGGATAGAAGTGGAAGGGCCGCTCCGTCTCGGTCAGACTGGCTGGGTGGCCACGGGGGTGGGGGGTGGGGTCTGCCTTGTCATTCACCCCTTGGGAGAGAACAAGTGACCCATCCAGAGCCCCCATGCCGGCCTTGGAGAGCGAGCAGCGGCCCTGATGCGTCCTCTCATCCGGGAAGAATCAGAGCCCTGAAGCTGAAATCCCCGTTTCTCCATGGGCATCCACAGCCAGGACTGTTTAGAGGGGTCATCCAGCCATCAGCTGTTCAACTCACTTTTGCACTCTCTTTTTTTTTTTAAGAGACAGGGTCTTGCTCTGTCACTCAGGCTGCTGGAGTGCAGTGGTGTGATCACAGCTCACTGCAATCTCGACTTCGTGGCTCAAGCAATCCTCCCACCTCAGCCTCCCGAGTAGTCGGGACCATAGGCGTGTGCCATCACACCTGGCTATTTAAAAATTATGGTTTTTTCAGGAGATCGAGACCATCCTGGCTAACACAGTGAAACCCTGTCTCTACTAAAAAAATACAAAAAACTAGCCGGGCGAGGTGGCGGGCGCCTGTAGTCCCAGCTACTCAGGAGGCTGAGGTTGGAGAATGGCGTAAACCCGGGAGGCGGAGCTTGCAGTGAGCTGAGATTCGACCACTGCACTCCAGCCTGGGCAACAGAGCGAGACTCCGTCTCAAAAAAAAAAAAAAAAAAATTATGTTTTTTTTTTTTTTTTAGAGATGGGGCCTCGCTCTGTTGTCCAGGCTGGTCTGAAGCTACTGGGCTCAAGCATTCAGCCTCCAAAGGTGTTGAGATTACAGGCAAGAGCCACCGTGCCCAGTCCCAACTTTAAGGAGAAACTGTTCCCTCCTGGACCCCAGAGCAGGTCCTTCTCAGCTTGTGCCAGCACAGCAAGAGATGCCAGGGCTGCCAGTCCCCCACTGAGCAGGGCCAGACCCATGGGTGACCAGTGAGTATTAGCTGGGACTTAAAGAGTTAAAAATGGCTGGGCATGGTGGCTCATGCCTGTAATCCCAGCACTTTGGGAGACTGAGGCAGGAGGATCACTTGAGTCCAGGAGCTCGAGACCAGCCTGGGCAACATGGTGAGATCCCGTCTCTACAAAAAAGTTTAAAATTCTCTGGGTGTGGTGGTGCCCACCTGTAGTCCCAGCTGCTCGGGAAGCTGAGGCAGGAGGACCTCTTGAGCTCAGGAGGTCTGCAGTGAGGCAGGATGGCACCACTGCACTCCAGCCTGGGTGACAGAGTGGGACCTTGTCTCTAAAATGAAAATTAAAAGGGAAAACATGATCCTCCGGGAGCTGAGGTCGCTGCCTGGGGCTCAGCTGCTCCCGAAAACACAGTTCTGGGTGGCTGACCCTGGCCTGCCTGCCCTGCCACCGGGAGCCCCGGGCTCTGGATCGTCACCCTCTGCAAGGTGCCTCCCTGGGCGGAGCTGCCCTGCCCTGCGCTTTATGGAGCCCAGGCCATCGGTCTGGATCCTAGAAGGGGGCGCCCAGCGTCCCGGCTTCGTCACTTATCCCCAGCTGCAGCCGCAGGAGTTGCCTCCATCTGAGGCTGCTGGCGGTTCCTTTTCCTTGAGAGGAAATGATTCCCCCGCTGAGCCTTGTTTAGTTGTGCGTCACGTTGAGGTGTCTGGCCTTGGGTTGAAAACACTACCTCTTCCATCAGAAAACCGGTCACCTAAGAGCTGTTCCAAGTTATAGGTGGTGCTGGAGAACTTTGCTGCCCAGCGCTGCTCCAGGGATGTGGGGCGTGAGCGCTGCAGCCTTACCTAGGTCGGCGGTTGGGGCCTCACAGCAGAAACTCAGACCAGACCTGGCCACCCAGGCCCCCCGCTGTGGCGCGGAACACTGCACTTCTCTGATGACTCCACCAAAACTCAGAGGAGCTCAGGGGCGCCAGGTGCTTGTGCGTGGCGATGCTGGCATTTTGTTAGCTGGTGGGTGTGAGACAGAATGTGAGGGCATCGTTCCTTGGGGGCTGCTGGAGAGGAGCTTGGCTGCAGTGCTGACCAGGTGCTGATGCGGTAGCCCCTGCCTTGGGTCTGTGGTAGTGGGAAGCCGGCGTCACGGGCGTCTCTGGGACCCCAGGCATGCTCTCCCCCTGGATGACACCCTAAGGCTGCGTCTCTGGTCCTGGGGAGGTAGCCATTTCTTTTTTTTTTTTTTTTTTTTTTAATTCTTTTTTTTGAGATGGAGTCTGGCTCTGTCACCCAGGCTGGAGTGCAGTGGCCGGATCTCGGCTCACAGCAAGCTTCACCTCCCGGGTTCACGCCATTCTCCTGCCTTAGCCTCCCGAGTAACTGGGACTACAGGCGCCCGCCACCTCGCCCGGCTAGTTTTTTGTATTTTTTAGTAGAGACGGGGTTTCACCATGTTAGCCAGGATGGTCTCGATCTCCTGACCTCGTGATCCGCCTGTCTCGGCCTCCCAAAGTGCTGGGATTACAGGCTTGAGGCACCGCGCCCGGCCGGAGGTAGCCATTTCTAAGTGTGCTCTGGTGGCCCTTGAGGCCGTGTGAGGTTGGACAGGTCACAAAACCCTGTTTAGGGCAGTTGTCATTTTTAGATCAGTTGCTTTACAAACTTTTTTTGCACATACAAAACTCTTCTTTGAATCTCCTTCCAAAAGCAAGCTGTCATCTTTCTTGCCTCTGATGTTTAGAGCAACTTTAGGTTAATGCTGCTTGGATTTATTTTGTGCATGGTGGGGAGAGGTAGGTGCCAGCACCATCCCATCCCGTGCTGGGTTCCTGAGAGAAGCTTTGCCACTTGGCTGGGCCGTCCCTGCTGCTTCGCCTCTCGGGGGGCACGTGGATGGTCCAGGCTTCCTTGGCGGAGCAGAGTCGTGACCTGCCCAAGGAAGTGGGGGGCACGCTTGTGAGCACAGCATGGGGGCCGCCCAGGACCCCAGCTTCCCCTAGGTCTCTGGTTCCTCGGAGGGCCCCAGTGCAGGTGTGCCTCAAAGGACTGGGGTTTTGAGATGGGCACAGGCGTGCTCCAGCAGCCCTGGCGACCTTGACCTTGTGGAATTAGTCAGCTGCCCCTCCTGGGGTCGCCCCCGGCTACCGCACGCCTCCATGACGTCACAGGGCATCGCGGGAGGCATCTTTTTAGTGGAAAGATCCTCACGCTGAACTCTGCCCCTGGCACCCCGCACGTCACCGTGGCTCTGGCCAGACGGCCCTGTCCCCCAGACCTTCCTTTTCCGCCCAGCTGTGCTGCCATGGCGGGCAGTGGGCCTGGGGGCCAGGGAGCGGGTCCTTGCTGGGTGGGAGGCCCGGGTGTGTGGGAATGCGCGCGCGGCTCTGTAAACATCTGGTGACTCACCGCATAGCTATGTCGTGGCCGGCCTGTGCACTGACGTGCTCACGGTGGAGCTGGAAGCTGTGCCCGCGGCCCCTCCCTCTGACATGGAAAAGTTTCTCATGGTGCTTCCAGCCGCCGGCATTTGCAGGTCCCCACGGTGGCGGAGGCAGCTGGGCCCCGGCCTCTCCACTGTCACCCTTGCCCCAGGGCGGGGTACAGAGGAGCCTGGAGTCCCCCTGGCCTTCCCCGGGACTGGCTGGTGCCATCCTGTGCCATCTACATTAGCGCCCTGAGAGCAGCCGGCCTTGGCAGAGGCAGCGGACCCAGCAGCCTGGCACAGGACCCTGTCTCACCTGGGCGGCCCTCTGGTTGTGGGGGTGGGTGGGCTGTGGCAGGGGGCCCCCATCGGAGGCAGGGCTGGAGGGTGGAGGGATTTGGGCCGAGGGCTCCCTGGCCCAGGGTGTGGGGAGGGTCCTGGGCCGGCAGGGAGGGCGGGATGGGGTCACCCGCCCCGTGGTGCCCATGTCCGGTGGAGGTGCTGACCAAGGACACCCCCACCGCCGTGTGCTGCTCTGACGTTCCTGCGGGAACCCGTGTCTGGTATTTGGGGTATGGGAGTGGGTGCTGTGGACCGGTCCCGCAAGCTTCCCGGCGCCTGCCGCCTGCCTGTCCCAGCCACCGGGTACAAATGGGTTTGTTGACTGCCTGCCGGCCTCGTGATGTCTGCGCAGACTGACCTGAAGTCAGGATCGCGTTTGGGCTTCTCGGTTTCCATGACGACCGTGGGGGCTGGCTCGGTCCCAAGGTCGTCATGGCAACTATCGGAGGGCTCATGCCGGGGATGCTTTGGCTGGGTTTTTCATGAATGATTAGAATGTGTGACACAATGCAGACGTGAGGACGGCGGGGGCGGCGGCGGGGACGACTCCCGCCAGACGGTCGAACGCTCGGCAGGGCGGCGGCTCCCCCACCTCCCTGGTCTCTGACTGCAGCCCCTGGACCTGCCGCCCCTCAGGAACCCCACACCCCGTTGGGCTGCAGGGTCCTCGCTCGGGGGCAGCTTAGTTGGAGGTGGTGATGTCACAGCTGCAGCGGCCGGGGCTGTGGTAGGTGTCCCGTGGCCTGTGGGGAGGGCGGGGCGGGAGGGCGGCTGGGGCTCCACCCAGGCCCACCATGGGGGAAGCTGGTGATGGCAGGGGCTCCCCAGAGGCCCCCTCTCGGGGATCCAGGCTGGGTCCGGAGCACCAGAGCCTTTGCAAGGGTAGGGTCGCTGTCCATCGGGGCCCCACGCTCCTCGGGGCCAGCACAGCTGCCTTGTGGTAGGGCGGTTTCGCCACCAATCGGTTTGGTCCTTGGGACGGAGCACCTTGTGCTGTGCAGGTGCAGACGTCTTCTCTGACCTCAGGGAGAGTCAGAACAGGAAGCAGCCACTGCTGGTGCCTGCTGGTCACCCTACGGCGCCGGCAGCTGCAGCCCAGGTCTTCAGGGCAGCAGGGGGCTGCACCTGGCTGCCAGGCCCTGGGGTGGGGGTCCCAGCTGCTCTGTGGACTGTGCTAGACTGTGAGGTGCAGCCAGACCTCCCCCTGGACCCTCGGGCAGAGACAGAGGCCGGGCCAGGATGCCCCACCCCCTGGGAAGCCCCCCAGGACGGGCTGGGCCGGGACAGTGCCCCATCTTGTTTTCAGGGTGCTGTGACCATCCACCCCAGGCTGAGGAACGTCCCTGCATGGGAGGTGGCCGTCCCTTCCGGCGCTGCTGGCCCTGACCTGCGCTGGCTTCTTTGCTTGCCCGTGTTTTCCAGCTACGAGTTCCAGAGAGCTCTGTCCTGGTGACTGTGCCCAGGTTATGACGACTAATCCCAAACCGAACAAGACATTAAAGGTAAGGCTGGCTCCAGGCAGGCCCCGTCTCAAGCACAGGTGTGGGAAAGGCCCCCCCATTCCCAGGGCCGTCCTGAGCCTGTGATGGAGGCCTCCCTGTTGGCAGGAGAAGGGGCTGCTGTGGCCGGGGGATGTTCACAGGAGAGGTGGGGCCAGGATCGGGGACTGTGGTTCCAGGAGATGACTCCCAGGCTCAGGGTGTGGCAGGGTCTGTCCGCCTGGGCTGTGTGTCCGCCAGGCGCTACTGCATGAGCTCACCCCCCGACTCCAGGCGTGGGCAGACTGGCCTCTGGTGAATGGGATGCTCCAGCTCCTAGGCCCTGGGCCCACCTGTGCCTGGCGCTTGCCGCCTCTGCCATGGGGCATGCCTGTGGGCTGGCTCAGTCCCAGCAGCAGGACCCATGTGCTCCAGGTCCTCGTGGGCTCTGAGGCTGTCGGTAACCAGGAGTGACCGATGTCACCGCTGGCTTCTCCTGTTCAGAAAGGGTCCTGTGGGGCCACAGCCGTCACGTGGGCTGCCTGTGTGCATGGTGTCCTGTGGTCCCTGGTGTGGACGGCAAAGGCCAGCCCCAAAAGAGCATGGGCATGCAGGGGCACCGCTGGGTCCCTGTCCACCCCCGTGCCGGTCCCAGGCAGACACCCCACGTTCTCCCGCTGCTGACCCCGTGCTGTGGCCGTCCCCAGGTCAAGAAGGAGGCGGGCGAGAACGCTCCGGTGCTCAGCGATGATGAGCTGGTGTCCATGTCGGTGCGGGAGCTGAACCAGCACCTGCGGGGTCTCACCAAGGAGGAGGTCACCCGCCTGAAGCAGCGTCGGCGCACGCTCAAGAACCGCGGCTACGCGGCCAGCTGCCGCATCAAGCGGGTGACGCAGAAGGAGGAGCTGGAGCGGCAGCGCGTGGAGCTGCAGCAGGAGGTGGAGAAGCTGGCGCGTGAGAACAGCAGCATGCGGCTGGAGCTGGACGCCCTGCGCTCCAAGTACGAGGCGCTGCAGACCTTCGCGCGCACCGTGGCCCGGGGACCCGTGGCGCCCTCCAAGGTGGCCACCACCAGCGTCATCACCATCGTCAAGTCCGCTGAGCTCTCCTCCACCTCCGTGCCCTTCTCGGCCGCATCCTAGTGCCGGCTGGGGGCGGGGAGCGGCGGGCAGGCGGGTGGGGGCGCGCCCCTCGTACCTGTCACTGGGACGCAGACTCGACATCCGAGTCCAAGCGTCCAAGCGCAGGCCCCTCAGGCGCGGGCGACTCACACCAGGATGAGACTATGGTGCAGGGTGAAGAGTGGGCTCCCGTGGGCCCAGAGCTGCGTGCCGGTCCACACACACGCCCGCCCCCTGCTCCCCACAGGATGCGTCTGTGTGTGGGAATTGGCATCTTGCACCCGTGGGAGTCGGGACATATAACGGAAAGGCCCTCGGGAAGTTCCGCCGCCCCCGCGGGGGCTGCCAGAAGACACGGCCCCAGGAGTTAGGCCCCTGTGGTCAGGTCAGCGTGGGGCTTGTTTTCCACTGCAGCTGGGAGCAGCCTTCGACACCTGCCCTGCTGTGGCCTCCCAGCTGGTGCGGGAGCCCCTCGCTGCCCTGACCGACTCCACAGACCCTGGGAGGAGCATGGATGGTGCGTCGGCAGCTCCGTCCTTCCAGCTGTCCTGTTGCAGTTGCCCGTGACCCGTGTCTGCCTTAGCAGGGGCTTGCGCAAGTGTGCGCGGTGTGGGAGGCCGCCTGCGTGGGGTGGTGTCTGTGTGTGTGCACGTGTGTGTGTGCAGGCCCGTCTGCCATCACAGCACCAGGGCTGAGGGGGCAGGTGTTCACTGGAGGAGGGCCTGTGGGCACGTGTGGCAGAGAGAGTGGCTCATACGTTGTGAGGTCTCCCGTGTGCTCTGGTGACCCGAGGAGGTCGTGCAGCACAGCACAGAAGCCCCACCCACGGGAGCCGACCCCCCAGACACCGACCCCGCAGGCCATCCTGGACCTCAGCGGACACGGACAGGAGCGTCCCATCATTTGATGGTGAGCAGGACTCAGGCTCTGTGTCCTGGAGCTGCTTCTCACCAGCTGTGGTCAGTGCAGGGGGAACGAGGAGGTCTTTTGGGGGCCTAGAGGGGAAGGGCCGCTGCAGTCTAGGGAGAGGGGGTGCAGCCTGGGGGACGTTGGTAGATGTGGACGTGGAGGTGGGAGGGAGAGGACGTTGCATTGGGTGGTGGGAGGAGGCGGGAGCCGTGTGCGAGAGCTGGTGGAAAGGCTTGAGGGGCAGGACCAGGATGCGGCTGGCTTATACAAGAGCTCAGGAGTGAGGCTGGCACTCCGGAGGGCGTGGTGGGCGGGGAGGCGGCAGGCACCAGGCCAGGAGAGCCTCGTGGATGTGGCTCCCACGTGCACACCCCCAGGAGCACAGCCACGAGCTGCAGGTGTGGCCTTGGTACTCAGTCCTCCCCCGGAGCCTTCGCCTGTTCCTCCTTCCCCGAGCACCGAGGCACTGGTGGGCTTGGCACTCCACCTTGGGCTTCCTTTTCCTGGAGTGCCACCTTGAGGGTCCCTGCTGTGACTGGGGTATCTGCAGCGGGGGTCGTAGAGCCCCTGCCTGGGGGAGCTGGCGGAATGTGAGCCACTGGCCGGGGGCCGCCACCTAGGACATGCAAGGTGGTGCCTCGGCTCCCTCTCGGCTGCCCCTGCCCATCCAGTAACACCCCCACCGGCTACAGAGCCCAGGCTGGTGCCAGCCACGCTGGGAGGGCGGAGGACAGACAGCCCCGGGGCGGCGACTTGGTTCTGTGTCTACTATTAGAAGTAGTGGGAAGCTGCAGGCCCGCCAGGACCACTGGGTCCCTGTGGAGCAAAGGCCTGCGAGTTCCCAAACAGCCGTTGCCCCCGTGGCCATGGTAGGTAATCCATATTGGATGTCATAAGGACCAGGGGGATATTTAAAGAGAGAAACAAACTATATAGAGATATAAAATTATATTCACAGTTTATCTACAGATTTTTCGTAACAATCTTTCTTTTCCAGTTTGATACTGTAAATCTATCAGAGCAGAGCTTGGGGGCACGGGCACAGGTGGGAGTTGGGAGCAAACCAGAGGCCCGGGCTGCCCACCGTCCCCCTCACCACGGACTGCACCAGGCTGCTGGGCCCCCACAGGACAGGCTGCAGCGGGTGGCCGGTTCTGTCCCATCTTGGGGTTCTTGGTGTCCACGTCTTGTGGGCCGTGGGCGACCACCTGCCCTCGGCCTGTGGTGCTTTGCCGGAGAGGGGACTCCCCGGTCCCCAGGGTGGATGGAGCCGCTGTCACCGCCCAGAGCCGGGCCGGGGAAGCACGGCGCGTTCTGCTTTTCTTTTCGGATCGTTGAAATTTCATTGTCATGATTTAATATATGGATTTTTTTATTTAAGAAAAAGACGAAGGCCTCTTTGCCGCGTGGGTTTGTTTTCTGTCTCTGTGCCTCCGGCTTCCCAAAGAGATCCAGGTCTTTGCGTTTCCAGGGCGTGGGGACCCCTGCCCCCCACGCCCCCACACCGCCTCACCCTGGCCTCTGTGCTACTTGGCAGTTCCATTTCAATATTTATTTTTGTGCTGCTTTTTATCATGATATAAATTATTGAGAACAGATCACATGTGGGCCCGTGTCTGGCCGCCGCCGCCCTGGCCCGTCCCTGCGGCCACCACCTAATTTATTGCCGTGCGTCCTGCTGCTGTGACCGCTTTTGTACCTTTGCAATAAAGAATTTTCTGGTTTCAGACCCTTTCGTTGTGCAGTTGGTGCTTTTGGCTGGGGCTTTTTTGGGCTAAGAACCACACACCCCCCATCCCAGGGGACCCCGCCTGTCCCTCACCAGGGTCAGGATCCGGGCACCATGTGTAAGTGGCTTTCACAGACTGCTGGCCCGTGACCGTGATGCTGGGACAGCCACGGGGGAGGTGCTGGTTAGGTGGCCACGTCCTGGGCTCAGTCTCCGAGGGTCAGGCCGCAGTCCTGAGTGTCGCCATCTGCCCCACCCACAGCCCCCTGTCCATGCAGCCTCTCCCAGTGGAAGGAGCAGAGAGCACCATGGCTGTCAGTGTCCCCCTTCCCCAGGAGATCCCTCACCTAGCTCTGCTGGACTCTCAGAGGAGCCTGCAGGAAGCCGTGAGCAAGACAGGGTCTGTCTGGGAGCAGAGAGCAAAGCGGCCCTGCACAGTGGCTGGAAGCCTGTGGACTCCTCTGAAAAGCCAAGGGCCTGCCCACATGCCGTCGCCGCTTCGCCTGGCCTTCCAGGAGAGCAGCCCCGGCACACCCGGCCCCATTTTTGGGGCTGAGCTGACCAAAGGGTGAATGCCGTTCAGTGCTGGACCACGCAGGGTGAAATCCAAGGTGGATTTTTTTGAGACATCTTGCTCTGTCACCCAGGCTGGAGTGCTCGTGATCACGGCTCACTGCAGCCTCAACCTCCCGGGCTCAAGCAATCCTCCCATCTCAGCCTCTTGAGTAGCTGGGACCGCCGGCATACACCACCACGCCCAGCTAATTTTTGTATGTTTTTGGAGAGATGGTGTTTTACCATGTTGCCCAGGCTGGTCTCGGACTCCTGGGCTCAAGCAATCCACTCGCCTTGGCCTCTCCAAGTGCTGGAATTACAGGCATGAGCCATGGCACCTGATCATAATCCCACCTCTCAGCATCTGTGTGGCCTGGGGCCAGTTCCCTCCTTCCCAGCCTTGCTTCCTGTGAGGTGGGCGTGGAGGTGACTGCAGCAGCCGGCATGAGGGTTGAATCTGTGCTGGGGCCACAGCAGCCTGAGCTTGTCACTAGCAATGGCAGGGATGGCACTTTCCCCAGCTAAGTCAGACCTCGCCTGTGGCCCACCCTGCGGCTCTGGGCCCAGCCTGCTCCTCCTGGGGGAGCTGGTGGGTGTGAGTTGGGGGCACAGAGCCCCAGCCCCGTGTGGGGCTCCTGGAGGCCACGGACAGACAGGGAAGCTGTGAGAGGAGACGCCACCCCGCCCAGCCGTGCAGCCTGCACCCTGGCCAGGCCAGGGCCCCCAGGGCTTCTACCCTTTCTTGTGGATGCTGGGGATTTTCAGCTGGACCATCTCCCAGATGAGGACACTGAGGCAGGAGAGGTTAGAGAGGTTGGTGGGGGCATTGGGCCAAGACACGCGGCTCCTGCCTGCCTCGAGACCCACTCCTCTGTCGGGGCCTGTCACCGGGAAACCCCTTTTTCTGCAGCGATGATGACACTGGAACCATGCTGGTCTCCGTCCTTCCCCCTCTCATGAGCCCATGCTCCCTCTCGAGGCGGGTTGAGCCCTGGCCTGGACCGCCCCACACTGCCTCCGTCCATGCCAAGCGGGCTCAGCCCTCGGGGCTTTGAGTCGTGTTGGAAAGAAGCAGAGCAGCCTCACCCACGGGCAGAGGCGTCTGTGAGGCTCAGGAGGCAGCGGGGAGAGAGGGCCTCCGTGGAGCGGGCTCCCGGTGTCCGAGTCCCTGCTCTGTGACCCCAGCCTCACCCGCGGGCAGAGGCGTCTGTGAGGCTCAGGAGGCAACGGGGAGAGAGGGCCTCCGTGGAACCGGCTCCTGGTGTCCGAGTCCCTGCTCTGTGACCCCAGCCTCACCCGCGGGCAGAGGCGTCTGTGAGGCTCAGGAGGCAGCGGGGGGAGAGAGGGCCTCTGTGGAGCCGGCTCCTGGTGTCCCAGTCCCTGCTCCATGACGCCAGCCTCACCCGCGGGCAGAGGCATCTGTGAGGCTCAGGAGGCAGGGCGGAGAGAGGGCCTCTGTGGAGCCAGTTCCTGGTGTCCGAGTCCCTGCTCTGTGACCCCAGGCAACTTGCTCCATCTCTCTGGGCTCAGTCGCCGTCCCAGCTGGCGTGAGCGCTGAGCGTGTCAGTTTCCTGGCACAGTCCTTGGCTGGTCCAAGTGGGCATTTGGTGGAAACTGACTTCTCCCCTGTCCTAAACCGCAGGCCTGAGGGGCTGCTGACATAGGAGCTCAGCCCCCAGCACCTCAGCCTCTGCCGCCGGGAGCCCACGTGGTGTCTGGGTCTCCAGAAGGGGAGCCCTCGGTCACGCACCCTCCAAACACAGATTTCAGCAACTCGATCTCTAATGGGGTGGCCTTCCCCAGGGCAAGGGCAGAGCAAGCCTAGCGTCTGGCCAGTGCCCCCAGCCTCCAGAAACTGGCCCTTGGCAGCAGGTCCCCGGGGAGCACCACGCCCCCACCTGCTGACAGAATGAGACACGGGGGCTGCCTGGTGGGTCTCTCCCTATGGGGGTCCAATAAGGCAGGTGGGCATCTTTGCAGCCACGCAAGGAGGAGCTCGGCCTATCAGACAGCCCGGCCGGGCCCTGCAGACCCACTGGCCTTGGATCCCCATGTCCCCAGCCCAGGAAGCAAGAGGCTGGGAGCTGGCCCTCTGTTGCCTGGACCCCACTGGTCCGTGCCCGCCTTGCTGAGTCCCTCGGAGACTCCAGGTCCTGCTGTTCCCGGTGGCCGTGGCCATGGGTGGGGGCAGCACAGGTGGGAGCCGCGGTCCCCGGGTGGTACCCACTGGGCCTCCCTGTCTGCTCTCCATGCCCAGTGCCTGAGCCCCCCAGGCCTTGCCCACTTCTGCTGCCCCTGCCCCAGCCCCCACCCAACCTGTGCTGTGGGCCCCAGATACACAGAACTGACTGCCACCTGCAGGCCAGGTCACTGCACCGTCCCCTGAGGGGCCCTGGGCCTGGGGGGTGCCCTGCAGTGACACCCCTCACCCTGGGCCAGCTGTGTGTCCTTCCAGAAGCCCCCTTAGTTCCTGGGCGGCTGTTGTTCTCGCCGCCGGGATTTCCAAGGCCTCTTAGGCGCCTCCAGCTTCCCGAGGGCAGGGCACGTGTCTGAAACTCGGCTCCTCAAACCCAGGGCCCCACCTGGCACGTGGAGGAAGAAGAGAAGGGGAGGAGGCAGGTGCCCAGGCGGGAGCCCCCTCTGTGCCCCCTGGGAGTGCCCCCCCAGGTACTCAGGGCCCTGCTCTCACGGCCTTGTCCCCTCGCCATGAGTGGGGCTGGCACAAGGCCCATTCTGGAGGAAGCAGAGGCTCCCAGCAGAAAGGCGGCAGCTGTGATCTCACAGCCCAGCCTCTGCCCTGCACTGCCCTGGGCCACGAGTCTGCCCACCCCAGTCAGGTGGGACCCCTTTCTCGCATGCAGACTCTGTGACCCCCACCACATCCTGCTCCTCAGGCTCAGGCTCTGCGAGAACAGAAGCCAAGACGCAGTAGAAAATCCAAGGTGTTTAGGCCAGGCGAGGTGGCTCACGCCTGTCATCCCAGCACTTCGGGAGGCCAAGGCGGGCGGATCACGAGGTCAGGAAATCAAGACCATCCTGGCTAACATGGTGAAACCCCGTCTCTACTAAAAATGCAAAAAATTAGCCGGGCGTGGCAGCGCGCGCCTGTAGTCCCAGCTACTTGGGAGGCTGAGGCAGGAGAATGGCATGAACCCGGGAGGCGGAGCTTGCAATGAGCTGAGATCACGCCACTGCACTCCAGCCTGGGCCACAGAGCAAGACTCCGTCTCAAAAAAAAAAAAAAAAAAAGAAAAGAAAATCCAAGGTGTTTAAATAAAAATAAGAGCACTTCCCACAGCCCCGCGGTGCTGGCCAGCCTCATGGGCACCCGGTGGTTCCACAACCCATTCCAGGCACACGCTCCCCTGGGTGGGCGCCTGGCCAAGGCTCCCCTGTGGCTGGTGTGTGAAGACATGTGGGCCCTTCTCCACTTGCCCACGATGGCCACAGCAGGCTCCGAGGAGGCCCAGCCCTGGCCAGCTTGTGTGGACCTCACCGGTCTTCGGCACCCGGAGCTGCTGACTGTGTCAGGGCCCGGCTGCCCAGCACCCCGGCTCCCCTCCCTCCAGCTGCCCAGCCTGGGATCCGTGCGCTGTCTGTCTCCTGAGTCAGGGAGTCTGGCCCACTCATAGCTCCCGTGGGGCCCGTACAGCCAAGGCCCGGCAGCCACGCTGACTCCCTGCCCCACGGTGGCCCCTGGGGCTGATGGCCAGGTGATCCCGGGGTCCCCAGGCTCTTCTGATTGGCTCAGGTGCCCTCTCCTTGGGCGGCGGGCCCACCTGGGTGCCTGGCAGGGCCATCAGGTGCCCTGACCCCCGGGCTGGAGGGAGGATGGGAAATGGGCTCCGAGGGCCTCGCAGGAGGGCTCTCAGGAGAGGCCCCCACCTTTGGCAGGGTTGATGGGTGGGGGGCCCTGTTCTTCCCCAGAGGCGTGGGCAACCTGGGTCCCTAAAGCACCAGTGGCCAAGGTCCCCCTACAGGTCCTCCGAGAGGATGAGCATCCGCTTCTCCAGGCTCCGGCTCTTCCTGCCCCTGCCAGAGCTGCCGCCGGGGTGGGTGCCGGGCCTGGGCGCCTCCTGCGTGGCCTGCTGCGTGTAGTGCTGGTAGGCGGGGGAGAAGTTGTGGATGGCGTCCTGCACGATGTCCTGGGGGCTCACTGTCTCCCTGAGGCCACTGGAGATGCTCTGCATGGGTGCCGGGGGTGCTGGAGGAGGGCAGCGTATGAGCCCCACCATCCCCCACTGCGCTCCAGCCCCCGCCGGACAAGCCCCCTCAGCCCCACCTCCCAGGATGCCCAGGGCTGTGGCTCCTGCATGTCCAGGTCTGGCCTCGGCCAGTGGAGGGTGACCCCAGACCCCTGGACCCCAGCCCAGTTTGCTCCACCCAGCACCAGGCCTATTCCTGGCCAGACCCCTGCCAAGGACCACGTCCCCTAGAGTTTCCGAGGGGCTCCAAGCAGCGGAGTACGCCTTTGGCTGGCCTGGGGTGGGCACCCTGGTATCTCCACAATGACTGATGAGAAGCCAGGCAGGCCACAGGCTGTCCCCGCCCTAATGGGGGGCGTGCCTGGCAGGGGACACCCATCCCCCATCACCATCGGGGTCTGGGCCCATCTGGACCCCACACAGCCCAGGTCCCTGTCCGGAGCCGGATGCCCTTTGGCCATCTCCCTGCCCAGCGAGCTGGCATTCCTGGGCCTTGAGAGTGGCACGGACACAGACCCGGTGCCCAGGGCAGGGCTGTGCGCCCTGGCTGGAAGGCAGAGCGTACCTGGCGAGTTCTCCTCCTTCTCTGCATACACCTGGCAAGGGAAGGCATAGCGCAGGGCCACGGAGGCAAACAGCATCTCCACGCAGATGATAAAGTTCTGGTAGCCAGCGGCCAGTGTGCCGGCCCCCAGCCTGTTCCCACCGCTGGTCTCCACCTCTGGGATGACCCCGCACCGCTCCAGGACGGCCAGCAGCAGCCCTGCGGATGCCACGGCTGCTCAGCCCCAGCCCCGGATGGGGTCTGCAGGGGAGGAAGAGGCCCTGGACCCCGCAGTGGTTCCTCTGACAGGTGCCGTGACCCTGTCCGTGTGGTCTCGTCCCACCCCAGGAGACTGAGGTTCAGGGGGGCAAGGCGCCTCCAAAGTCGGGGGTCTCAGCACAACAGGTGCTCAGGAGCTCTCCCGGGCCCGCCCTGCCGCTCCAGCCCCAAACCTTGGGCCCGTCCCCAGCTCCTCCCTGTCTGGTGGCCATCCTCCTCTGCCAAGGTGGGCTGTGAGTTCCCTGGCCTGGCAGGGACCGGGACTCAGGAAATGCCACTGTGGGCTCTGTGCAACCTCTCCCCACTGACTGTGGGCCCAGACCTGCTGGCAGGACCTCCCCACTCCCCCTGTGCCCGCAGGCTCTACCCTGGCTTCCAGCTGACCTGTGCTGCCGCTGGGGAAACTGAAGCTCGGGGGAGCTGGGGAAGGGGGCGTGAGGTGACCCCAGGCTCTCTGGACTGCAGCCCCCGCCTCGGCAGCATCCCTGCCCCACACACCTTGCCAGAACGACAGGAAGATGACGGCTTTGATGGTGAGGAACTTGAGGACAGGCTGGAAGGGCCGCAGGAGCTCCCTGGTGGTGAAGTAGAAGAGGAACAGGGCGTAGAGGGCGAGGCTGACAGAGGCATTGTAGATGAGGGTCACATAGAGGTAGCCGCTGCGGACACTGGGACAGACGGGAGCTGTGGTCAGGGCAGCCCCACGACCCCGCCACCCTCCCCACCCTAGAGCCGCTGCCGCCACCGCACCCTCGGCCTGGCTCCCACCCTGAGCTTGGGAGCATGGGCCCTGCAGGGATCCTGGCCCCGATCTGATCCTCACTTCAGGGCCTGCAGGAGAGCGTGGGGAGCTGGGGGTGGCTGGGGGGCCTATGCAGGGGTAGGGCAGGGACACGCTGCCATTCTCCCTACTGGCCCTGCTCCTCTTTGTCCCAGGATCCCATCCTCTGTGCAGGCAGCATCCAGGCTGCCTCTGCCGGAACGCTGCCTCCCAACCCTGTCCACCTGGCCACTGCCTGAAGGTCCTCTATGTGGTGGACACACAGGTGTCATTCCCGTGTGAGTGTGTGCACACATGTGTGTGTGCACAGATGTCGTGTGCACATGGTTGGGGTGCATTGTGGTGTATGTGCACACATTGCGTGCATGTGAGTGTACATATGTGTGTGGTTGTGGTGTGTGCATGGTTTGCGCACATGCTGTGTGCATGTGTGAACATGTGATGCACCTGTGTGATGTGTGTGCACAGGTGAAAGCACATGTGTCCGTATGTGAGCATGTGTGTGGTGTTGGTGAGCATGCATGTGGACCTTGGCAGGGGTCCTTCCTGTGCTGGGTGGCTGGCTATCTGCTCAGACAACAGGTCGGGGTGGACCTTGGCCCCGTTGGCCCAGGTGTCTTTAATACCAAGAGTGCTCAAGGCTGGGGCCATCACTGCCTGGCCAGAAGCCCTGAGGTCCTCAGCACAGATGCTGGCACAGACGCCAGACTCACCCCGGCCATGTCCTGTGAGGGGAGGTCCAGGCCCCTGGCCTTGGCAGGCACTGAGGTCCTTGTGGAGAGGAAGTGGGTACCTGTCTTGGGTGGGGTCCCTAGCCCAGCTGGACGCCAAGCCCGCCTCGTTGGGCCCCATTGCCGGGCCCCGGCCCAGTGCCCACCTCATGCCAGGCACCCCTGAAGCTCCCACCTTACTTGAGCCCAACTGGATGCCAAGCCCGCCTCGCTGGGCCCCACTCCTGTGCCCCAGGAGACCCAGTGCCCACCTCATGCCAGGTGTCCCCGCAGCTCCCGCCTTACTTGAAGTCCCCGTCGTGGTATTTGCCAAATGCCTGGAGGATGATGGTGGTGACGGCCATGACGGGCTTCACCAGGCAGAACTGCAGAGTGGCCTGGGGGCGATGGCACCCGGTGGGCCTGGGGCCAGGTCCCCCAGGGGCCCAGGAATGGGGGTTGGGGCAGCCGGCAGTGAGCAGCCCCCTGACACTGGGTAGGGTGGCGCTGGGCTGGCCAGGTGGGAGGAGGGCAGGCAGGGCTGGGCGGATCCCCTCACCTGCTTGCAGAAGCGCAGGAACCCGATGGAGTAGGTCATGCCCCGGAGGCAGCAGGTGCCGTAGATGCAGCTGGACCTGCAGGGGACATCCCTGAGCCGGTGCGGGAGAATGCAGCCCCAGTGCCGCCCAGGCGCCCAGTCCCAGGTGTGTGGGGTGTGTGGGCTCTGGGGTGAGACGCTTACTTGATGGGCTTTCCCCGAATCTCAGCCATGATGGCACCCTCGCCTCCCAGGTACTGGAAACACAGGCTTAGGAAGCTGTAAATGACAAAGGCTGCAGGGAGTGCAGAGGGGGACCGGCCGTGAGTCCTGAGCCGCACCGGGACCCCGTGGCGCCCATCTCACTAGGACAGGAGGAGGCTCGGGAGGGGCCGGGCCTGGCAGATCACACAGCAAGAGGCTCCTGATGGGCCCCATCCCCAGCGGGGCAGCCTGAGAGGGTCAGGGTGCTCCTTCAGGGGCCCCGCTTTCACCCCAGGCCAGGGCAGGTCCACCGAGCCCCTTGCACGGAGGCTGTGGGGTCATGGGTTCCAGGCCTGCCAGCGCCACTAACCCCAGCTGTCCTGGCAGCCCCTCCGACAGGGGCAGGGAGAGTGGGGTGCCCTGGGGGCTGGCCATGGAAGTGTGTCCATGCATGCAGGCCCCGGGGAGTCTCTCCCTCCGCTCCCCCGACGGATGCCACCCAGCGCCCACCTTCATAGCAGTCCCGCACAGAGTCAAAGTAGACGTAGTACTGGTGGTCTCCCAGGAGGAGGAGGCTGAGCCAGGAGTCGAAGGCATAGATGGGCACGATGAGGAGCAGGCGGATGATATAACGCTGTTCCTGTGGCACTGTGTAGGAGCGTAGGTGCAGGTAGATCTGGGCGCAGGAGGGTTCGGGTGAGAGCCGGGCCTGCCCGGTACCCTGCACCAGCCCAGGTGAGCCGGGAAGGAGGTGGGGTGGGCGCGGGCCACCAGGCACCTTCTATGTTTGCATTTTCTAGTTTTCTACAATGGGCATCCTTATTACAATTAGAGAAAATAAATTATTTGCCTATTGTAATCAGATGCATACTTTTATACTTATTTACTATAAAAGTTCATATAAGTATGAATGTGTAAGTATACATTAAATACATATTTCTGATTACAACTAAAAATAATACACATTTTAAGAATTTACTTTTTATGGCTGGGCGTGGTGACTCACACCTGTAATCCCAGCAGTTTGGGAGGCCAAGGTGGGTGGATCATTTGAGGTCAGGAGTTCAAGACCGGCCTGGCCAACATGGTGAAACCCCGTCTCTACTAAATATACAAAAATTAGCCAGGTGTGGTGGCGTGCGCCTGTAATCCCAGCTACTCAAGCGGCTGAGGCAGGAGAATCACTTGAGCCTGGGAGGTGGAGGTTTCGGTGAACTAAGATTGCGCCACTGCACTCCAGCCTGGGCGACAGAGCGAGACCCTGTCTCAAAAAAAATATTTTTTTTTTATTATTTTTTTTTTGAGACGGAGTCTCGCTCTGTCGCCCAGGCTGGAGTGTAGTGGCCGGATCTCAGCTCACTGCAAGCTCCGCCTCCCGGGTTCGGGCCATTCTCCTGTCTCAGCCTCCTGAGTAGCTGGGACTACAGGCGCCCGCCACCTCGCCCGGCTAGTTTTTTGTATTTTTTAGTAGAGACGGGGTTTCACCGTGTTAGCCAGGATGGTCTCGATCTCCTGACCTAGTGATCCACCCGTCTCGGCCTCCCAAAGTGCTGGGATTACAGTCTTGAGCCACCGCGCCCGGCCAAAAAATTATTTTTTTGAGAAACATAGTCTGGCTCAGTTGCCCAGGCTGGAGTGCAGTGGCACAATCATGGCTCACTGCAGCCTTGAAACTCCCCAGCTCTAGTGATCCTCCTACCTCAGCCTGCTGAGCAGCTGGGACTACAGGTGTGCACCACCTTGCCTGGCTAATTTTTGTATTTTTTTGTACAGACGGGGTCTCACTGTGTTGCCCAGGCTGGTCTCAAAGTCCTAGGCTCAAGCGATCCTCCTGCCTCTGTCTCCCAAAGTGCTGGGACTACAGGCATGAGCCACTACACCTGGCCTAAAATTTATTTTTTAAATTGGCAAATCAAATTTGTATGCATTTACAGTGTGCAGTGCGATGTCTGATATGTGTGTTCGTGGGGAATGGCTGAGTCAAACCCATTAACATCTCCATTATCTCCCATACTTAGCATTTCTTTGCAGGGAGGACATGTAAAATGTACTCTTTTAGCAATTTTCAAGCATAGAATACATTGTTATTTATAGTAGTCACCATATTGTACAATAGATCTTTTTTTTTTTCTGAATGACTTCCTTGGGCATGAGTGAGGGTCCTGTTTGTTCCTAGCCTGGGAAAGGGAACTCTCACTCATTCCTTCATTCAGCAGGCATTTCTGGAGCCCAGTTAAGTGTCCCACCCGGGGAACGGGGAGGGGACATGTCCTGGTCCTGGGCTGGGCAGACTCTCAGAAGGCAGGTTGGCTTTTGCTGTGGGGGCATCCAAAGGACGTGCACCCTTTGATTCCTAAGAATTTGTCCCTCCCTAGGGGCCGGGCATGGTGGCCCACCCCTGTAATCTTAGCACTTTGGGAGGCTGAGGCGGGCGGAGTGCCTGAGCTCAGGAGTTCGAGACCAGCCTGACCAACAGGGCAAACCCCATCTCTGCTAAAAAATACAAAAATTAGCCAGGTGTGGTGGCGGGTGCCTGTAGTCCCAGCTACTTGGGAGGCTGAGGTGGGAGGACGGCTTAAATGCGCGAGGCAGAGGCTGCAATGAGCAATGATTATGCCACTGCATCCCAGCCTGGGCCACAGAGTGAGATCTTGCCTAAAAAAAATGAAAGCCAATCCCAGCACTTTGGGAGGCCGAGACAGGCGGATCACGAGGTCAGGAGATCGAGACCATCCTGGCTAACCCAGTGAAACCCCGTCTCTACTAAAAAATACAGAAAATTAGCTGGGCATGGTGGCAGGCGCCTGTAGTCCCAGCTACTCGGGAGGCTGAGGCAGGAGAATGGCGTGAACCCAGGAGGCGGAGCTCGCAATGAGCTGAGATCTGGTCACTGCACTCCAGCCCGGGCGACAGAGCGAGACTCCGTCTCAAAAAAAAAAAAAAAAAAAAAAAAAAGGAAAGCCTGGGAAAAAATATGGGTGATTATAATGTTTGCCTTTAAACCTTTCTAGATTTTCCCTTTTTATTTATTTATTTATTTATTTTTAATTATTATTATTATTTTTTATTGAGACAGAGTCTCGCTCTGTCACCCAGGCTGCAGCGCAGTGGTGCAATCTCAGCTCACTGCAACCTCCGCCTCCTGGGTTCAAGTGATTCTCCTGCCTCAGCCTCCCGAGTAACTGGGATTACAGGCACGCACCATCATGCCTGGCTCATTTTTGTATTTTTAGTAGGGACGGGGTTTTCCCATGTTGGCCAGGCTGGTCTCGAACTCCTGACCTCAGGTGATCTACCCGCCTTGGCCTCCCACAATGCTGGGGTTACAGGCGTGAGCCACCGTGCCCGACCGATTTTCCAAGTTTTCTGTGAGGACACAACAAAGGGTCCTCCTGTCTGAGGACCCTTTCAGACAGGGTCAGCCGAGCCTGGGAGCTGGGTGCACCGGGGCCCGTGTGGAAGGCTTTCTGGAGGAGATGCGTGAGCGGCGGCGGGCAAGCAGAAGCGACGTGCACCTGGCTGCTTGGGGTGCAGCTCAGGGAGTTGGGGGAGGTTGGCGGCAGGAACGGACTCTTATCAGTCACACACTCCCCGCCAGTGCCTGGGAGGGACGGCATGACCAGCCATCAGGAGACCTCTCCCGGGGCTGGCGCTGCCTGGCTGGGTGACCTTGACAAGCCACTGTCCTCTCCGGCCCTGGTCCTCCCATGTATAAAGCAAGGGGGATCCAGCCACTCTGTGTCCTGCCTGGGACTCCTCACTCGAGGGTGGCTCTGGAGGTGGGCTCAGGGGTGGGACAGGGCCTGAACTCCAGCTCAAGGGGTTTCCATGAGCCCTGTCTTGACCGCGAGGCCCCATGAAGCTGAAGCCACACTATAGCTGCACACACACAGCTGGTTCCCAGGATTACAGCGCAAAGACGGCCTCCTCCGGGAAGCCCTCTCTGATGGCCTTACAGAAAGGGCCTGCCTCGGCACCACCTCTGCGGCTCTGCACCCTCCAGGCCCACACTCATACACGTCTACCTTTGGTTCTGGTTATCTGGTCACAGCTCACTGCAGCCTTGAACTGGGCTCAAGCGATCCTCCCACCTCAGCCTCCCTAGTAGCTGGGACTACTGGTGCAGGCCTCCATGCCCAGCGAATAAGCAGCTAATCAGCTGTCACGGAGATGCTGCCTCGGAGGCTTGTGGCCATCGGGGTCCCTGCCTGCCAGTCTCCTGATGGCCCCCTGCCCTGGCTCACCTACAGATCCATTCCCTACACCAGTGCCCCGTGCACCCGGGGAGCAGCTCTGCTCTCAGCCCAGCCCTCCACAGCCTTCCTGGGCTACCAGCACCCCGTGAAAGCTGCCTCCCCACACTGGGGTCAAGGGCTCTGGACAAACCCCTGCAGCTGTGTGACCCTCGCTGGCCTGTACACGCCTTCCCACCCCACCCCTGCACACACTGCCCTGGCCTCTCTGTGTATCCGAGGCTCTCAGGTGGGTCCCATCCCTGACCCTCTGCCCTCTCTGCCCACCCCCTACCCTCGGGCACCATTTCCTCCTTGCCCTTGCCTGGCCCTTCCTTGCCACCGCGCCTGGCCGCTTCTCTACCTGGGGGCTGTTCTATTCCCACCTAGGGACTGCTGCGGGTCGGGGGCTGTGTGTGTGGCTTGGGGCTTGAGGAAGTTACTTCTCACCCGTCTCCCACACAGGAGTTCCAGTGCCTCCAGCCAAGCTGTGACCTTTGCTCCCCAGCTCCCTACAGAGCAAAGTCCAACCCCCTGCCAACCCCCCACCAGCCTTCTCCAGGGTGCCACACCTCTGGCGGGAGAAGGCCCCTTCCCCTTTTCAACTATGTGAGCTTGGGAAAGGCCTCTGGTCTCTCTGAGACTCAGTCTTCTTGTCTGTGAAATGGGACCACACTGCTGACCTCAGGGAGCTGGGTGAGGAGCCTGTGAAATAGCCAGGGATGCCTAGGTGGGTGCTCTGCCCTCAGCCTGGCAGAGACCTCCCCATTTTCAGGCCCAGCTCCCACACGCCACGTCCTGGGGAAGCTCATCCCCTCCCCCGTGCCCTGGCCAATCCCACTTCTGACAGCATCTGTAGCAGCAGCACCCAGCGGGGCCAGGCTGAGCCACGGCCACGTCCCGTGGAGACCGGGGTCCTGAAGGAGGCTCGGGGGCGGGAGGGCTTACCTGGTGGCAGGTGAGCACCAGGGCAGTCCACACGAAGATCCCTGAGACACCTCGGGCCAGCGCGGAGGTGAGGAAGAGCCAGGGGGCCCCCTGGGAGCCGTTCCCCATGTGGTCCATCTGCGGCCCAGCTGGCACGGCTGGCGGGGGGTTGGGCTGCGGCCAGGTCGCTGACACCAGGGGGACACCGGCTGTCTCCAGGATCCCTGAGACATTACTCATCTGCAGAGGGAGGAAGGACACACACCGAGAGGAGTGAGGGCAAAGGTGCCGGTTCCCTGCAGCAGGAAGCAGCCGGGGAGGGAGGAGACAGTGAGAGGCTGAACCACCCGCCAGGCCGCGCCCCGCACAGGGACACCAGCGCCAGGCCTGGCTCCCTCCCTGCTCCAAGCTCAGCCACCCAGGCTCACCCCATCAGCCACCTGCGACCTGAGGGCCCCACCTCGGTTCCCCCTTGTAAAACCAGCTTCCACCTCCAAGCCTCAGGTTTGCAGGGAGCCTGCTTCTTAGGAGACAAAGACTGTCTTCCAGTGGGGTGGAAGAGGGGAACCCCTGCCGCCCTGCCTGCCCGGGAGGTCTGGGGAGCAGGCGCAGACCAGCACTGCCTGCCCCGGCAGAAGCTGTGCAACCAGCCCCATGGGAGGAGCGGCCCTCACCGGCTCCCCGGCACCTGCCCACCCGCCTGGGAGCCCGGCTTTGCTGGGGTTCTCGGCAGCCGCAGGCGCCTGTTCTTCCGTCTCCTACAAACCTGCTGGGGTCCTGAGTTCACCCTCTCCCACACTCACAGCCCAGTCCAGCCTCCTCCTCTCCCTCTGGTCTGCGGTCACAGTGCCCAGCTCTACCTTTGCTGGCAGGAAGCACCTGGCCCAGTCTGGGGAGGCCCAGCCTCCAGGGAAGCCTAGCTGGTCATTCTCATGGCCACGTGGCCCCCACTGGTGGCCCCACTGTGGGTGGGGCAAGGCCGGGATCTGAAGGGCTGTGCCAGGCTGGGGCGGGGCGGCCCAGTGCCTCACGTCCCCAGTGGCCCACCTGGGCCCCAGGCTGCAGGCCTGTCTCCTCCTGTCCCCTCCCACGGCTGACACACTATCCTCCTGTCTGTTTGCTGGGTGGCAGCTGGCTCCCAGGAACCTGCTGACCGCCTGGCGCCCTCACCTGCCTGTGCCAGACGGCCAGGCAGTTGCCACCCGGCGGGGACAGGTGGGAGAGGTCTGCGGCAGGCCAAGGAGGGCCGGGCTGCAGGAGGAGGAGTGGAGAGCTAATGGTACAGGGTTTCTCTTGGGGGGTGACGGGGTCCCGAAATGAGGTAGAGGTGGCAGCACACAGCACTGCGGATGGACTTACTGCCACCGAATTGTTCACTTAAACCTGGGTAAACTGATGTTATGTGAACTTCATCTGAATTGAAAAAATAAATCCGTGCCCCAAGAGGTGTGTTGAAAACATTCAAGTTTTCTGGACCGGGCGCGGTACCTCACGCCTGTCATCTCAACACTTTGGCAGGCCAAGGTGGGTGGATCACTTGAGGTCAGGAGTTCGAGACTAGCCTGGCCAACATGGTGAAACCCTGTCTCTACTAAATACACAAAAATTAGCCAGGCGTGGTGGCACGCACCTGTAATTCCAGCTACTCAAGAGTCTGAGGCAGGAGAATTGCTTGAACTCAGGAGGCGGAGGCTGCAGTGAGCTGCACTCCAGCCTGGGGGACAGAGGGAGACTCTGTCTCAAAAAAAAAAAGGAAATATTTCTAGTCTTTGTGTGTCAAGGCAGGACTCGAGGAGTGACAGCACAGTCCCCGGACCCTTTGGAGTCTGGCAAGGGGTTGGGGGCCCTGAGGGTCCCTGTCACCCCCATGCAGAGGCCCCTGTGGAAAAAACTCACCCACCCCAGCTCCTGGGAGAGGGACGTGGGCCCTCAGTCCTACCTCTTGTCCTGTTCTGGTTATGCTTGGGCTCATGCCACCAGGGCCACCATTACCAAGTCCTGCTCCGTGCCCACAACAGATCCACACGCTCCTTGTCCTTCGTCTCCTACCCTCCCACAGCCCTGGGCAACAGGGCTCAAGGGGTCAAGCCTGGAATGACTGGAGCCACTGTTCTCCTTTTATTTTTAATTTATTTCTTTTTTGAGACGGAGTCTCACTCTGACGCCAGGCTGGAGTGCAGTGGCATGATCTCTGCTCACTGCAACCTCCACCTCCCAGGTTCAAGTGATTCTCCTGCCTCAGCTTCCCGAGTAGCTGGGATTACAGGCGCGCACCACCATACCTCGCTAATTTTTGTATTTTTAGTAGAGATGGGGTTTTGCCATGTTGGCCAGGCTGGTCTTGAACTCCTGACCTCAGGTGATCTGCCCACCTCAGCCTCCCACAGTGCTGGGATTTCAGGCATGAACCACCGTGTCCGGCCTGTTCCCCTTTTAGAGATGGGAACGAGGGGCACATCCACGTGTCCAGCATCCTCGAGGGGTCCGTGCAGGGCCCAGGCTGAGGCCCATCCATCCCTGGAACACCCTGCCTGCTCTCCCCAACCCCTCCACCGATGCTGTCCCTCCAGGGAGCCTTTCAGGTGGGGAACAAGCTCAGGAAGTCGTGCCCAGCTCTCAGGCCCGCCTTGCCTGACCTCCCCATCAGTGCCCGCCTGGGCCTGGGCCCAGAGCCACAGCGTGCACACCCTGGCTGGGCCCTCCCGGAGCCCGCCTGCTCCCCAGGCCGGGACCTTCTGAACCAACCAACCCTGCTGTCCTGCAGCCTCAGGTGTCACCCCTGGAGAGACCATCCCCGCTGTCCCATCACCGTCCTCAGGTCCTCAGTGCGTGTGCGACTTCCTGTCCACCTGTCTTGTGTTTGCTGCTGGTCCTCCCTCTGCGGGAGCTCCAGAGCCTAGAGCCATGCCCTGTCCATGCTCGGGGCACGGGGGTTGCGGTGGGGGGCTGTCCGGCTGAGGCGGTGGCCCTGTGGGCTAAGGTCTCTCCTTGGCCGGGCAGGGGTGCTGGAAGGCGGTCCCCAACTTCCGTCCAGCTGCGTTCCTGCTGCAGCCACAGGTACAACTCCCCCCTCCCCCACCTCCCCGCCTCCCTCCCGCCCCGCAGAACCCCAGGCAGACGGCTCAGCGCGTGCGGATGTCGCCCTCTGGCTGTAAGTGTCGGGATCACCGTCTCGGACAACTACGAAGTCAGGATGGCTGGGGGCTTTGAAGGGTGAAGACTTTGGTGCCTGGGCGTGCACAGAGCTGGAGGGACCGAGAAGTACTTTATCCAACTCGCTCATGCTACAGGCAGGGACACTGAGGCCCCAGCCCCTGCTTGATTTGCTTCCAGCCCCAGGCCCCTCCCCAGGCTGATGGTGAGAATGGCTGTGTAGACAGCAGGAAGCACTGTGGTTAGATGTCAGCAGGACCTTTCTGGCTGGAGCCAACAGAGCCAGGCTTCTGGGAGGGCTCTGGCTTTGGGGAGGCTCAGGGCTTGGGCCCAGGACACAGATCGAGGGACCTCCAAAGCTCTGCCTTCCGCCAGAGGCAGATCCTCTGTGGGAAAAGGTGGGGTTTTCTTACAAGGCCAGCTGGGCACTGGGCAGGGAGGCCTGTGGATCTCCTCGGCCCACAGCTGTGCCAGTGGGGAGTGTGGGTGCAGGGTCTTTGCTGTCAGCCTGAGCTGGTTCATGGCTCCTGAGGGTCCCTGACCCTTAGAAGCCCCTTCAGTCGAGGCTGCCCCCTGCCCTGATGGTGGGGGGCAGGTCCAGCGTGGTTTCCTCATTGTTCTCACAGCCGCCCTACCCTGGCACGTCCTTGTTTAGCTGCTGCCTCTAGGAAGGCGTCCCGAGAGCCCGGGCTCTGGCCCTGAAGCCAGGTGCTCTTGCACACTCTAGGAAATGACTTCGCCTTGTCAGGCAGCCTTGACTGTATCCCTTCTCCCCAGCACTGGGCCTCACAGGCCTTTTATAAACCTGAAGCTCTGAAAAGAGAGGAGGCCTCTGCCATCTCCACTGACCCTTCCTTCTCCAGCTTTCTGACCACGTCACTCAGAGACGTCCTCGGCCCTTGGCTCTTTGTCTTGCCTATGGCCTTGGCCAACTTGGCAGGCGCCTTTGCCTCTCTGGGCCTCTGTTTTCTCATCTGTAAAGTGGGTTTACTGATCAAATCCTGGCCAAAGCAGGATTTGGTCAGCGCTGGCCTGCCTGCCCATCTTCTGGGCCACACTCCCCACCTGGCCTGCCTGTCCCCACCCCTGCTGTCACTACCCTGGTCCTGGTCCTGGCCCCACCTTTGCTGTCCCCACCCCAGCTCTCTCTCCATCACCTGCCCACCGTCTTCTGGGCTACGTTCCCCACCCGGCCTGCCTCTGTCCCCACCCCGGCTTTCTCTCTATTACCTGCCCGCCGTCTTCTGGGCTACGCTCCCCACCCGGCCTGCCTCTGTCCTCGTCCCTGCTGTCCCCACCCCAGCTGTCTCCATCACATCTGCCTCTTTTGTCCCCACATCCAGGCAGACCCAGGCACTACCAAGGTTTCTACCAAATCCCTGCCCGAGGTGCCCGATCATTCAGTAAAGCGAACACTCAGGGTTCCTGGGTGTGAACTGCAGCCCCGCCGTTCCCCAGTGTGCACCCCTCAGCCTCCATGTCCCCACCTGGGAAATGGGAGCAGTAATGCCTGCCCTGCGAGGCTGCTGAGTGCACACAGTGAGACCCACAATGCGGGCACACCGTGCTGAACTGTGTGGCTTCCCTCTCTCCCCTACCCAGTGACCACCTGCCTGGACATGTGAGTCCTCCCATTCCTGAGCCCCTGGGATGGGTCCTGCCCTCAACCCCCTGGTTCTCAGCAGGTTCTGGCCCTGCCAGTGTCTACGGGTGGCTCCAGGGTCTCCCCAGCAGGTTCCAAGGCTCTCTGAGCCCTGCACTGCAGCCCCCACCTCCCTCCCCTGCCCCCGCCCAGGCCTGGCCCATTCTGGGCACACTGAGGGACAGCCTCGGTGAGAAAGGGTCCCACGGAGCAGCCAGTCCCCTTCCTCCTCCCCAGGGAGGACACCGGCCCCAAGTCCCACAGAGAGTTTGCGGGGGGCCTGGCTGGAGCCTCTCTGCTGGTGGATCGGTTGGTTCTGACCCCCTTCCACTCCCTGTGGTTCTGAAATGTCACTGAAGTAATTCCTTGAAGAGTGTCACACAGCCCCGAAGGGGGACAAGTGGAGATGGGACCCCGAATCTGAGGCCTGGTGTCTCCCTTACCCCCACCCGTCTCCATCAGGGCCAGCCCTCCTGTGAGGGGCCTGCCTCGTGGGTATCCGGAGCCAGCACAGAGGCTGGACCACCATTCCCAAGCCTCGTGGCAGCCCCCCAGGCAGGGACTTGCCGCAGCCCCCAGCAGGTAGAGGGCAGAGCCAGACCACGGCTTGCAGTCCCATGTGCCCCCCGGCCAAGGCCTTGACCTTCGGCCTGCAGCTGAGATGTGCCTGGGTCTGGAGGTGAAGGGTCAGGCCTGGCCAAGGCCTTCACATCCCCGAAGCAGAACCCGCACTCCCGTCCCACGGCCAGGCAGGCAGACCCCATGGCACTGCCCGGAGAACATGGTTCCCCAAGAGGAAGTGGGTCTTGGCTGAGGGCCCCTCTCTCCTCCCGCCCTGGTCGGCCACCGCTGGCTTTAATGAAGGGGGGGCGCCCTGAGGGGAGGTGCCCTGTGAGGAGGTGCCCTGCGGGGAGGTGTGGACCCCCTTCCACTCCCTGTGGGGGTTGCAGGGCCTTTGTGGGGAGCGGGCGGGGCTTCTGCTGCTGACTTCGTTCTGGTTTGAACACAGGTCCCTGTGGTGGTGCAGGGCCTGGGACCGCACCCCCTACTTTGTCTTGCCCTAGGGTCTGGGGAAGGCTGGTCTCCACATGGTCCTCCCAGCCTCCAGCACAGGACCTCATGCCAGGGTGCGGCCCGTGTCTTGCCGGGGAGGCTCGTGGAGCAGGAAAGAGGGCGAGAAGAGCCGGATGCGCCAGCTCGGGCGCCGTGGACCAAGGGTGCTGGTCTGGGGACGTCAGGAGCAGGGCCTGGTCCCCAGGGAGGGGCAGTCGGGAGGTTGATCACTCTGCCACCTGCCCACGGGGCTTTCTGGCTGATGGAGGCCTCACCTGGCACTGGTGTCATGGCCTCTGCGCCCAGTCACAGGAGGCGGCAGGGCCGGCTGGGCCTGATTTTCCTGGTGGGGGCTGGACACTGACCAAGCCCATCGCAGGACAGACCTGTCTGCCCAGATCCGGGCGACGGGGCCCTCTGACCATTGTTCACTGTGTCCAGGTGTCCGGAGCTGTGGGGAGGCTGAGACGCCGCCCAGCCAGTCCCACACCCTGGCCCTGGCACAGCCACCTCCTGCCCTCATGAGAAACCTGGCTGAGGTCCTAGGCACTGCTCCCCAGTTCCGGGCCGGCTGCTCTGCTGGTACCCACCCCCTTAACCCCTGCCTGCCCATCTCTCTGCAGACGCAGACAGGTACGGCGTACCCCCTGCCTGCCTCCTTCACTGTTGGGTGGAACTCGGGGCGCCTGGGAGCTGCCTCCTCAGGGCTGGCTCATTCGGTGTCCCGGCTGAGCTGCACACCAGGGGGAAGAGGTGACCGGTGGGCACGCATCTCTGACACCCGGCTTCCCAGGCCTGCCCCACCCAGTCCCGTGGCCCTCCCCTGGGGGCCCTGGCCAGCAGTCCACCCACACGGCAGCCCCGGGTGTGAGCGGGAGGTGACAGGGATGGGGCTCCACGTCCTCCCAGCTCTGCTTCTGGGATGCCCCCGGCTCCTGTCCACGGGCATGGCCTCCTGGGAGCCAAGTGGGGCGGGCAGGCAGTGTGGCCTCCTGGTGATCCACACGCCCCCTCCTCACTGGGACCGGGGAGCAGCCCCTACAGCCAGGAGGAGCAGGCCCTGGGCCAGACGCCACAAGCTGGGGCCTGGTACTGGCTGTGTACGGTGTCTGTGACCTCAGGCAGAGCCTGTGCCAGCCTGTGCCTGTCTCCACCGGCACGAGCTATGTGGCAGGTCACGGTGGCTGGGCCAGGGCCTCAGGTTGGCCTCCCTGTCATCTGCCCTTCCAGGGACACAGGCTGCTGCATGGGAGAGCCAGGCTGGCCAGGCCCTGGGACTCGGAGCTCCACTCTCAGCTGGCCTGGCGACCTGGCAGGCAGGTGCAGCATGGGGGGCCCTTCCCTCAGCTTCTGACTCTCGAGCAATTCTGCTTTGCCTGAGCCCATCAGCCTTAGACCCTGGGGCGGGATCGTCCCAAGGATCTGCTCTCTTCCTCCCATAGGTCTCCTGTCCTGTCTTCTGGGGCCCAGCCCCTGCCTCCCTGCTCCCGTCCCTGGTCCCTCTGTTGCCCCCATTCCCAGAGAGTCACCCAAGGCCTGCCTGTACTTCCCTTCACCTGAGGGAGCTGCCAGCCCTGGGTGTGTACGGATTGGGGGCACCCTTTCATCTGGAGCCAGGGTGGGGGGTACTGGTCTGGCCGGGACTTGCCAGGCTGGCCAGAGACCCTGTTTGTTTGGTGTCCAGGTGCCATCCTGGGGCCCATCCTCTGGGGTGGAGGTGGGGCTCAGGTGTTGGGGAACTGTGATTCTCAGAATTTCAATACATTTTTCTTTTTTTCCAGGAGCCCCCACCCCATTGAAGTGCACGGGCCCAGCTTGGACACCACACCCCTCTGGTGTGCACCACACACACACACACATTCTCGCACTCCCACACCCACGCAGCTCACCTCCCTGCTGGCGCTCAGCCTGTCAGGCAGGTTGGCTGAAGGTCTCCAGGCCTAAGAGGGGCAGCCAAGGCGGGGTGGGCCTGAAGCTCGGCCCCCGGCCTCTCGGCCTCTGCTGCCCCCTCCTCACAGCGGCGGGCTGCCTGGGTCCCTGAGAGATGATTACTCCTGAGCATTGGCCTCTCCCCAGACTCAGGAACTCCTCCCAGCCCCACCCCCACCCCACCCAGCCGGCCCTACCTGCCCGGGTACAGCTAGAACAGACCACACCCTCCACCTTCCCCCTGCCTGGATTCTGGGACCCATGTCTGTCCACGTGCCACCCCTGCCTCCTGCCATCTCAGCGGGTGTGAGCCTGGACCAATCTCCTGGTCCGGTGGACTTCAGACGTGGGACCACGCATGGGCTGGGGGTCCTGATGCCCCTTCACGAGTGATGCAGCCCCTGCCTCCCCCTCCCTTCTTTGGGCCCTCACCCCTGAAAAGTCCCATTCGGGAGCCTGAGGGTGTTGTGACACGGCTTGTCACCCAGCTCTGGCCCTGCCCACGCATGCCTGCTACCCGCGTGACTGGGACGCGAGATGCACGCACGCACTCCCATGAGCCTGGAAGCTCGGGTCTCCCACCTGGGTGGGGCAGGACGAGCCCCCATTTGATGGGGGAAGCTGAGTCAGGAGCTGCAGGCCCCTGGCTAGTGGGTGGGGGCAGGGCTGGAGCTGCGGTTTGTTCTGCCTTCCTGGGCTGCACCTTAGATGGCGGGCATCGCACATGGCCCCGGGCCTTGATCTTCCCACCTGCGAAGTGGCCTCCACGACGCTTCCCCTCCTGGGTGGTCGGGGTGAGGTCGGACGGGCAGAGCAGGTGCGTGTCCCAAGTCCTGTCTTCGAGTTCCATGGAATTCTGCTTAGGAACAGCGCGGCTGGCTTCCTTTTCCTTGCAGACCCCTCCCTCCCTCCCCCGCCTTTCCTTCCAGACCCCAGGCTTCCTCCGGTACCCTCTCCCGTCCTGTGTCCTAAATCGTGCCCAGCCAGGGGCAGCTGACCTCTGCCCTCCTCAGCCTGGCACCCACCTTGCCAGCGAGCAACTCCCAGCCCAGCTTCGCATCTTCAGGTGCCGGGGCTTCCGGCTCCTGCAGCCTACTTCGGGGTGTTCTGGGGCCCAGGAGAGCAGAGTCTTCATCAAAACATCCCCAGCTGTGTGCTTCTTTCTTGCTTCTTCTTTTTTTTTTTTGGAGACAGGGTCTCGCTGTGTCACCCAGGCTGGAGTGCAGTGGCGTGATCTGGGTTCACTGCAACCTCCCTGGCTCAGGTCATCCTCCCGCCTCGGCCTCCCAAAGTGGTGGGATTACAGGCATGGACCTTGCGCCCGGCCTTATTTCTGAAAATGACTCCGAATCCCCAGAGCTCCGGCGCCTCTGGTCTTCTCGCAGTTGTTTTGGAATTTACGCACCCTCTCGCTGCCTGAGCCGCCCTTCACCACACGCAAGATGGGTTTTGTTGTTTTTCTCGCTGTGATGCCAAACTATAAAACCAGCGTGGCAGGGCGCCTCTCTCAGTCATTTTCACATCATGCCGGTGTCTCTGGTTCATTCCCATCGGTCAGGCCCTCATTCCAGTCACTTACCGGGGTTCCTGTTCCAATTCCATTCCCAGGCGCTCAACAAGATAGCCGAGGCCGGCTCACTCCGCTGGTCCCCGTGTGCCACTGTCTCCCCCGGCGGGTCATTTGTCATCATCCGTCCACGTGGGCCCAGGGCTCTGTCAACCCCCTGGAGAAGCCGCTTGAAACGACAGCCAAGAACAGGGCCCCCACTAGCTCTTCTTGACCTCCAAGGCCCCCACATCTGCTTAGGAAAAGGGTGGTGGGGAGGCTTGGGGAGGTTCCCTCGCAGCTGAGCAGAAAACAGTGCTGGACGTCACACTGTGTGGGTGCAAGGGCATTGCTTTAGAGTGAACGCTGTCCACTGTCTCGGCCGCAGAGGCTGCCACGGGCCCCGCGTTCATTACTCACAGCATGCCGTGAGTTTCTGGGAGTTGCGATTACAGTCTCTGGGTGAATGCCACAGGTAGCTTGTCCTCCTAAAGCAGACGGCCCTGGCTGTGACCACGGCCGGCTCCACATAGCTCCTTGCTGGAGCAGCGGCCGCTCCTGAGTCATGAGGTTGGGAGCAGGCCCAGAAAGCAGAGGGCCAGGGCCCTTCCACAGCTGCTGCCATCTGACTTACAGTAGAGGAGCTAGCTGGATGGCGGAGGTGCTTAGCCTCGGTCTGCGTTGTTACCGGCTGCCAGGTGGCTGTGAAGGACCTCGGGAGGGCACTGGGGGCCACTCTCAATGACATGCCCATTTCACACCTCCTTCAAGGCAGGCGGCTGTGGGGCCCTGCACGTGACATGGGGCAGAGCTGTGTGGACATCCCAGGAGCCTCCAGGCAACCTGCCTGACCTCCTTAGCCTTTGTTTCTCCACAGCCTACCTTTATCTTTTTTAATGAAATTATGTTTTTTCTTTATATGCCTTTTTAGAGATAGAGACGGGGTTTCCCCATGTTGCCGAGGCTGGTCTCGAACTCCTGGGCTCAAGCAATCTGCCTGCCTCAGACTTCCAAAGTGCTGGGATTACAGGCTCCCGCCTCCACGCCTGGCTAACTTTTTGTACTTTTAGTAGAGATGGGGTTTCGTCATGTTGGCCAGGCTGGTCTCGAACTTGGACCTCAGGTAATCTGCCTGCCTCAGCCTCCCAAAGTGTTGGGATTACAGGCGCGAGCCACAGCGTCCAGTCTCCATGGCCTACCTTTGAAGGGCAGTCGTGAGGGCCCATTTAGACAGGACAGGCCTCCCAGGCTTGGCTCTCAGGAGCCAACGCTCTCCCGAAAACAGAGTGCCGCACCAGACCAGCAGCCATGGAGGCAAAGCCGACCTTGGCCTTGGCAAGAACCATTTCCCTGGCGCAGTTGTGGCATGAAAGAAAAGGAAGCTATGGCCGGGCGCAGTGGCTCACGCCTATAATCCCAGCACTTTGGGAGGCCAAGGCGGGCAGGTCACCTGAGGTCAGGAGTTTGAGACCAACCTGAACAACATGATGAAACCCCATTTCTACTAAAAATATGAAAATTAGCCGGGTGTGGTGGTGGGAGCCTGTAATCCCAGCTACTCAGGAGACCGAGGCAGAAGGCTCACTTGAGCCTAGGAAGCAGAGGCTGTAGTGAGCCGAGATCACGTCCAGCCTGGGTGACAGAGGGAGACTCTGTCTCAAAAAAAAGGAAGCCATGAAGGAGAACCATGGGGACTCCTGACTGGGAGACATGGCCTCCAGGGCACCCTGCAGGGCGATTCTAGCTTCCCCACTCTCTGGGGTGCGGCCTGCTTCTGTGTATGGAAAACGTGGGGGGCCACTCACAGGGTGAGAATTGAAAGGGCAGCCCCGCTGGGAAGGGCGATCCCACAGCCAGTGAGCAGGGTCCACTGTTATCGCTAAAGGACAGGTCAAGAAGCACAAGCCGCTGAGCTGCATCCGGACTCACAGCGGAGCCCCGTCCACGCCATGTCCCCACTGGTTAAATGAGCGAAGCTGTGGCTCTTCAACAAAACTGTCTGGTTTTCATTTGTAGAGACAGGCGTGTATTTAGACAGGCATGTATGTATTTAGATGGGGTCTTGCTCTGTTGCCCAGGCTGGGCTCAAACTCCCAGGCTCAAGTCATCCTCCCTGTCTCAGCCTCCCGAGCAGCTGGGATTCCCGGCATGAGCCACCACACCCAGCAAAAACACCTGACTTTTAGACAAGCGTGAGTAATTATGGGCTAATACCGAACGGCGAAGCTTCTGCCCGGGCACCTGCTCTAAGATATTAATCTGCTGACGTCACGCCTGGCCCCTGGTTCAAGGCTGACCCTTGACGAGCCGCCCCCTGACAGATCCCCTTTCTCTGGCGGAGATCCTGCAGCTGTCCTGACACGTGCTACCCGCTGGGGCCTCGCTCCTGTGCGGACGGTCCTTCCCTTTTCCTTCCATCGACTCCTTCATGGCCCTTAAAATTGTGGGCTCAGATCTCCCAAGAGGAAGACACCAAATGGGATTCAACATAGGACTTCATGAGGGGCTGGCAGACCTCGATGCCAGCCTGCCCGAGGGAGGCTGGGTGGAAGCCCTGGGCCGGGAGTCCTATCTGCCAGGGATGTGTTTGCCTCAGTATCCCCTGAGGTCCCCGCTGCACAGACACTGGTGGGGGCAGCAGGCCTCTGCAAGGGGCCCTCAAGCATCAGTGCTTCCTCCAGGAAGTCTGGCAGGCCCCCCACGTGGGACTCCCCTGCTCTCTTCTTCTCATGCTAACATTGCCTGACAGCCGACTGGGCTGTGAACCCGTGGGGCAGGGACAATGGCTGTGGGTTACCCAGCAGGAACCAGGGCTGTGAACCCGTGGGGGCAGGGACAACGGCTGTGGGTGACCCGGCAGGCACCAGGGCTGTGAACCCGTGGGGCAGGGACAACGGCTGTGGGTTACCCAGCAGGAACCAGGGCTGTGAACCCGTGGGGGCAGGGACAACGGCTGTGGGTGACCCGGCAGGCACCAGGGCTGTGAACCCGTGGGGGCAGGGATAACGGCTGTGGGTGACCCAGCAGGCACTGGGTGCTCAGCAGGTCCTCAGTTTGCTGAAGGAGTGAGCCCTCAAAGAGCCAGTTTCCTTCTGTCCCATCTTCAGCAAACTCACCTTCCAAACTCCTTTGAAATCGGACCAGCATGTGAAATGGCCCCTCCCATCGCCTGTCCTCAAGGGTTTCTGATATTGAGAAAACTGGCCGGGTGCGGTGGCTCATGCCCGGAATCCCAGCACTTTGGGAAGCTGAGGTGGGAGGATTGCTTGAGTTCAGGAGTTCAAGACCTGCCTGGGCAACATAGTGAGACTCCATCTCTACTAAAAATACAAAACTTAGGCGCTCCAGGCCTGAGGCAAGCACCTATAGCCCTGGCTACTCAGGTGGCTTGGCTGAGCACGGGAGGATTGCTTGAACCTGGGAGTCAAGGCTGCAGTGAGCTGAGATTGCACCACTGTGCTCCAGCCTGGGCGACAGAGTGAGACCCTATCTCAAGAAAAAAAAGAAAGAAAAAGAAAATCGCAGAACTTCAGAAGCTATTAGAAATGACTAGGGGTTAGGCTGGGTGCACTGGCTCACACCTGTAATCCCAGCACTTTGGGAGACCGAGGCAGGCGGATCATTTGAGGTCAGGAGTTTAAGACCAGCCTGAACAATATGGTGAAACCCCGTCTCTACTAAAAAATACAAAAAATTAGCCAAACGTGGTGGTACACGCCTGTAGTCCCACCCATTCAGGAGGCTGAGTCTCATTTGAACCTGGGAGGCAGAGGTTGCAGTGGGCCGAGACTGCACCACTGCACTCCAGCCTGGGTAACAGAACGAGACTGTCCCAAAAAAAGAGAAAAAAAAAAGAAGAAGAAAAAGGAAAGAAATAAGCAGGATGCAGGCCTGTGATCCCAGCACTTTGGGAGGCTGAGGTGGCAGGATCACCTGAGGCCAGGAGTTCTGAGATAAGCCTGGGCAACACAGTGAGACCAGTCTGTATTTTTTAAAAAAGGGAATATTTCTTTCTAATTCCACAAACACCCTATGCCCCTGAGGTGTTTCTTTACAGGTACCTAAGGCAGGAAACCCCCAGTTCCCTGGAAGGGCCCGCCGGGCGCTCACTCCGCTCCAGAGCCTTCCTGGTTTCTGTTTTGGGATCCTGTCACCCAACCCAACTCTCCAGTTGCCGCTGTTTCTTGCGAGACTGTCAAAGTCACGCGGGTCAAAGCTCCGACTTCCAGCTTCAGAAATTCCAACTCGGGCACGATCAGTGAAGCTTCCCTCGGAGTGGCTGGAGGGAGAGCCAGGCGGGGCCCAGGTTGCCACTTGTCAGAGGTGTAAAAGCCACCCTGAGGCCAACATCGGCCAACACTGCTCCCCGCAAGACTAAGTCCTGCGGCCTCAGCACAGAAGGACCCCCGCCTACCCCTACACGGAGGTCATGTTCAGCCACACCCCAGCTGCCTACCAGTGAACTCTGGCCACCCACCCCTCCGTGCCCTGCCCTGTCCTGCCGTGCTCCTCCCTCCTGACCTCTGCACACAGTGATCCCTTGACAGGAGCGTCCCCCCTCCCTTGCTATTCAGGATTCAGAGGCCAGCGTCTGTCCCCAGCTGCAGCACAGTAACGGGCACACACAGTAAGATAGTAAGAGATGTCCGCTGATGGCCACCAGTTTCCCAGCAGGCTCAGAGAAGTCACGGGAGGAGGAGCTGCGTGACAGCGTGCACAGGCCCAAGTCTGGGATCCACCTAGTCTCTGGGAACTACGTCTCTCTGCGTTTCTGCCCAACAAGCCCCCATTCCACATGAAGCCCGTGAAACTGAACTCATGCTGTGCGACTGCAATGCCTCGCTACTGTTAGGGACGATGGTGAAGTATTTTGGGATACACATTTGCTTTTAATAAAAAAGAAATTTCCTCCCACAATTGATCCCGTACACGGGGGGCCATGAGCCACGCCTGCTGACTCATTCCTCCAATTCTCAAACACAAGCACGTTTCAGGTCCCAGTGAGATCCATTCACAACTCCCCTGGCACCCGTTCCACCCTCCCCGTCATGCACAGATGATCTTAGTAACCAGAGTAAGAGTCTGCCTGAGACACGAATATTTTTTCCTGGCTCCAAGGGCTAGTGCCAGACAAAGTTCCTCCCTCCACCGGGGAGGGAGGCGAGACTTGAGTCCCTGAGTGGGTGTCTGGGTCCTCAGGTGTCCTGCTGAGCAGTGCGGGGCAGCTGCCTCCAGGTCACCACACCTGGCACACCCGGATCACCTCCCTCAGCGCCTTCAGACCCTCCATGCTTTTGTCCTTCACGGCCACGGCAAGGAGGACTGCTCTGTTTCCAGCTTCTTGAGACACAAATGCTACCAGGTTCTTTGCAAAGACATGGATGAGAGGCTGGTGAAAGGAAGGAGAAGAAACCATTTTAACTGCAAGAAACCTGGTTTTTTCCTCAATGTTTTCATGACGTATCCCTTAGGAACCCAGGCAGGCTTCCCACACCACCATTCACCACCACGTAAGTCCATGCAACCGTGACTCAGCGTTCAGGCAGCACTCAGAACACTCCAGTCACGAGCACATTGCTAAAGACGCATCACTCCATTCATTTTCCCAGCGTCTTTCGCAGCCCCGCCTCTTCTGGCTGTCTCTCATCCAAAAGAACCCAGGAAAGACAAGCCTGCAGAGGTGAGTGCTGTCGAATCTCACATGTGATTTCTGCAGAGGAGAGCACAGCCAGCGGCCCGCTCATGTAATGTACCATGCGAGGGGAGGCGGCTCGAATGACAAAATTGCTACTTCTGCTTGTCTGCTGGATAAAACGCCTGCGGGCTGGACAAAAGCATCCACCAGGGCAAGCAGGGTGCCTTGAGACCCACAAATGCCTGGAAAATGCTATCGCTGTAGGGAGATTTGTCCCCCAGATGCCCCATGTCCTTACCGACAAATCACAGCCACTGAAGAGGTTTATCTTCCTCCCTGGGGGTCCCTTCCTGACCACTTTATTATTATTATTATTATTAGAGACAGAGTCTTGCTCTCTCACCCAGCCCAGCTATTTTTTTCTTTTTTCTTTCTTTCTTTTTTTTTTTTTGAGGCAGAGTCTCTATCTGTTACCCAGGCTGGAGTGCTGTGGCGCGATCTTGGCTCACTGCAATCCCCGCCTCTCAGGTTCAGGCGATTCTTGTGCCTCAGCCTCCTGAGTAGCTGAGATTACAGGCATGTGCCACCACACCCAGCTAGTTTTTATATCTTTAGTAGAAACGGGGTTTAGCCATGTTGGCCAGGCTGGTCTGGAACTCCTGCCCTCAAGTGATCTGCTCACCTCAGACTCCCAAAGTGCTAGGATTACAGGTGTGAGCCACTGCACCCAGCCTCTCTCTCGCTATATCTTTTTTGTAGGCACTTGTGATTTTGTGAAGACGTGTGTGTGTTGTGTTGCCCAGGCTGGTCTCAAACTCCTGGCCTCAAGCGATCTGCCTGCCCAGGCCTCGGAAAGTGCTAGGGTTAGAGGCGTGAGCCACAGTTCCCGGCCAATCCACTTTACCTCATCCTGCCCCAGAAGGACTTTCGTGGTGAGCACAGGCTTGCTGACGTCACTGGCCACGCTGCTGGGCTCCAGGGAGACCAAGGTACCCATCTTCCCGAACTGGGTCACCACCACCAGGATGTGACTGCTGAAGGCCGTGCACACCACTTGGGTGGGGACCCCGCACACCACCTCCGTCTTCTGTTTTGATATCACCAACGGCGTGTCTTCCATGGCGGGGCAGTGGCAGCTTTGATTTAGGTTAAAAAGAAAGGGGGAAAAAAGGAGTCAATCAAACAGTACAGCCTTGGGGTTCCCAAAAAAGTAGCACCAGGCATTGAAACAGAAACGCAAGGAAGTCCATTCAAAAGAAGGGTCCAGGCGCGGTGGCTCATGCCTGTCATCCCAGCACTTCGGGAGGCCGAGACAGGAGGATCACTTGAGGCCAAGAGTGCGAGACCAGCCTGGCCAACACGGCGAGACCCCCATCTCTATCAAAAAAAAAAATATTAAAAATCAGCTGGGTGCGCCTATGGTCCCAGTTACTCAGGAGGCTAAGGCGGGAGGATCGCTTCAGCCCGGGAGGTCGAGGCTGCAGTGAGCCGTGATCACACCACTGCAACTCTAGCCCGGGCGGCAGAGCGATACCCCGTCCCTGAAAACTAAAACATAAGCAGGAGCGGGGCCGCCCGTATAGACTGCGCCTGGGGCTTTCTGGGTTAGGGGATCGACTTGCACGTTCACATTGCCAGGCCAGGCAGTGGCTTCCCGCCCCTCGGCCTCGCCGCTGCCCCGGCCCTGCAGCCGCGGGCCCGGGCCCCCCACGACACGCGGTGCCGAGGCCGGCCGGACTACAGGGGACGCAATCGCCCGAGAGGGACAGCGGGTATCCGCGCTCACCAAGCCGGCGCCGCGCCCGGAAGTGGCTCTGCGTTCGCCACGCGGGCCCGCCCTGTTCGCAGGTTCCGTCCACCTTCCGGAAGTCAGGGCAGCGGCGCTTCTGGTCCCCCAGACTTGGGGCTCCCGGGCTTCTGAGCGCTTCGGGTTCCGCGCTGCCGGGAGGGCTTGAGGGCGCCTTAGAGCCCGACGCCTTTTTTTCAGGAAAGGGCGCTGCGAGCGCCCCCGTCCCGGGCCTCAGCCCCTCTGCTGCAGACCCTCGGGATCCTCGATGGTGGGAGCTCTGCCCCCGCTGTCTGTGTCCAGGACCCCCGAAGCGCAGCGCCTAGGAACCCCCTGGCGCTGCGAGCCCGGCCCTGCTGACCACGGGCTTTGGGCTGGAGTCAACATCGTCACCACAGCGAACGCTTATTTGGCACCGAGTGTGCGCCAGGCATCGTTCTAAGCGCTTTATACACATAACTCATTTCATCTCAGCCACCGGGTTTAGTAGAAGCGTTTCATCCGCGTTTTACAGACGTGTGCAGGTGCAGAGAGCTTGGCCAGGCTCAGGCAGCTGATGGGCTGGGGTTGGCTTCGAACCCCATGCCTTGGTCGCTCCGTGACACGAAGCCCTGGCAAAGGCCAAGAAGGGGGCCAGCTCCATCCTGAAGCAGGATGAGTTCTGGTTCCTCCCAGGGACCCTCCTCACTCCCTACTGCCCAGCCTCAGTTTCTCCAGGCTGGAAGGATTTTTGTTTTGTTTGAGACGGAGTCTTGCTGTGTCACCCAGGCTGGAGTGAGGTGGCCCAATCTCGGTTCACTGCACCTCCGCCTCCTGGGTTCAAGCAATTCTCCTGCCTCAGCCTCCTGTGTAGCTGGGATTACAGGCATGCGCCACCAGGCCTGGCTAATTTTTTTTATCTTTATTTTTAGTAGAGATGGGGTTTCACCATGTTGGTCAGGTTGGCCTTGAACTCCTGACCTCAGGTGATCCGCCCTCCTTGGCCTCCCAAAGTGCTGGGATTACAGGTGTGAGCCACCACATCGGGCTGCTGGAAGTTTTGTTGGCAGGATCGGGCATCTTTAGCAGAGGCT
This sequence comes from Macaca thibetana thibetana, assembly GCF_024542745.1. Taxonomy (NCBI): domain Eukaryota; kingdom Metazoa; phylum Chordata; class Mammalia; order Primates; family Cercopithecidae; genus Macaca; species Macaca thibetana. The sequence continues at coordinate 146,954,102 of NC_065580.1, forward strand.
GAAAGTGATTGGAGCCTCCAGAGCCTTCCTCGGCGGGGGTTAACACCCCTTCAGAACCCCAGCGTCAGAGGCCTTTCTGTCGTTTCCTGACAGCCGTGTCAAGGCCGTATTTTCTGTCTGTATTACCCGAAAGGGGTCCTGATCCAAACCCCAAGAGAGAATTCTGGGTGAGTCCATAAAGTGAAAGCAAGTTTATTAGAAAAATAAAGGAATTGAGGCAGAAAAATAGGGTCTGGAGGCAGGGAACACTTAAGCCGTGACAGGAAATGTCCCCTCCATAGGGTGTACACGGAGTAAATGATTTTGTAACTTTACTCCATCCTCTTCATTTACATAGGGCGTACACCAAGTAACCAGTAGAAACCCCTAGAGGGTATTTAAACCCCTGCAAGTTCTATAACAGGGCGCCTGAGCCGCCATACTTGGGCCTCCCCCACACTATGAGGTGTGCTTTCGTTTTCAAAAAATCTCTGCTTTTGGCCGGGCGCGGTGGCTCAAGCCTGTAATCCCAGCACTTTGGGAGGCCGAGACGGGCAGATCATGAGGTCAGGAGATCGAGACCATCCTGGCTAACACAGTGAAACCCCGTCTCTACTAAAAAATATAAAAAACTAGCCGGGCGAGGTGGCGGGTGCCTGTAATCCCACCTACTCGGGAGGCTGAGGCAGGAGAATGGCGTAAACCCGGGAGGCGGAGCTTGCAGTGAGCTGAGATCCGGCCACTGCACTCCAGCCTGGGCGACAGAGTGAGACTCCCTCTCAGAAAAAACAAACAAACAAACAAAACAAAACAAAACAAAAAAAACCTCTGCTTTTGTTGCTTCATTCTTTTCTTGCTTTGTGCATTTTTTTTTTCTTTTTTTGAGATGGAGCTTCGGGAGTCTCGCTCTGTTGTCCAGGCTGCAGTGCAGTGGTGCCATCTTGGCTCACTGCAACCTCTGCCTCCCAGGTTCAAGCAATTCTCCTGCCTCAGCCTCCTGAGTAGCTGAGATAACAGATGTGCGTCACCATGCCCGGCTAACTTTTGTATTTTTAGTAGAGATGGGGTTTCGCCATGTTGGCCAGGCTGGTCTTGAACTCCTGACCTCAGGTGATCCGCCCACCTCAGCTTCCCAAAGTGCTGGGATTACAGGTGTGAGTCACCGCGCCTGGTCACTTTGTGCATTTTGCCCAATTCTTTGTTCAAGATGCCAAGAACCTGGACACCCTCCAATGGTAATGGAATAAAGAATGGCTACTCCATAGGCAGGGCAGCCCCAAGGGCCGTGGGTTGCCCATTTTTGTGGTTATTTCTTGATGATATGCTAAACAAGGGGTGGATTATTCGTGCCTCCCCCCCCTTTTTTTTTTGAGACGGAGTCTCGCTCTGTCGCCCAGGCTGCAGTACAGTGGCTGGATCTCCGGCCGTGCCTCCCCTTTTTAAACCCTTTATGGTAATGTCCTGGTGTTGCTATGGCATTTGTAAACTGTCATGGCGCTGGTGGGAGTGTAGCAGCCAGGACGACCAGAGGTCACACTCATGGCCATGTTGGTTTTGGTGGGTTTTGGCCGGCTTCTTTACTGCAAACTGTTTTATCAGCAAGCTCTTTATGACCTGTAGCTTGTGCCGACCTCCTATCTCATCCTGTGACATAGAATGCCTTAACTGTCTGGGAATGCAGCCCAGCAGATCTCGGCCTCATTTTACCCAGCCCCTACTGAAGATAGAGTTGCTCTGGTTCAAACACCTCTGACATTTACACCAGCGAAGCCCCTAGGAGGATCTTGACTCCCTCTTCTCATCGTTGGATGACTTCGTATCCAATCCAAGTCAAGTCAAATGAAGCACGCTCCTTCCAATGATGATTTCTGGATGCCTAAAATAAAAGGCATGCATACAGAAAATGATCAAAATAGGCATCAATCAAGGGGAAATTCATTTTTGAGCATTCTTGCAGCCAGTACACAAAAGGAGAGATGATGAGTTTCATGGTTCTAATACTCAAAAAACAGGAAGCATATCAACTTCCCAGGAAAGTCTGTTTCTGTCGGCTCTAAATTTAAACACACATCCACCCACACATACCCCACAAGCAAATTGCCAGTGGATTGCTTTGCCATCTGAAATCTTCAAAAGGTTCACTAGCTTTTATTCACCTGTTTCTTCATTCTCCCTCTCTGTAGGCAAATAGATACAAGAAATCTGATCCTGCCCCCTGAAAGAAAACCCTCTGAAATAAACTTATCACCTTTATAAAAGGGATGTTGAAGAACAACATGGATGCTGGGTTTGTTGTTGTTTTTTGAGACGGAACCTCACTCTTGTCATCCAGGCTGGAGTGCAGTGACGTGATCTCAGCTCACTGCAACCTCCACCTCCCGGATTTAAGCGATTCTCCTGCCTCAGCCTCATGAGTAGCTAGGATTACAGGCACCTGCCACCACTCCCAGCTAATTTTTGTATTTTTAGTAGAGACAGGGTTTCGCCATGTTGGCCGGGCTGGTCTCGATCTCCTGACCTCAGGTGATCCGCCCGCCTCAGCCTCCCAAAGTTCTGAGATTATAGATGTGAGCCATTGCACCTGGCCTGGATGTTGTTTTTGATGACACTGTTAAGCACATATGTGAGGGATTGGTTGGTTGGTTTGGGTCTAGATCCAAGATAAAGACAGTAGGAAAGAAATGAGAGGTGGAAGGTTGTCCTAGGCTGAGGTGGTGGTCCAGGGACTGTCTGGCAGCCCGAATGGATGCCTGGGCAGAATTTATATATCTAGAAGAATGGAAGAAGACCTCATTGCATGCCATTGACTGTTCTCCAGTACCCAAGGGTAACTGAACTGGAAAGAAAGCCTCCCTCAAATGTAAAATGGGAATGTCACAGTGATGGTGCCAATTGTGGGGCAAAGAGTTGGAGGAGTTATTTTGAAAAATGAAAAAAAAGCAAAGTATCTTAAATTTGTCTTATATTCAATAACTTGTAGGTGATAAATGCCATGGTGTGTTCATTTGTAGAACCAGTAAAGAATTAGTCAAGTGCCAATTTGGTAGGATTATAATTTTTCCGACAAATTGTATGATCGCTAGACACGTTATCCTTCCCGTTGTGTGTGATTTTCTGAGCTCCAGGATGAAGAGGATTGAATTTATAAAAACGGGCAAGGATATCATCAATTTCCCCACGAGTCTCTCTCTCTCTCTCCCTTTTTTTTTTTTTTTTTTTTGAGACAGAATTTTGCTGTGTCTCCAAGCTGGAGTGCAGTGGCATGATCTTGGCTCACTGCAACCTCCACTCACCGGGTTCAAGCTATTCTCCTGCCTCAGCCTCTCCAGTAGCTGGGATTACAGGTGCGCGCCACCACCCCTGGCTAATGTTTGTATTTTTTTTTTTTTTTTTTTTTGAGACGGAGTCTCGCACTGTCGCCCAGGCTGGAGTGCAGTGGCGCGATCTCGGCTCACTGCAAGCTCCGCCTCCCAGGTTCACGCCATTCTCCTGCCTCAGCCTCCTGAGTAGCTGGGACTACAGGCGCCCACCACCACGCCCGGCTAATTTTTTTTGTATTTTTAGTAGAGACGGGGTTTCACTGTGGTCTCGATCTCCTGACCTTGTGATCCGCCCGCCTCGGCCTCCCAAAGTGCTGGGATTACAGGCGTGAGCCACCGCGCCCGGCCCTAATGTTTGTATTTTTAATAGAGATGGAGTCTCTCTATGTTGGTCAGGCTGGTCTCGAACTCCTGACCTCAGGTGATCCGCCCACCTCGGCCTCCCAAAGTGCTGGAATTACAGGTGTGAGCCACCGTGCCTGGTCTAGATTCCTGAAACCTTACGCCTCTTGGGAGATAGACAGTTTGGCTTTGCAACTGATGTGCTTTGTACTTCCACAACCTCATGACATGCTCTCCCATCCTCTCAACAGGAAAGATTCTGGAGCTTTGCTGGGAGGGGTGTGTGAGTGGAGACCCGTGAAGTAACAGTTTTTGTGTTACGATGATTTCTGTTTTCCTCTGCAGCCCTGTAATGACAGGAACTCAGACAGTCTGGTCTTCAGACCAGGAGGACTCCCAGGTACGGCAAATCTTAGATTTGGTAAAACTTTAGGCATCAGAATCAACTTCTTTGGCTGTTAATTTTGAGCAACTTGCCTTAGTTTCTCAGCTTAAAAATGAAGATGAAAAATGAGGGTGCCTGTCTCTTGGGATTTAGAGGGGCAGCCCACGCACCGCAGTTCACTGGAACATCATACGAACGTTCATTATTTTATCTATTTTTTTTTTTTTTTTTTGGAGATAGAGTTTCACTGTTGCCCAGGCTGGAGTGCAGTGGCACTACTTCCGGCTCACTGCAACCTCCACTTCCTGGGTTCAAGCGATTCTCCTGCCTCAGCCTCCCGAGTAGCTGGGATTACAGGCATGTGCCACCATGCCCAGCTAATTTTGTGTTTTTCGTAGAGACGGGGTTTATCCATGTTGGCCAGGCTGGTCTCGAACTCTTGACCTCAGGTGATCCACCTGCCTCAGCCTCCCAAAGTGCTGGGATTACAGGCGTGAGCCACTGCACCTGGCCTATTTTGTCTATTACTTTATTTATTTTGGAGACAGGGTCTCACTCTGTCACCCAGGCTGGAGTGCAGCGGCAGGATCATGGCTCACTGCAGCTTCAGCCTCCCGGGCTCAAGCAATCCCCCTGCTTCCACCTCCTGAGTAGCTGAGACTACAGGAACACACCACCACGCCCAGCTAATTTTTGTGTTTTTAGTAGATATGCGGTTTTGCCATATTACCCAGGCTCGGAATATCATAAATTTAGCTGTTACATTTATGATTAACCAGCTGTTCTCCCAATCCTTATAAACAGACCTTGCTGCTCTCTGCCTGATGAGCAGCAGCTTGGGTGCAAATGGACCATATGGCTGGGACGTCGTGGGCCCAGCAGGGCTGGAGTGGTGGCCACCACGCCCTGCACAGGGCCCCCAGGGGCTGCCTGAATGGAATTTTTTTTTTTTTTTTTTGGAGACAGAGTCTTGCTCTGTCGCCCAGGCTGGAGTGCAGTGATGTGATCTCAGCTCACAGCAACCTCCACCCTCCCGGGTTCAAGGGATTCTTCTGCCTCAGCCTTCTGAGTAGCTGGGACTACAGGCATGCACCACTATGCCCAGCTAATTTTTGTTTTTTTAGTAGAGATGGGGTTTCTCCCTGTTGGTCAGACTGGTCTCGAACTCCTGACTTCAGGTGATCCACCTGCCTTGGCCTCTCAAAGTGCTGGGATTCCAGGCGTGAGCCACTGTGTCTGGCCGTGGCCGTCTTGTCAACACAACACCCCCTTGAAGTGTTTGTGTGACACAGTCGTAGGTAGAATCATGTTACTATAGACATGATCATTATTCTCACTTCTCTCAGCCAGACTTTTAAGAGGAGCTGGTTAGCAGACAGTTGGAGATGACATTTGTGATACAGACCAGTGACAGACATTAGACACAGATATTTTATTCTGTTTAGGCTATAGAGGTTTTGGAATGAATGAGGGAAGGGTAGGTGAAAGAAACCCACGTCCAATTGTCTTCTGCTCCTGCAGGGGCGTTGATGGGCTCAAACAAGTGGAAGAAGCCTGGGCTGAAATGATTTCTCTTTCTGGCTTTTTTTTTTTTTTTTTTCTGAGACAGAGTCTTGCTATGTCGCCCAGGCTGGAGTGCAGTGGCGTGATCTCAGCTCACTACAACCTCCGCCTCCCGGGTTCAAGCGATTCTCCTGCCTCAGCCTCCCCAGTAGCTGGGACTACAGATGCCTGCCACCACACCCGGCTAATTTTTGTATTTTTAGTAGAGACGGGGTTTTACCATGTTGGCTAGGCCGGTCTCAAACTCCTGACCTCAAGTGACCCGCCCGCCTCGGCCTCCCAAAGTGCTGGGATTACAGGCATGAGGCACCACACCCAGCCTCTTTCTGGCTTTTTACTCCGTAGTTGTGCTGGCCTCGTTCTCAGATGGCTGTCCCTGGGATATGGTGAAATTGTCTCCCCTGGCCTAGTTACCTCGCCATAGCTTCTCTTGCTCAATAATTCCAGAAGTCCCCGGATTGAATCTCCTTAGACCAGTCTGGGTCACTTGCTTGTCCCTGAACCAATTACTATTTAAAAACTAAATTAATGTAGGGCTAGGCACAGCGTCTCATGCCTGTAATCCCAGTGCTTTGGGAGGCCAAGGTGTGTCTGGAATTGGTTCCTTCCGGTGAGTTCTTGGTCTCGCTGGCTTCAAGAATGAAGCTGCGGACCCTCACGTTGAATGTTACAGTTCTTAAAGATGGTGTGTCCGGAGTTTGTTCCTTCTGATGTTCAGATGTGTCTGGAGTTTCTTCCTTCCAGTGGGTTCGTGGTCTTGCGGACTTCAGGAGTGAAGCCGCAGACCTTCACAGTGAGTGTTACAGCTCTCAGAGGTGGTCTGTGGGGAGTGGCTAGTTCCTCCTGGTGGGTTCGTGGTCTTGCTGGCTTCAGGAGTGAAGCTGCAAACCTTCCTGGTGTGTGTTACAGCCCATAAAGGTATTGGGGACCCAAAAAGTGGATAGCAGCAACAGTTATTGCAAAGAACAAACAAACAAAACTTCTACAACATGGAAGGGGACCCCAGCGGGTTGCCGCTGCTGGCTCAGGTGGCCTGCTTTTATTGCCTTATTTGACCCCGCCCACATCCTGCTGATTGGTCCATTTTACAGAGTGCTAATTGGTCCAGTTTACAGAGTGCTAATTGGTCCATTTTACAGAGTGCTGATTGGTGCGTTTACAATCCTTTAGCTAGACACGGAGTGCTGATTGGTGCATTTACAAACCTTTAGCTAGACCCAGAAGTTCTCCAAGTCCCCACCCCACCCAGAAGCCCAGCAGGCTTCACCTCTCAAAGGCAGGAGATTCGCTTGAACCCAGAAGTTTGGGACCAGCCTGGGCATCACAGGGAGTTCCCATCTCTGCAAAAAATTTAGAAATTGGGCATGGCGGTGTGTGTGTGTGGCCCTAGCTACTTGGGAGGCTGACATGGGAGGATTGCTTGAGGCCAGGAGGTCAAGTCTGCAATGAGCCGAGATTGTGCCACTGCACTCCAGCCTGGGTGACAGAGAGACACCCTGTCTTAAAAAAATAAAATAAAATAGGCCGGGCACGGTGGCTCAAGCCTGTAATCCCAGCACTTTGGGAGGCCGAGACGGGCGGATCACGAGGTCAGGAGATCGAGACCATCCTGGCTAACATGGTGAAACCCCGTCTCTACTAAAAAATATAAAAAACTAGCCGGGCGAGGTGGCGGGCGCCTCTAGTCCCAGCTACTCGGGAGGCTGAGGCAGGAGAATGGCGTTAACCCGGGAGACGGAGTTTGCAGTGAGCTGAGATCCGGCCACTGCACTCCAGCCTGGGCCACAGAGCGAGACTCCGTCTCAAAAAAATAAAAATAAAAAAATAAAAATAAAATAAAATAAAAGATAATAAATGAATGAATGTTAAAGGAACTTCCCACACACATTTGGGAGTTAAAAAAATACTTCAATTACATAATATAATGGGGGTTTCTAAATATTCGAATATTCTTCCCTCCCCCATCTCCCAGAAACTGTGATTCGAAATATATACAATTTTTTTTTTTTTTTTTTTTCGAGACAGAGTCTCCCTCTGTCCCCAGGCTGGAATGCAGTAGTGCGATCTCAGCTCACTGCAACCTCGGCCTCCTGGGTTCAAGTGATCCACCTTCCTCAGCCTCCCAAGTGCTGGGATGACAGGCGTGAGCCACCGCACCCGGCCACGATCCTACTTCTTGACCCTGCAGATTTGTCTGTTCTGGAAATCGTCTATAAATGGAACCATACACTCTGTGGCCGTTTGTGTCTGGCTCCCTTCACTGAGCGTCATGTTGAGGTTTGTTCCTGCTGTGGCCTGTGTCAAGTGCTTTATTCCTTTTGGAGAAACCGATTCCTGCTTGCTGAATAGTTGGGAGGAGTTGATGACATCCCTTTCCAGAAGGGCCCAGCGCAGGACATGGCATGTTAGAGGTGCTCAGTGAAGCTTCCCTCCCTTCATGGGTCACGGGGAGCCGCTGATCATAACAGATGCAAAGACACCCACTGTGATCGATGGTTTTGAGCTCTCCGCACTCCCAGGCTTTTGCAAGAACGCGGAAAGACTAGACATAGCCTGAAGCCAACCTGCACTTCCCGAATTCCCTTTGACGGGCCTGGCAAATGTCAAAACAGCCTCAGTGCCACAGTTCTGGCTACCGAGGTGGGCTGCGATGGTGTAGAGGCTGGACACTGCCGGGCGTGGTGTTTCACACTTAATCCCAGTGCTTCCAGAAGCCGAGGCAAGAGGATCACTTGAGGCCAGGAGTTCGAGACCAGCCTGGGCAACACAGCAAGACCCCGTCTCTACCACACATAAAAATAAAATCAGTGGGCATGGTAGTGGGCATCTGTGGTCCCAGCTATTCGGGAGGCTGAGGTGGGAGGATCTCTTGAGCCCAGGAGGTCAAGGCTGCAGTCAGCTGTGATTGCACCGTTGCGCTCCAGCCTGGGTGACGCAGCTAGACTCTATCTCAAACAAACAAACAAACAAAAACAAAGAAGCTGGATATTGACTCGGAGAAGCAGACACACAATGCCCCTGCAGAGGAGGTGAGGTCAGGGCCGGGAGGGGTGACTGTGGGCAGGTTTCACTGCTGGGCTATAGAGCTTTTTCTTTTTCTTTTCTCCCTTCCTCCCTCCCTCCCTCCCTTCCTTCCTTCCTTCCGTCCTTCCTCCTTCCCCTCCCCTCCCCTCCCCTCCCCTCCCTTCCCCTTCCCTTCCCTTCATGGAGTTTCAGTCTTGTTGCCCAGGCTGGAGTGCAATGGTGCGATCTCGTCTCACCGCAACCTCTGCCTCCCGGGTTCAAGCGATTTCCTGCCTCAGCCTCCCAAGTAGCTGGGATTACAGGCACCCAACCACCATGCCTGGCTAATTTCTGTATTTTTATTAGAAACAGGGTTTCACCATGCTGGCCAGTCTGGTCTTGAACTCCTGACCTCAGGTGATCTGCCCGCCTCGACCTCCCAAAGTGCTGGGATTACAGACGTGAGCCACCGCGCCCGGCCTCTTTTTCTTTTCTTTTCTTTTCTTTTTTTTTTTTTTTTTTTGAGACAGGGTCTTGTTCTGTCGCCCAGGCTGGAATACAGCGACATAATCATAGCTCACTGCAGCCTCAGCCTCCCAGGCTCAGGCGACCCTCCCACCTCAGCCCCCTGGGTAGCAGAGACTACAAGGGCATACCACCACACCCAGCTCATTTAAAAAATATTTTTGTAGAGATAAGATCTCCCTTTGTCACCCAGGCTGCCCTCCAACTCCCGGGCTCAAGCAATGCCCCCCACCTCAGCTTCCCAAGGTGCTCGGATTACAGGCATGGGCCACTGTGGCCGGCCAAGATCTTCCTCCGTGCTGACAGACCTGCAGCTGAGGCCTGGGAGACTCCGTGCCCCAGGGACTCCAGCTTTTCCGCTGGCCTCATCACTGCCTTCACTGTGCCCCCAGCTGGGTTTGACAATCTTGTGGGCCTTGTTGTGTGCCTGTAGAGTTATCGATGGCCGTGACCTGCACACTATGGTTGCAAAGACACTTGAATAAATAGCAGCACAGAAATAGAAATGATTCCAGTGAGAGCGTTCCACGAGACAGAGATGACCTTTAGTACCCAGTTATCTGGAAAGACATGATGAACCACTTATTTTTTTTCTAAACTTTGATCGTCCAAGTTGAGGGTGGGGCGAGGCACGATTTAAGAAGCATCTGCTGCTACGGTTTTTGGAAAAGAAAAGCTTAAAAGCAACCAATTGAAAATGACAGATATTTTATCACAAGACCAAAACCCAGGGTCGTCTGTGTACAATTCAAATTTTTTCCCAAAGGAAATTAATGAATCCTATTAAAAAAAGAAAAACCAAATCCACTTTATAAGGATCCAGGGACAGACTCATCTAGAAAGGAAATAAAACGTCTCCTCAGGGAGTATTTAAAGATGGCTTGGAGCCAGGCGCAGTGGCTCTTACCCATAATCCCAGCACCTTGGGAGGCCGAGGTGGGAGGATTGCTTGAGCCCAGGAATTTGAGACCAGTCTGGGCAACATAGGAGGACCCCATCTCTACAAAGAAATTGAAAAATTAGCCGAGTGTGGTGGCGTACACCTATAGTTCCAGTTACTCAGAAGGCTGAGGCAGGAGGATCACTTGAGCCCAGGAGGTCAAGGCTGCAGTGAGCTGTGATGGTGCCACTGCCCTCCAGCCTGGGTAACAGGTGAGACCCTGTCTCTAAAAAAAAATTAAAGCAGAGACCAGTGGTGTTTCTTGCTGGGCATAGTCTCAGCTCCGCCAGGGCTTTGAGTGCTGTGTGGCCCAGGGATGCCCCAAGCTTTGGAAGTTTTTTTGTTTTGTTTTGTTTTGTTTTTTTGAGACAGAGTCTTGCTCTGTTGCCAGGCTGGAGTGCAGTGGTGCAATCTTGGCTCACTGCAACCTCCACCTCCCGGGTTCAAGCGATTCTCCTGCCTCAGCCTCCTGAGTAGCTGGGATCACAAGTGCCCGCCACCACGCCCGGCTAATTTTTGTATTTTTAGTAGAGATGGAGTTTCACCTTGTTGGCCAGGATGGTCTCGACCTCCTGACCTCAGGTGATCCACCTGCCTTGGCCTCCCAAGGTGCTGGGATGACAGGCATGAGCCACGGAGCCCAGTCGAGCTTTGGAGTTGTATATGAACTGAAGTATTTTGTTTAACACCACGCAGTAAACACAAAGTAAACCCACTGTTGCTGGGCCGCCTTCCATCGTGGCACAGAATTGAGAGTTGAGCGCGTTGCTTTGTTTTCCGCCAAACTTAGCCAAGCTCCAGTCTTACAATCTTTTCGTTCCTAGCATGAGGCTTTCTGTCTTTGTGGCAAATATTGAAGCCTGCCACCTCACCTCTTGCACTATTTGTTTAGTTCTTTAAGAAATGAAACCTTAATCCATGTACAATTTCTAAAAGCCTTTATTTCAATATTTTAAGAAGTTATTTCCCCTGGCAAAGCAGCCGCCCCGTTGCCCGGTGTGGAGCTCGACGACAAAGCTCATTAGCCTGAGTGGAAGCTCATTCATTATTGCTGCGTTTTTGCTCTTCCAGGAGATAACGGAGAGCCAGCGTGCTGCGTGTCACAGTCCCTGGATGAACGTTTGTGGAACTGGATTGAATTAAACAAGACATGCAAAGCAAGTGGTTCGTGAGGTGGTGTGGGGTTGTAGGGATGGGGACTGACATAGCCCAAGCCCTGCCTCGGCCCCACCTCTTAACTTGCTGATGACCTTGGATGATTCCCTTCCCATCCTGGGCCTCTGTTTTCTCATCTGTAAAATGGGCAGATTGGCAATGTGGCCTCCAGGTCTGTATTTCTGTGATTGCCGTGTTTCCTTGGGGGTTCCCATCTGCTCCTAATACTCTCAAACTGGGGTGGGGATGGGGGACCAAGGAGGAAGGGGTGGCCCAGTGGTCCTGCCTGTGGAAGGTAGAGACAGACCTGGAGTTGATTTTGTATAAGGAGAGAGGGAGTGTGGTGGGGTGGGAAGCTGGGAAGAGCCTCACTACCCGAAGGTCCTGTCTGTGTCTGTGGGTGAGTCTAGAGGCCTGACTGCATGGCGGGCCGGACCAGGCAGACTGGACACAGCACGAGCACTTGTGAACACCGGAATTTTCCAAGGCCTTCCATGGCAGGTGGGGAGAGCCCTGCTCCAGAGGCACTGAGCCCTGGGCCTGTGGGGCTTTGCATCAGAGATTTCTGCTTTCGGGAGGCTGCACTCAGACCGTGAAAGGCTTTTGCAAACCCAAACGGCTGTCATTCTGTAAGTGAAGGTACAACTCATAGACGCAGGGGATACTGCTAAATACTACAAAAAAACAAGGCAAATTCAAACTAAAGACAAGGCTGGGCGTGGTGGCCCACGCCTGCAGACCTAGCTACTTGGGAGGCTGAGTTGGGAAGATCACTTGAGGCCAGGAGTTTGAGGCCACCCTGGGCAACACAGCAAGACCGTGTCTCTACAAAAAAATGAATTAATAAGCTGGGCATGGTGCGATGCACCTGGAGTCCCAGCTGCTTGGGAGGCTGAGGCAAGAGGATCGCTTGAGCCCAGGGGTGCGAGGCTGCAGTGAGCTATGCTCGTGCCACTGCACTCCAGCCTGGGTGACAGGAAAGTAAAGGAATAAAAGGGTGGCTACTCCACAGGCAGAGCTGCCCTGGGTGCTGCTGACTGGGTACTTTTAGGGTTATTTCTTGATCATATGCTTTACCAGGGCTGGATTATTCATGAGTTTTCCGAGAATTCCCAGCACCGAGGCTTCCTCCCCTTTTTAGACCATGTAGGGTAACTTGCGGACGTTGCCTTGGCATTTGTAAACTGTCAGGGCACTGGTGGAAGTGTCTTTTCACATGTTAATGGATTATAATCAGCGTGTAATGAGCAGTGAGGATGACCAGAGGTCGCTTTCCTCGCCATCTTGGATTTGGGGGGTTTCAGCTGGCTTCCTTACCGCATTGTTTTATCAGCGGGGTCTTTGTGACCTGTGTCTTCTGAAACCAGTCCTGCGGACCTCCTGTCTCAGAGTCATGTGGTGTGTAGCCTTTCCTGAGTGGTTTCTCCCACTTAGGATACTGATTCAGCCATGTTGTTGCCCACGTCAGTAATTAATCTCTCTCTTTTTTTTGCCGGGTAGTATTCTATCACCTGGATGCACCACCGTTTCTTTATCCATTCTCCTATTGAAGAGATTTGGGTTGTATCCAGCTTGGGCCACTATGAATAAAGCCTCCACTGACCTTCATGTACAGGTGTTTGTGAGAACATAAACGTTCACTTCTCTTGGAAAATACTTGGAATTGGGATTGCGAAGTAGCATGGCAGATACATACTTAATTCTAGAAGCTTCCAAGCTGCTCTCCAAAGTGTGTGCACCACTGTGCATTCCCTCCAGCAGTGCAGGCACGTCTCAGTTTCTCTGCATTCCTGCCGAATAGACATCCATCCATCCATCCATCCATCCATCCATCCATCCATCCATCCATCCATCCATTCACTCATCCATCCATCCACCCACCCATCCATCCACTCATCTATCCATCCATCCATCCATCCATCCATCCATCCATCCATCCGCTTACCCGTGCATTCACTCATCTATCCATCCATTCACCCATCTATCCATCCACCCACCCATCCATCTGCTCATCCATCCACCCATCCATCCACTCATCCATCCATCCATCCATCCACCCATCCACCCATCCATTCATCCATCCACTCACCCATGCATTCACTCATCTATCTATCCATCACCCATCTATCCATCCACCCATCTATCCATCCACCATCCATCCATCCATCCACGCTCCATTCATCCATCCATCCATCTATCCATCCATCCATCCATCCATCCACCCACCCATCCATCTGCTCATCCATCCATCCATCCATCCATCCATCCCTCCCTCCATCTTATCATCTATCCATCCATCCCATCTATCCATCCGCTCATCCATCCATCCATTCATTCATCATCCACTCACCCATGCATTCACTCATCTATCCATCATTCACTCTATCCATCCATCCATCCATCCCTCCCTCCATCCACTCATCTGTGCATTCCCATCCACCCATCTATCCATCCACCCACCAATCCATCCATCCATCCACTCATCCTCCATCACTCCATCCATCCATCCATCCACTCATCCCATCACCGCTCATTCATCCATCATCATCCATCCACCCACCCATCCATCCACCCACCTCCCATCCATCCATCCAACCAACCAACCATCTGCTCATCCATCCATCCATCCATCCATCCATCCATCCATCCACCCGTCCATTCATCCATCCACTCACCTATGCATTCACTCATCTATCCATCCATTCACCCATCTATCCATCCACCCGCCCATCCATCTGCTCATCCATCCATCCATCCATCCATCCATCCATGCATTCACTTATCTACTCATTCATCCATTCACTCACCCATGAATTCACTCATCCATCCATCCACTCACCCATCCATCCACTCATCCATCCATCCTCCCACTCACCCATCCATCCATCCACTCATCCATCCATCTGCTCATCCATCCATCTGCATCCATCTATCCACCCACCCACCCATCCATCCACTCACCTGTCCATCTGCTCATCCATCCACTCATCCATCCATCCACCCACCCATCCATCTGCTCATCCATCCATCCACCCACCCACCCACCCACCCATCCATCCACCCATCTGCTCATCCATTCATTTATTCACTCATCCACTCATTCATCCATTCACCTACCCATGCATTCACTCGCCCATCCATCTACCTACCCATCCATCTGCTCATCCATCCACCTACCCATCCATTCACTCACCCATTCATCCATCCATAAGATAAATGTTTTCTTGGTCATTCACTCGATGAGCATTTTCTGCTGGAAGATGGTCCAAGGCCCCCTGCTACCACCCCCATGAAGATATAAGACAGACAATAAACAAATGGCTGCAGGTCAAGGCAGAGCCAGGAAAAGCAGAAATGACCCCACTGCCAGCAAGTGGAACAGGAGGTAATTTCAAAGCGATTTGAAAGGAAGGAGAAAATGCTCCCCTAGGAAGACAGCTGTGAAAAAGAATGAATTGGGCCCATAAGCAAAGACCTCCTGGAAACGCAGGACCTCCTGCCTGGTGGAGAAGGCCAGCAGTGATGCCGTGTCACCAAGGTCGACTGGGGTGGTGGGGCAGAGTTAGCTGGGACTTCCAGCTTCCAACGTCCACACATATTCTATACGAATTTTTTATAGTTGACATTTTTGTTGTTTTGTTTTGTTTTGTTTTCCACAGAGTCTCGCTCTGTCGCCCAGTCTGGAGTGCAGTGGCAAGATCTCTGCTCACTGCAGCCTCGACCTCTCAGGCTCAAGAAATCTTCCCGCCTCAGCCTCCCAAAGTGCTGGGATTATAGGTGTGAGCCACTGCGCCCTGCTATCGCTAACATTTTATTTTTACAACCAAAAAAGAAATGAAAAGGGAAAATAAGGAAAAATACTTGCAGTAGTTGTAGGCAGGGAGGCTAGCGTTGAACAGACACACCCGTGGTCCCCAGGTGCACTCCGGGAGGGGATTTGAGCTGGGTCCTGGTGGGAATGAGGGCGGGAATGAGGAGCGACTGGACTGTCTCCAGCCACTGGGAAGCCGGTTCGGGAGCGCATGTGTTGCCAATGAACGCCTCTGGGGGGCAGCAGAGGCCACAGAACGCTCCTGTGCGGCGCTGGGGCTGGGCTGGGGCTGGGCTGGGGCTGGGCTGGGGCTGGGCTGGGGCTGGGCTGGGGCTGGGCTGGGGCTGGGCTGAGGCTGGGGCTGGGGCTGGGCTGAGGCTGGGGCTGGGCTGGGGCTGGGGCTGGAGCTGGGCTGTTCTGGGGCTGGGGCTGTTCTGGGGCTGGGGTTGGGCTGGGCTGGAGCTGGGCTGTTCTGGGGCTGGGGCTGGGCTGGGCTAGGGCTGGGTTGGAGCTGGGCTGTTCTGGGGCTGGGCTGGGCTGGGGCTGGTCTGGAGCTGGGGCTGGGGTGGGACTGGGGCTGGGCTGGGGCTGGAGCTAGGGGCTGGTCTGGAGCTAGGCTGTTCTGGGGCTGTTCTGGGACTGGGGCTGGGCTGGGCTGGGCTGGGGCTGGGCTGGAGCTGGGCTGTTCTGAGGCTGTTCTGGGACTGGGGCTGCCCTGGGCTCGGGCTGTGGCTGGGCTGGAGCTGGGGCTGGGGCGGGACTGGGGCTGGGCTGGGCTGGGGCTGGGTCCAGCGTGGGTGGAGAGATGGAGCTGTCTTATTCTCCTCACTCCCTGCTTGCGGGAGGGAGGTCCTTCTCCTCCTCTGAGAAATTATACATCTTCCTAGGAGGCCAGGAGCCAGTTCATCCCTCTGTCTCTCTCTCTCTGTCTCTTTCTCTCTGTCTTTGTCCCTCTCAGTCTCTCTCTCTGTTTCTGTCTCTCTCAGTCTGTTTCTCTTTGACAGATCTCTCTCTGTCTGTTTCTGTCTGTCTGGGTCTTTCTCTTCTCTTTTTCTGCCTACCTCTCTGTCTGTCTGTGTGCCACTCTCTGTCTCTGTCTCTCTCCTCTCTCTTGGTCTCTTTTTCTTTGTCTGTCCATCTGCCTGTCTGTCTCCATGTGTCTATTTGTCTGTCTGTCTGTCTCTGCATCTCTGTCTGTCTCTGTCTCTCTCATTTCTGTCTCTCTTGGTCTGTCTCTTTCTCTTTCTCAGCCTGTCTGTCTGTCTCTGCATCTCTATCTGTGTCTGTCTCTGTCTCTTTCTGTTTCTCCATCTGTCTGTCTGCCTGCCTCCTTCTGTCTCCCATGGCCTGCCTGTCTCTGTCTCTCTGTCTGTCTCTGTCTCTCTGGTTTCTGTCTCTCTTGGTCTGTCTCCTTCTTTTTCTCAGCCTGTCTGTGTGTGTCTCTCTGTCTCTTTCTCTCACGGTCTGTCTCTATCAGTTTCTCCATCTGTCTGTCTGCCTCCTTCTTTCCGTCTCCCTTGGTCTGTCTGCTGTGCATCTGCCTCTGTCTCTGTCTCCTTCTCTCTCTCTCTCTCTCTCTCTCTCTCTCTCTCTGTCTTTCTCTTATCTGGGTCCCTCTCTCCCCATCCAGTCACCTAATGACAAAGCACTTTGTCTTTGGAAGGTGTTGGCATCTGTAATTGACGTCACAAGCACCTGCTGAGCCTGACCCTGTGCTGGCTCTGCAGAGGTAACGGGGACACAGGTCCAGTCCACAGTCCTCTGGGGAGACGGCCAGGCGCACGCAGGTAGACGATTATAAATCAGACAAGGACGTGACTGTTCGGAATCGGGCCCGGGGAGACAGAAGCTGGAATAGACTGTCAAGGCCATAACAGAAGCACACAGCTTGTGTGTGCTGGTGCCGGGTCCTCTGTAGTTGCTGTTATTGGGCCTCAGCCTCAGCTCTGACCTTCCTGGTAGCCCTAGAGAAGAGGGAAACAAGACCGGGCAGCCGGGTTCCTGACTCACTGTCCTGGGCAAGGAATCCACCAGCTGCTCAGCAAAAACGATGCGTTCTGAGTTGCTCACAGCCCTGCGGCTCTCTCCGGGGCTTTCTGAGGGTCTCTGTGGTGTCAGAGCAGTGTGTGGGCACTCTCTGTCCAGCACACGTGTGGCAGGCTCACGCTTTTCCCCTGGGACATAGCTCCAAAGGGCAGGGTGGTAGGATGGGGGGTGGCGCAGGGACCATGCCTCCCTCAGGGCCAGGTCTGGGGGCTCCTGGCTGGGATGGTGTTTTGTTTTCTTCTATTTTTAACTTAAAAATGATGATATAAACACTGGGTGTGGTGACTCACGCCTGGAATCTCAACACTTTGGGAGGCCAAGGTGGGCAGATTGCTTGAGCCTAGGAGATCAAGACCAGCCTGGGCAACACTGCGAGACCCTGTCTCTACAAAAAGTTAAAAAATTAGCCTGGTGTGGTGACGTGCTCCTGCGGTCCCAGCTACTAGGGAAGTTGAGGCGTGAGAATCGCTTGGGCCTGGGAGGTCGAGGCTGCAGTGAGCTATGATTGCACCGCTGCACCCCAGCCTGGGTGACAGAGCCAGACTCTGTCTCAAAAAAAAAAAGAAAAGGAGGTATATTTTGCATATAGTAAAATGCACCCCTTTCATGTTTTGTTCTATGAGTTTTGACAAATGCAGACCATCTTACAGCCGTGACCATGATTGAGACCAGCCTGGCCAGCATGGTGAAACCTCATCTCTACAGAAAATACAAAAATTAGCCGGGCATGGTGGTGAGCGCCTGTAATCCCAGCTACTCGGGAGGCTGAGGCAGGAGAATCACTTGAACCTGGGAGGTGGAGCTTGCAGTGAGCCGAGATTGCGCCACCGCACTCCAGCCTGGGCGACACAGTGAGACTCCATCTCAAAACAAAAAAAAAAACAAAAACAAAACCCAAACCAACGACGTCCTCCTCCAAGGAGGAAGAGATCACCATCCTTTGCTGTCAGCCCTGTGCCTGCTGAAGCCCTGACCTGCTCCCTGCCTTGTCTCCAGAATGTCGCCCATGTGAGATTGTACATCAAGTGCCAGCTTGGCTTTGTTGGGGGTGAGCTGTACACGTGTGTTACCTGCACGTATGTGTAAGTGTGTGCGGATGTGAGCGTGGAAACCTGTGCATACGTGGAGGCTTATGTGTTTGTGGAGGGGCTGTGGGACCTGAGGACTTGCCACTGTGTGGCTGGGACCAGCTCTGTCCCTCCCTTTCCAGTCCCTCCGGCCCCTCTGTGTCCACCTGGTCACTGCGTTCACCTACCCATGCAGCCTCAGTTCCTCCTGCCGTTTCCCTGCTCCTGCTTCTGTTCCCGAGGGAAGCCCATGAACCCCGTGCCCAACCCATTGTCCATCTTCCTGAATGTCTCTCCTGGTCCGTGGGCCAAACACTTTTATCTTCATTTTTTAAATTTTTTAAGACAGAGTCTTACTCTATTGCCCAGGGTGGGGTGCAGTGGCGTGATCTCGGCTCACTGCAATCTCCACCTCCCAGGTTCGAGTGATTCTTCTGCCTCACCCTCCTGAGTAGCTGGGATGACAGGTGTACACCACTATGCCTGGCTAATTTTTTGTATTTTTTGTAGAGACGGGGTTTCACCCTGTTAGCCAGGATGGTCTTGATCTCCTGACCTCATGGTCTGCCCGCCTCGGCCTCCCAAAGTGCTGGGATTACAGGCGTGAGCCACCGCGCCTGGCCTTTAATTTTTGATTGTAGTAAAATGCACATCACAGAAAATCAGCATCATGACCACGTCCCACTGCAGAGGTCAGTGGCATTCAACACATTTACATTGCTGTGCAAGCCTCAGCACCTGTCTCCTGGGCTCTTTCATCTCCCCAAACTGAAACTCTGTCCCATGAAACCCTCAGTCTCCATCCCCACCTTGCCCCCCGGCACCCATCGTTCTGTTTTCTGTCTCTGCAGATTCGATTGCTGTAGGGACGCCGTGGGTGTGGAATCAGATGGCATTGATCCTTTCACGACGGGCTTATTTCACGGAGCCCGATGCCGTTGGGGTCCGTCCATGCCGAGGCGGGTGTCCGACTCCCCTTCCTCTGTTTGGTTGAGCAGTATCCTGTGGTGTGGATTCCCGTGGTGTGGATTCCGCGGTGTGGATTCTTGCGGTGGGGATGGAGCACACTGTGCTCATTCGCTTGCTTGTCGGTGGACACAGGGGCAGCTCCCATCTCTCAGCTCCTGTGAGTAATGCCTCTGGGAACCTGGGTGAGTACCTGCCTTTCTGAGATCCTGCTTTCAATCCTTTTGGGTAGGGGCCGGGCGTGGTGGCTCAGCCTGTCATCCCAGCACTTTGGGAGGCCAAGGAGGGTGGATCACCTGAGGTAAGGAGGGTGGATCACCTGAGGTCAGGAGTTTGAGACCAGCCTGGCCAACATGGCGAAACCCTGTCTCTACTAAAAACAAAACAAAAAAAATTAGCCGGGTGTGGTGGCAGGTGCCTGTCACCCCAGCTACTCGGGAGGCTGAGGCAGGAGGATCTCTTGAACCTGGGAGACGGAGGTTGCAGTGAGCCAAGATCTCGCCATTGCACTTCAGCATGGGAGACAGAGTGAGCCTCCGTCTTAAAACAACAGCAACAACAGCAAATTAATCCTTTTTTTTTTTTTTTTTTTTTTTTTTGAGACTGAGTTTCGCTCTTGTTGCCCAGGCTGGAGTGCAATGGCAAGATCTCAGCTCGCTGCAGCCTCCACCTCCTGGGTTCAAGCGATTCTCCTGCCTCAGCCTCCTGAGTAGCTGGGACTACAGGTGCCTGCCATCACGCCCGGCTAATTTTCCTTCTTTTCTTTTTTTGAGTCAGAGTTTCGCTGTTGTTGCCCAGGCTGGAGTGCAGTGGCGCCATCTCGGCTCCCCACAACCTCCACCTCCCAGGTTCAAACGATTCTCCTGCCTCAGCCTCCCGAGTAGCTGGGATTACAAGCGTGTGCCACCATGCCCGGCTAATTTTTAAAATATTTTTAGTAGGGATGGGGTTTCTCCATGTTGGTCAGGTTGGTCTCAAACTCCCGACCTCAGGTGACCTGCCCACCTCGGCCTCCCAAAGTGCTGGGATTACAGGCGTGAGCCACCGTGCCCGGCCCGGCTAATTTTCATGTATTTAGTAAAGACGGGGTTTCACCATGTTGGCTAGGCTGGTCTCAAACTCCTGACCTCAGGTGATCTGCCCGCCTCGGCCTCCCAAAGTGCTGAGATTAGAGGCATGAGCCACTATGCCTGGCAGGGCCACACTCTTCAACTGCAGAACCCCCACTTCATTGGCACTGGTCCACTCATCGTCCGAATTCATTCGGTCCACAGATATTTACGGAGCACCCCCTGCTGCTGGCTGCCAGGACCCACCAGTGGGCAAGAGGGCCATGCCCACCCCTTCCTGGAAAAGACACCGGGTAAATGCAGAGATTCAGTGTTGGGGTGACCCCAGCGCACAGCCCTGAGGGAGGAAGCACAGTGATATGAGACGATTTGCTTTTCTCTTCCACCTCAGATTCCGTCCAACCCCTGGAAGGACCTCTGAGGTGCTCCCTGGCTGGTTCTAGGCCCCATTCAAGCTTCCTCCTCCAGGAAGCCTTCCCAGTCCTGGGCACCTGTAGCTAGCTCGGCCTTTCCCACCTGGGGCCTGGGACATCTCTCATTCTGAACTGCTGTGTTTTGGGTTTACTGTTCTCTGGCTTTCGGTCCCAGCCAGACGGTGGCCTCTTGTGTTCAGGGACAAGGCCGGGAGCATCCATGCATCCCCACAGTGCCGAGGCCGGGGTCTGTGCCCTCCAGGCCCCCGGCAAAGCCTGGATGATTCGGGCTGTGCTGCTCTCCTGCCACTGGCCTCGCCGTATCAGCTTCAGCTGGTGGCCATCACGCCTCCTGCACCGGTCGTCCCGCCCGGCACGCCTCCAGCACGCGGATGAGCTCCCTGGGCAGTTAGTGGAGTCTCCGCTGTCTCTTGTCAAATGCAGCCATCATCGGCTGGTGCTTCAAGGGACCCTCTCACGTCCCCACCCTGTTCTTAGGTGGCTCCTACCGACCGACACCACCTAATGGTGAACCCCAACACGAGGGCACAGTCATGCCTCCCAGCACCACTGTGGGTGCCACCGGGCATGACTTCCTAAAGACCCACAGAGCAGCACCTGGAACTTCAGCTGTGGCACCGGGACCCCAACCTCTCCCAGAGTGGCTCCAGCTCCACGGCATCTGCGTGGCTCCAGCTGTGAGCAGAACCGCCCCGACCTCCGTGCTGACCCAGGGCGCCGGAATTCCACGTGGATCTCACCACCACGCAAGTCAGACCTGCTAGGAAGCCCTTCCCGCCCCCCAGCTCTCGAGCACCGTCAGACCTGCTAGGAAGCCCTTCCCTCCCCCAGCTCTCTGGTCGATGCCCACAACAGGGCCTTTTGAATTCCAGGAGGTTAAGGTTCCCTTGAATCTCCTAGGCTACAAGCAAATGCCCCGAGGGGAGAAGTCCAGGCTGACACAGCCTCCTGCACCCCCGCCTTGGGAGGCCCCACCTCGTTTGCCTCTAGAATAGATGGTTGGGGAGCACTGTTTGCAGAGTTCTCTCTCTCTGGGTAAGTTCCAGAGCCAAGTCTCAGCGGGTCCACCACGGCCTGGGTGGATGGCTCTCATATGTTTACAGCTGGGTCCCTCGCTTGGGAGCTGCCCTGGGGCGGGCGGCCTCTCCGGCCTGTTTGAGTGCTCCACCCCGGGCAGGAAGTGTTTGAGTGCTCCACCCAGGGCAGGAAGAGGGCCACATGCTCTGGGCAACGGTTCCTCAGGTACTGCGTCGTCTCTGCTTCCCTCCAGAGCCCACCTTCCCCGGCTGCCGCATCCCGGCTGAGGGCAGGCTCCTTTTGCCAGCTGAAGGCAGAAAGGCCAGCAGCCCTGGGGGTGGGGGCAGATAAACTCCCTCGGAGTGGTCTCTGTTCTCCTAAAAGTGATGTTAACCCACGTGTCGCAAGCAGCTGGCAGGGTGGCGGTTCGATCTGTCGTTAACGGCTTTGCATGACTGCGGTCTCCCAGCCAGGGAGCATCTCCGTCCAACCATAGCGAGCTTCCGGCTCCTACCCTCTGCCTGGGCTGGGGCAGAGCCTGGGGTCCAGGTGGGAGAAGCGTGACTCTGGGATTAGACCTTACAAAGCAGGTTCCTCCTGGGAGTCAGCCCGGGTCTAAATGCAGCTGGGCGTGAAGCGGGTGCCATCGGATGTCGAGGGGTCAGCTGGGAGGACGAGACCTCCAACTCCGGCACCCACATGTCTCTTTGGAAACGAGCTTTGGCTGCTTCCCTGGGGACACCGCCTGCCGTGGCCTCCCATTCTCCTCCCCGGCACAGACAGGGGTCTCCCTCCTCTACCGCCACTTCCTTGGCCTCACCCTCCCTGGCAGGCGCCTGGCTTTTTCCCTGCTGCCCCCCGAGGGGGCTGTGGCCCCCAGAGTGGCCTGAAACCACAGAAAAGAACGCTGGGGGATTTGGTTTAAACTCGTTAAACCCAATGAACCCTCCCGCCGAACGATCGCAGTCTGCGCCCTGTCTTTTAATCTCGTTCGGGCCTCGGGGTAATTTGTTTAGCTGTGCTGATCAGCTGAAGGTTAATTCAATTGGACTTGGGTTATTTATTTGTGCCCGGATTTGTTAAGTGTCATTGGAGGTACATGAGGTCTTTATTATGGCGGCGAGATGGCTTCATTAGGGTGGATCCCGCCGGATCCGCCCCCTCCCACCAGCTCCAGGCTGAGGCAGTCTTAGGAGGCTGGAGCCCTGGGAGGCTGGAGCCCTGGGTGCAGTGGCTGTTGTTCCTGGATGTAGGGGATATCTGAGCACTGTGCTGGGAGTCCAGTCTTGCTCGGCTCTGGTGTTGACACCGGGCTGTTGTCACGTGACCCATCCTAACCGAGGCTGAAGGACCTGCTTCCCAGGACCCGTCCCCTCCCTCGGGGCACCTAAAGGCATTTCCCCACCCCCGCCTCAGTGTTCCCATCCACTCACTGGGAACAGCACCTTGCCCTCCTGCGGTCTCCCAGGCTGGGCTTTGTAGCTCCAGCCCCCACCCCGCCCGCTGACCGGAGCAGAAGGACGCTGAGGTCGCAGAGCGGGCAGCCGGGTCGGCCGGGCGGGCAGACCTCCTGCACGGAGCCGGGATCCTTCTCAGGCAGTGGCAGATGATGGATTGCACGTGGATGCTGCCTGGGATGCGTGCGACTTGGCAGCCTGCCCCTTTCCTGCCCTGGGATCAGATGCCCTGGCGGGCATCCTTTTCCTGGTCCCCTGTCCTCCCAGCCCGGGGCAGCATCTGGAGCGGGGGAGGCTTGCCCCTGTGCCCGTGTCCTCGGGCCACCTGCCGGTCCCTGCCCGCCCCAGTGGTGGAGGGGCAGGATGGGCTGTGGAGACTCGGGGAGCTCTGGGGTGGTGAAGAGGGCCCAGGCTGGAGGCTGTAGCAGCCAAGGCCATGGTAAAATGTGGGAGGGATGGCAAGTGCCCCCCGAGGAGTAGCCCAGGTGCCCCGGAGGCTGCCGAGAGGGCTGGAAGTGCAGAGACGAGGGACACAGGGAAGGCTTGGATTCTCTTGCCATCTTCAATATCAGAGCTCAGACAGGGCAAGGCGAGGAGGGGCCCGGGGCGAAGACGCCACCCACATTCCTCCTTCCCGCGGGCTGCTTCTCCTTCTAGCCCTTCCAGGAGAGAAACCATCTGACAAGTCCAGAGTAGCGGCATCCCCAGGGCCATGTCTCCTGAGCAAACACTGTTTTCTAGGAGTCCAAGGGGCCTTGGCCATCTAGGTCAATCCCTTTGCAGAACAGTGGAGGAATCTGAAGCACAGAGAGGGAAAGCGAAGCCTTCTGGGTCACACAGTCCATCGGGGCAGGGCATTGACGAACACCAAGAAAAGGACCAGCACGAGAGGACAGCCCTGGCAGTGATTCCTCAGCCAAACCCAGTGTCTACCCACATCCACACCTTACAGCCACCCCATGGGGAGGACACCGTTGCCCCTTTTCCAAGGTGAGGAAACGGAGGCTCAGAGAGGTTCAGCAACTTCTCCCAGGCCACACAGCTGCTCCGTTGTAGGACTGCAGTTCCAGGTGTCCCCGAGCTCTCCCCTCCTGAGCCATCCGCTCCTACCCTCCTACCCGAGCCCTGGCCCTCCCAGTGAAAGCCGGGTAGTGGCTGTTCAGAAGCCCTGGGGCTAGTCAATCCCAGCTGTCTTGGACCACGGCCCCCCAGGAGGAGACCCTGAAGGATGCAGTTGAGAACACGTGCTTTCTTTGGGAGGGAATCTCAGGAATTGCGGGGGACAGTGGGAGAGCATGTTAGTGGGGGCTCTCCAGAGAAACAGAAGCAATGCACAGAGGAGATTTAGGATGAGGAATCTGGTTTATATGACTCTAGGGGCTGAGAAGTCCCACCATCTGTGTTGCAAGCTGGAAACCCAGGGAAGCCTGAGGTGTGATTCGAACTCAGCTCAGGTCTGGAGGCCTGAGAACCAGGGCAGCTGATGGTGGACATCCAGTCCCAGAGCAAGAGAGGATGAGATGTCCCAGCTCCAGCCGTGAGGCAGGAAATGAGGGGTGAACTCCTCCTCCCTCTGCTGTCTGTTCTATTCAAGCTCTTGAGGGATTGGATGACGCCCAGTCACTTGGGGAGAGAAGTCCACCTTCCTGAGTCTGCAATTCAAATGCTAATCGAATCCAGAAACACTCTCACAGACACAATGTGTAGTCTGGGCACCCCACAGTGCATTTAAGTGGACACATAAAATTAACCATCCCAGGAAGTGAGGTGGGGAAGGGAAGATGGGCCACAATGGGTGTGTCTCCATGCCTGCCACCGCTGTGGGCAGCTGCTGGAGCACACGCCTTGAAGTCACCCCTGAGGGAGAGGGAGTTGGGGTATTTATACCCCAGCTCTGTCAGGCATTGTCTGAATGTCCACACTCCTGGATCACCAGCTCCTCATGATGTCCCATGGTCCTCATTTCACAAATGGAGAAACTGGAACCCTAAGAGTCTTGATAAGGTCAGAGCCAAGAGCCTCCATGCCAGGAAGCCCTCCCTGGTTTTCTCCAACTGGGTCAGGCCCCCCTCCCCACCCCCGAGCTCCCATGTCTCCACCATTAATGCCCCAATGACCTTGTCTGATAATTGCCTGATGACTTGATGTACCCCTCACTGGGCTGTGAGCTTCACAGAGGTAGGGCATGTTTCTGATGCACCTGAAGATCCCCAGCTCCCAGTGAGCTCTGGGTACATGGGGAGCATCAGTCACACCCTGGATTAGTACCTCAGTTGTCCCTCACATGGCATCCTCGTTATCCACACTGCAAAGCAAACCATCCCTATGATGGGTTCATTGTGGATCATGACTTAGTGGGTCAAGAGTTTGGAAGTGGCTCAGCTGGGCGGTTCTTCCACTCCATGTGGCTGCCAGATGGTCCCCTGCTGGTGGGCGGTCTGGTCTACAGGGTCCACGATGGCTTTACTCACATGCCTGGCATCTTGGCAGGGACAGCTGGAAGGCAAGGTTCAGCTGGGACTGTCCACGGAGCTTCTCCCTGTGGCCTTTCCAGCTCGGTGGTCTTAGAGTAGCTGGACTTCTTGCATGACAGCTCAGGGCTCCCAGAGTCACTGTCCCAAGAGACAGGAGGTGGAAGTTGCCAGTCTCTTAGGTTAGGACCAGAAACCAGCATCCATTCACCCACAGCCTTTTGGTACTGATGAAATAAGCATAACATTTATCATTTTAATCATTTCATCACTGGGATTAAAGACATTTACAATGTTGTGTAACTGTCAGCACTGTCTATACCTAAAACTTTTTCATCATCTGCAATAAAAATTCTGTATGCATTGAACCATAACTCTCCATCCTTCTGTCCCTCCTGCCCCTGGTACCCACCATTTTGCTCTCTACCTCCATGGATAAGGCCATTCCAGACACTTCACATAAGCAGAATCATACAGTATTGGTTTTTTGGTGACTGGCTTATTCCACTTTACATAATGTCCTCGAGTTTCATCCACATTGCAGCACATGACGGCACTTCATTCCCTTTTTAAAAATATTTATTTATTTATTTATTTATTTATTTATTTATTTATTTTTGA
Organism: Macaca thibetana thibetana; assembly: GCF_024542745.1. NCBI lineage: Eukaryota > Metazoa > Chordata > Mammalia > Primates > Cercopithecidae > Macaca > Macaca thibetana. Next base: position 146,980,274 of record NC_065580.1, read on the forward strand.
GACAGAGTTTTGCTCTTGTCACCCAGGCTGGAGTGCAATGGAGTGATGCCGACTCACTGCAACCTCTGTCTCCTGGGTTCAAGCGATTCTCCTCCTTCAGCCTCCTGAGTAGCTGGGATTACAGACACCCACCTCCACGCCCAGCTAATTTTTGTATTTTTAGTAGAGATAGGGTTTCACCATGTTGGCCAGACCTCAGGCAGATGACCCATCTGCCTTGGTCTCTCAAAGTGCTGGGATTACAGGCGTGAGCCACCACGCCCAGCCTTCATTCCCTTTTAAGGCTGAGTAATGCTCCACTGGGTGGAAGGACCACGTTTTGTGTATTCGTTCATCGGTCTATGATGCTTGGGCTGTTTTCCCCTTTTGGCTGTTGGGGATGGTGCTGCTGTGAACACAGGTAAACAAGTGACTGAGTCCCCACATGCTCTTGATGGAGCCTGGAGCCCACAGATCCAACGGGAGGGGGAACAGCCTCCTCTCAATGGGAGGAGGGCAAAGAATTTGCAGTCTTTTTTCTGTTTGTTTATTTGTAGACAGGGTCTTGCTCTGTCACCCAGGCTGGAGTGCAGTGGCACCATCATGGCTCACTGCAGCCTCAACCTCCTGGGCTCAAGGGATCCTCCCACTTCAGCCTCCAGAGTAGTTGGGACTACAGGTGCATGCCACCAAGCCTGGCTAACTTTAATGTTTTTGTAGCAAAGGGATCTGGAGATGTTGCCTAGGCTGATCTCAGACTCCTGGGCTCAAGTGATCCTCTCACCTTGGCCTCTCAAAGTTGTTGGGATTATAGGCATGAGTTACCTTTAATCCCCAATACTGTGCTAGAGAGAGGTTGCCGAAGACTTTGTGCCCGGGGCCACATAGCACATCTGCCAAATGGCAGAGGAAAGGGGAGATAGGGGCCCGTGGTCTGGAGAAATGAGGCTGGGTCTGAGGAGGACCGGTCAGAGGCAGCATGGCCAGGAGACGCAGCTGGGAGAAGTGGAACAAGAGGGTGGGGGTGGAGGCTTCCGGAGAGGGGTGGGCATGTATCATCCCTCAGGACTGGAGAGACTTGGGTTAGGTTCAGAGGCAACCGGGCTGGGGAGAATTTGAGAGCCCAGGCACGAAGGTTGCTGATGCCTTGGGTGTGCGTCTGGGCTCCACCGCCCCTGAGCTGTGTGGCCAGGAGCCATCACTAAAACTCTGAAACACCGTCTTTTATAAGATGGGAATAATAATAGGATTCCTTCAAAGGGCGTCGAGGGAAATCAGTGGGAAAGTCCATGCATACCTCTGACCTGGCTGTGATGTTAATTTTAGGAGTCAACTTCAATGGGGTAAGTGGTGTCCGAGAGCTGGTAAAAAACATCACTTCCGGGTGTGTCTGTGAGGCCATAATGGCCAGCCAGGTATGTCCAAACTCTCTTCAGTGGTCCCCAGGGCTGGCAGCTGGCAGGTCCTGTGGTCTCCGAAGCCTTGGGGGGCACCTCTCGTTGTTCGTCCCCACATACGTCTGCTCAGGACACGCTTCCTGCCTCCACCGCCCCCTCTCCCTGCAGGACCACCTGCCTCTTCCTGCTTCCCCTCCCAGCCTGCCTTTTCCTTGCACGACAGCCAAAATCCGATTCCCCCAAGTTTCCAGAAGGATCATCACTTGAATCAGCAGACCAAGTACACAAGTCCACCCTCCCCAGTATGGGCAGGTGTCACCCAAACCACTGAGGCCCCCCTTCGGACAAAGGCAGGGGAGGGGAGAATTCTCCCTTTTCCTGTGCTGGGACATCCATCTCCTCCTGACTTTGGATGTCGAGCTCCTCTTCTCAGGCCTTCAAACTTGGACTGAATCGTTCCACTGGTTTCCCTGGGCCTCCAGCGTGCAGACAGCAGATGGTGGGACTTGTCAGCCTCTGTGATTCTGTGAGCCGATTCCCGTATAAATCTTTCTCTGTCTCTCTCCGTACACACACGCACACACAGACACACACTTGGAGCCTTTGGTTCTGGTTCTCTGGAGAACTCTGGCTAATGTGTGTGCCCTTCCCAGGGGCCCAACCTGAGCCAGAGCTCTCTGGGAGGCTGCAGCATCCACCGCCGGGAGCCCACATCAATCTGATGGCTGTGGGTTGGCAGGGGGTGGGGGGTTCCCATCTCCGCAGCATCCGGCTGGTGGTCCCAGGCGCCGGGGCCCCTCGCTTTCCTCACAGGGCTCTGCCTGCGGGAGGTTGGACTGGTTTCCTTCTTGGGCATCTCAGGGTCTGAACAGAAACTGGGGGCTTCCTGAGGTCATGTTTCCAAAGGTGGGACGTCCCCACTGCATGCCACAGGCCGACAGGAAGCATGGCTGGCCCAGCCCTCGGGGGAGGGAAATCCACTCTACTCATGACTGGGCAGGAAAAATGGGGTGTGAAGGATGGGAAGAGCCGTGGTGGCGACCCAGAGACCGGCCAGCTGGCGTCTAGCTGCACGAGGCTATGCAACTGTGGGAGGGGGTGGTGGGACCGGGCGGGCAGCCCACTCTGCGGGGGTGAGGGGACAGACACGCACTCTGTGAACGTGCCTCGGTGGCACCAGGAGTCACTGGGGGCACCCAGCAGGTGCATGCTTATTGCATGATGGGTGAGAGGTAAACAGCCAGCCAGGCAAGTCCAAGCTCTCTTCAGTGATCCCCGGGGCCGGCGGCTGGCAGTGCAGGTAATGGGGTCCCCGAGGCCTTGGGGGGCACTTCCCGTTGTTCACCCCCACCCACATCCGCTCAGGACGTGCTTCCCACCTCCACCGCCCCCTCTCCCTGCAGGGACACCTGCCTCTTCCTGCCTCCCCGCCCAGCCTGCCTTTTCCTTGCACGTCAGCCAAAATCCGATTCCCCCGAGACTCTGCCTCATCAAAGATCCTCTTTCTCATCACCATAATTTTCCATTTGTAGGTTAAGCTGCACCTGGGGTTCTCAGAAATCTGCTAACTCTCTTCCAACTCCCCGAACTCCTCAAACGCCTCGTCCTCCCCCGCCTCTGTTGTTCAGAGGACAGGACGTAGCAGGCGGGGGCGTGGAGAGGGGGCGGCTGGGGAGTGTGTTGTCTGGGAACATCGTCTGATGTCCCATGTGTGGGAGGGCAGGGAGCCAGGCTCCTCCATCCAGTCCACAGAACTGTTTACCTGGAAACAGCAGGACTGAGGCAGCTGTGCTCTCACCTTTCTGTCCATCCTTTCCAGGGGTCTGAAATGTGAGTCTCAGAGCCTTTTCCCAGGAAGAAGAGGGCAACCAGCCCCTTTCAGCACATCCCGTGCTCCGTGCACCTCTGTGACACCTGGTTACTGCACTCAGAAGCTTCGCACACCCCCATGGTCCCCATCGTAACCCCAGAAAACCAAGGCTCAGAAGGCATGCAACGGGCCCCAGGGCACCCGGACGGGGAAGAGGGTGGCTGTGAGATGACAACCCGGGTCTCTGGGATTTCAATTAGGTTTGGAAGATAAAATGTGTGAATAGGAAGCTATCACACAAGCTAAAACATGCCAGGTCCCGCATCAGGCTCTATTCCCGGGATTTGCTGTGGGCACAGAGGGGAGACTCTCCCTGGGGGTCCAAGTGGACGGTGGCATTGGGGACGGCATCCCTGGCAGGGGGCACGGCACAAACAAAGGCTGAGGGGAGGGAGGCTTGGGGCAGACTGAGTGCAGGATGCCTGTGTGTGACCAGGCTGGGCGGCTCCCAGGCCTTGGGGCAGCCTGACCCACCTTGGCTCAGGGCAGTGCTCACAGAGGCTGGGCAGGGAGTTAGCAGGACGCCTGTAGGATCTCCCTGTGAGCCCCCTGCTGGCCAAGGAGAAGGAAGGAGGCCTCTGGAGATGAGGAGAGAAGCTAGAGCCCAGCCCTGGCACCTTGGGCCCTTGGGAAGCTGCTATCCACGCAGGGTGGACTGGAGCCCCTGCAGGAGACCCCCAAGCCCAGAAGCACCTCTGGTTGATAGTGCCCCAGGTTCCCTGCCTTTTTGAGATGGTCCCAAGGTCACCACCTAGAGAGGGTCACAGCCCCAGGCCAAGGGCACTAGTCTGCCCTCCTTCCCCCCTCCTTACCTCCTTCCTGCCCCTTTTCTTCCCCCTTCCTCCCCCCTTTTCTCCCTTCTCCTACTTCTTTCCCTCCTCCTTCCATCCCTCTCTCCTCTGTGCCTCCCTCCCTCAATCTATCCTCCCTCTTTCCATCTCTCCCTCCCTCCTCCATCCATCCTCCTATCCATCCAGCCTCCCATCCATCCATCCATCCATCCATCCATCCATCCATCCATCCATGCATCCACCCTCCCATTCATCCATCTATCTATTCATCCATCCATCCATCCACCCACCCATCCATCCATCCATTTATCCATCCATCCATCCACCCACCCACCCATCCATCCATCCATTTATCCATCCATCCATCCATCCATCCATCCATCCATCCATCCACCCGCCCACCCATCCATCCATCCATTTAATCCATCCATCCATCCATTTATCCATCCATCCATCCATCCACCCTCCCATCCGTTCATCTATCCACCCTCCCATCCATCCATCCATCCATCCATCCATCCATCCATCCATCCATCCATCCATGCATCCATCCATCCATCCATTTATCCATCCATCCATCCATCCATCCATCCATCCACCCACCCACCCACCCATCCATCCATCCATTTATCCATCCATCCATCCATCCATCCACCCTCCCATCCGTTCATCTATCCACCCTCCCATCCATCCATCCATCCATCCATCCATCCATCCATCCATCCATCCATCCATGCATCCATCCATTCATTCATTTATCCATCCATCCATCTATCCATCCATCCATCCATCCATCCATGCATCCACCCTCCCATTCATCCATCTATCTATTCATCCATTCATGCATCCATCCATCCACTGTCCCTTCTATCCCTCCATCCTCCCATTCATCCACCCTCTCATCCATCCACTCTCCCATTTATCCATCTTCCCATCTATCCTCTCATCTATCCATCCTCCCATCCATCCATCCATCCATTCACCCACCCTCCCATCCGTCCATCTATCCACGCTGCCATCCATCCATCCATCCATCCATCCATCCATCCATCCATCCATCCACCCTCGCATCCATTCACCCCCCACCCTCCATCTATCCATCCTCCCATCCATCCATCCATTTATCCATCCATCCATCCATCCATCCTCCCATCCATCCATCCATTTATCCATCTATCCATCCTCCCATCCATCCATCCATCCATCCTCCCTCCTGTCCATCCATCTATCCAACCTCCCATCCATCTACCCTCCTGTCCATGCATCCATCCATCCATCCATCCATCCATCCATCCATCCATCCATCCATTTATCCTCCCATCTAGCCATCTATCCTCCTATCCATCCATCCATTCTCCCACCTTTCCACCCTCCCGTCCAACCATCTATCCATCCTCCCATCCATGCACCCTCCCATCCATCCTCCCTCCATCCATCCTCACAGCCATCCACCCTCCCACCCATCCAAGTAGTCCCTGCCTGTACAGTAGGAGCTGTGTCAGCTCTGGAGATACGATGGTGAACAGGTGCCATAGAAAGGCCACTGCCTCCATGGAGCTCCCTGTTTAGTAGGAGAGAAAGAAAACAAGAAACGAACATGCCTGTATTTCTGTGTACATGAATGCTGAGAACTTGGAGAGAACAGCTGGGATGAATAGGGATCCAAGGGCCTGGGAGATTTCTGATGAAGAGATGTTTGGGCTGGGGCTGCAGCAGGGGCCAAACCAGCTGTGGGATGGAGAAGAGGCCAGGCCAGCCCATGTCAAAGCCGGAGAGGATGGGGCGGGGGGCAAGGGTGAGACAGGGACCCAGACGTTCCTTCCAGAGCTGTTTCACAAGCGCCTCCAGTGCGTGAGAGTCCTGGGACTGGCTGTGGCGCAGGCATGGGGTGGGGTGGGATCGGCGAGCAACCCTCACCTCACTGTCCCCTCGTCCCTTCCCTCACCCACAGCTGCCCACACCCCTGGCTCCTTCTAGGACAGAGCCCAGAAAACAAGTTGGGGGAGAGAGGGTGCAAAGATCAAGATAAACTCCTCTCCCCAAATCATGTTTCAATTCCTCAGTTTTACCTCCTTAGTCAACAGGGAGCCATCTCTCTAGTTTCCCAGGCAAACCCTTAGGAACTGGGGCTTTATTTGTGTGTTTTTAACCCATTGTACAGATTATGATTCCATTAGTGAAGCCACACCTTGGGGGCCATAGTGCCTTTTGTCTGCAAAGGGGCACTGCAAAGACTGGTCAGTAAAAATTAAACATTTTAATCTCTCAACGCCTCATGGCTGCGATATTCCCCTCCTGTGTCAGCCAAGAGAGAAACAGCCGTGTTCATCTACGAGCTCCTGGAGGAGCAGAGGCCACTCAGCCCCTGATACTATCTTGGGTGCCATGTGCGTGTGGACCGTTTACGATCCTGCATGACAGAAATCAGGTATTTGGGGAGGTGGAGTGATGGCCTGGTGTTAGCGGGGTCTGACGTGTTCCAGGCTTCGTGCTCTGTCCCCAGGGCTCTAATGGCCGTGTGTGGGTGGGGATGCACCTCACCCAGGAGGCGCTGGGAGCCAAATGCATTTATCAGCTTCCTAGAAGTTTAAAACCCTACAGTTTCTCTCCTGCCATTGCAGAGAGTGGCAGCAGTGCACACAGGTGACACACGTGGTTCCCAGGGTCCACGCTGCTTTTTCTGCCCCCAGGCCTGCAAATTATTCTCCTCGTGGTCTTTCTGCTTGAGTCACTGACTCCATGCTCGTTTACCAACCGTGTACCCTGTGCCAGGTGCTGTGCCCACCCTGGGCCACCTTGGGGGCCAAGAGAGCTGATGGTCACATCCGGGGGGGTGGACAGATAGGAAGAGGAGCACACCAGTCAATGCATGAGCCCGTTTCCGGCGATCAGCGCCACGAAGGTACCAACGGGGAGGGGCGCAATCGTGCTGGAGGGGTGGGTGGTCCAAGGAGGAGCATCTGAGGAGGTGACGTGTCGGTTGAGGCTTGAAGGCCGAGCAGAAGGCAGGCAGGTGGAGGTCGAGGGAAAAGCATTCTGGGTGGAGGGAATAGCGTATGTAAAGGCTCGGAGGCAGAAAAGGACTCAAATGTTTTGGGGACTCAAAGAGAGGCAGCTTTCTTCAACTGTCAAGTGCTGTGATGAGTTACTGCAAACTGTAGAACTTAAAACCACCATCCCACAGGTCAGGAGGGAACCAAGGAGTTGGAATCAGCAGGGCCGGTTCCTTCTTGAGGGTTCCAGGGGGAGAATTTATTCCAAGCCCATATC